>NC_072440.2:61447500-61767142 GCF_028878055.3 Symphalangus syndactylus
GGCTTTACATGCCTCATCTCACCAAAACCCTCTGAGACGGTGCACAAATGCAGAACAGACCCAGTAAAGTCAAGATTCTTGTACGAAGAAGTACAAGATGTGATTTCTGCCCGGCTGTGGCTAATCTCGGGCTCCATGCTCAAGGAACCATCCACGCAGACCATCAGCTCTTTGCAAAGCTACAGCAAGGGGAGATGGAATACAAGATAAAACCAAAGTGAGAGAGGCAGAGAGACACAAAGACGGAGAGGCAAAGAGAGAGAGAAACAGAGAGAAAGGACAGAAATTATTCCTCAAAGGGAACTCCCCACTGGGGGAACTGGATTTTCCCCTGCCCCCAGCCCACTCCAGAGGGGATCACACACTCTATCCAGGTACTTTTCTCTCCACCCACCAGGAGGCAAGGAGATTAGGAGACAAGGAAATCCCAAAGCTAAGTGCCGAGATCATTTCTGGTGTGTGCTTTTGGTTGTCAGCCATTTTTCAGGTTGCTAGGGAGAAACAGGTCCCCATGGCAGATGGGCCCACAGTTCCTGCCTTCCTACCCCATTTCCCTTCCTCACTGCCCTCCTGGAGAATGGCTGTGATGCAGGGCAGAGCAGGCGGCCACACAGGTGGGGATCAGAGTTCCCCAAAGGTGCACCTCGTAGCAGTTGTTCTATGGAATGGTCATCAGTATCACTGGGAAAAAATGAATAATGTACCATATCAATTTGGTCAATGCTTGGTTAAATAAGTTTCTTAACTGCAGGACTTCTCAGAGCCTTTAAAGTATATCTTATGAATCTGTAAGAAGGGGAAATTCTGTTCAGACTTAGTTGGCCTCAGAATGCTTTTACAGAATCTCTTGCGGATCTAATGATCCATGAGACAGTGGTTTTGGAAAGAGTGATTTAGCTGAAAGAGTGGTTACCTAACCAGGTGACCCCGGGCAAAATGCCTCACCTGAGCCATTTGTCAGGTCACTCCTTCGGTAAGAGGCCGGCTGGGATTTGAATTGAGAGAACAAACAAAAGAGAAATGAGAGAGAGAGGGAAAGAAGAAAGAGAAAGGAAGGAAGGAAGGAAGGAAAGAAGGAAGAAAGGAAAGGAAGGAAGGAAGGAGAGAGAGGGAAGGAAGGAAGGAAGGAGGGAGACAGACGGGCAGAGAGAGAAGGAAGGAAGGAAAGAAGGAAGGAAAGGAAGGAAGGAAGGAAGGAAGGAAGGAGAGAGAAAAGAGAGAGAGAATGAAGGAAGGAAGGAAGGGGAGAGAGACAGACAGACAGACAGACAGACAGAAAGAAAGAAAGAAAAAGAGGAAAGGAAAGGGAGGGAAAGAAAGAGAGTAAGAAAGAGAAAGAAAGAGACAAAAAGAGAAAGAAAAAGAGAAAGAAAGAAAGAAAGAAAGAAAGAAAGAAAGAAAGAAAGAAAGAAAGAAAGGAAGGAAGGAAGGAAGGAAGGAAGGAAAAGAAAGAAAGAGGGAGGAAGGGAGGAAAAGGAACAAGGGAAAGTAATGAAACTGCAGTTTCTGAGTTGCTGAAATCCACCTGCAAAGGCAGGTTTTTCCCTTTATGTCAATACAAAACGAGAGAGAGAGAGAGAGAAATAACATAGCTGTTTTTCCCCACCCACCATGAGTTCAATTGCTATCAATTACTGTGGCCTCCTGCATTTACTAATAACCAAGTTATTTCTCCTTCCAACAATAGCTGTGCTGTTGCTGAATTACTCAACATTATGTGACATTTATAATCTTGCTGCATCTGGTTCACTTTTCCTCACACAGAGGTTTACAATTCGGAGGCCTGTGAGGAAGGAGGCCGCCTGTAGAGAAGGGATAAGTCTAAAAGGCTGTAGCTGCTACAGGAAAAGGCAATGTTGTGGAGACAGACTGCCTGAGTTCAAATCCCACCTCCACTGCTTACAGCCGCATGATGTTGGCGAAGTCGTGTCAACACTTTGAGCCTCAGTCTCCTCCTCTGTAAAGTGGGAATGATGAACAGAATTTACTCCATGGAGTGCTTGTGAAGAACGAATGAGGTTATATCATTCTAAGCAAACTATCACAAGGACAGAAAACCAAACACCACATTCCCACTCATAGGTGGGAGATGAACAATGAGAACACATGGACACAGGGCGGGGAACATCACACAATGGGGCCTGTTGGGGGGTGGGGGGCTGGGGGAGGGACAGCAGTAGGAGAAATACCTAATGTAAATGACAAGCTGATGTGTGCAGCAAACCGACATGGAACATGTATATTTATGTAACAAACCTGCACGTCGTGCACACGTACCCTAGAACTTAAAGTATAATAATAAATAAAAGAAGAATGAATGAGGTTATACGGGCAGGATGCATAACACATAACCTGCTCAGTAAATGTCAACTCTATTATGATCCCACTCGGAGATTTCCACCCTTAAAAATGACAAATGGGTCAGAAAGAGAAACCCCGGGAGAAGATCCAATTCAGGTAGCTGTGGCTTTCTGCCCAGGGACATCCAGAAAAGTTCTGTTTTTGAGAACATGGAAAATGTAACCTTCTCATTCTTAGAGGCTAGAACTTCAAATCCATTCCTGTTTCTTAGGGCTCCTTCCAGGTCCTGCTGCCCTCAGGTGCCATGCAGCCCCACAAACCTGGACATATTGTTCCACCCGACTGGATTTGGAGAAAGTTGTCGAAAGGCCTGGCCAACGTGCCACCTATAAATTGATGCTGAGTTATGCATAATCCAACATGAATCATTGCCCGTACCTTAACAACTGAGAACACAGCACACAGACCATTCCCAATGTTCTGGGGACTATGAGCAGGTGTTTGGGGGAAAAGAAGGCTTTATGGGCAAATCAGTTGGAGCAACATCAAACTAAACTCAGCAAAACAGGTTCCTTCTTGCAGGACTTGTCAGAACCTTGAATATGCCAACGTTTATGGGGAATTCACAAGAGGAAGGGAGCCTTTGGGTGGGGGGGGTCTCTCAAACTAATTTGATCAAGAAGCTGAAGGAGAAAGATGCATGAGGCATCTTTGAGGTGGTGGGAATTGTGGAAAGAACTGGAAGCTGGTTGTCCAAAGATAATTTCAACCTGGCTGCAAGATCTCAAGTAGGAGACATCAGCTCTCTGAGCCTCAGTTGCTTTATCTGTAAAATGGGGTAGCTCCTCTCCCATCTGGTTGTTTTAAGAATGAAATAAGACATTGAATGTGTCAAGCCACCTAGGAGTGTGTCCCAGAGCAGGTGATCCAAGCTGAGGAGCAGAGTTGTCAGGGAGACCTTGGCTGGAAGATGTCACATGGGGCACCTGCAGGGGCAAAGGCTCAAAGAATGGACCAGCTGCAAGTCTATGCACGACTTGCCTGAGGTCACTCAGCTAGCAAGGTAGAGCCCAGGACCAAGCCCAGACCTAGATGGTCCCCTGTAATGCTCTTTCCACATTCACATGCCCCTCGCTAAGGCAAGCTGAGCGGGGGCCATTCAACCTATCAAACTGTCCCCTTTAAAGCTATTTCCTGGGTCCGAGGGAAGCCCAAGAGTAGCTGGCCTTTTCTGAGTACTCACCACACGTCTGAGCCTGTGCTAAGCACGTAATCTCATCAATGTAACAACCATACAAAAAGGCATGATTACAAATTCCATTTATTGGTATGGCCATGAACCCTGCAATTCAGTGATGTAAAGAATAAGGGTGTGGGATTTCAAGACAGAGAACCTCTTGATCCCAAATTGGGCTCTTCCCCTCCCTATGTCCATGACCTTAGGTAACTTACTTTACTTCTCTGAGCCTTCACTTACTCATCCATAAAATGGGTATAATCTATCACATAGAGTTATGAGGATTAAATGGAATAATCCATGCAAAGCACTTAAATCATGTCTGGCAGAAGATGAATTCTTAGTGAATATTAACAATTCATTCCATCATCATCACCATTGTCATTGTTATTGCTAGTATTGTTATGCTTTGTCTCTGAATGATGAGTCCAGAACTCATACATATTGGAGTTCTCACTGAGCCATCACTATCTCCCTTCCAAAAAGGGGTGAATAGGGTATCTGATAATCAAGGAAAAAAGGGACCCTGAAGAGCACCTAGTCCACCCCATTCGGCAAGTTCTTTCTCCCCTCTGAGCCTCAGTTTCTTCATTTGTAAAATAAGATAATAGCATCTACTCCATGAGATTGTTGAAGTAGCCAAAGCTCTTAGAATAGTGTCTGGATCCAAGCTACTTAGGAGGCTGAGACAGGAGAATCACTTGTACCTGGGAGGCAGAGGTTGCAGAGGGCCGAGATCATGCCATTGCACTTCAGCCTGGGTAACAAGAGTGAAACTTTGTCTCAAAAAAAAAAAAAAAGAACAGTGCCTGGGCACATGGTAAGCACTGATTAAATGTGAGCTGCTGTTATTATTTAGGAGAGACAGAGGCCCAAAAGAAGGGTAGAAACTTTCACAGAGCCACCCAACAAGTGAGTGGCTCAACCAGTCTGAAACTGGGGTCCCGTAGGTGTCCTAACCTCCTCACCCCACCTTCCCAAGGTGTGGGACTACCAGTGAGCTCCGTCTTCCAGCATCGCCACTTCTGAGCATGTAGTTATTTTTTTTTTTTTTTGCAAATAATGTTTTAATGGAAAGGAAGGCATAACTACGCAGAACAGTGTTTTAAAAGATAATAAAACAATGCCATCAACACCAAAAACCGACGTTTTTGAAAACTTTGGAGAAATGGACAAATTGCTAGAAAAATGTAACTTACAAGAAGATAAAAAGAAATTTTAAAATCTTGAATCATCCTATAACTATCTTTTTTTTTTAGATGAAATTCATTTTTTTCTTTTTTATTATTATTATTATTATTATTACACTTTAAGTTTTAGGGTACATGTGCACAATGTGCAGGTTTGTTACATATGTACACATGTGCCATGCTGGTGTGCTGCACCCATTTAACTCATCATTTAGCATTAGGTATATCTCCTAATGCTGTCCCTCCCCCCTCCCCGTATTTTTTTAAAATATTTAATTGTTTACATCCCAAGCAGCCATTCCAGCTTTATGAATAAATTCTACATTCTCAGAAAATGCAGAATAAATCCTTGCCTGCAGACCAGAATTGACTTGGTTGCAGTAGCTGTCAGGTTGACAGCCAAGTCACCAGCTGGGGCAGGGTGGAGGATGTAGGGCCTGCAGCCACGGGAAGGCATTTGGGTGGGATGGGGCAGAGAAGGTGAGAGGTGACAGGCCTCGAGGGTGCTGGGTCCAAGAACAGATCGAGGAAATCTCCAGGATGCTAGGCCACGTGGCAATCCTGTCTCAGAGCCCTTAGGTTCACAGCACCAGTGCAGGAGCCCTTAGGTTGATGCTTTATGAATAGGAAGACAGAGGCCCTAGGCCTTGCATTGAGAAGGAGGACCCTGAACCTGCTCCATGCTGAATCAAGCCACTGTGTCTCTGTCATTCAGGTTCCTCTGCCTAGAGCACCCTCCTTAATTTATTCTGGTTTCAAGATTCGGTTCAAGGGTCTCTGCCTCTAGAAACCCTTGAGTTGAGCTAACCACTCTCAACTTTGGTTGTCTCCTGCCCAGAATTCTTGCCTCCAGCATCATCCACCATCCAAGATAGCCTGGGTTTATCTTTCTTAATTCCATTGAAATTTCATCTTGGAAGTTGAGGGCTTATCATCCAATAGGCACACAGAAGAAGAAAAGAAGGGAGAGGGACCGGGCGTGGTGGCTCACGCCTATAATCCCAGCTACTCGGGAGGCTGAGGCAGGAGAATCGCTTGAACCTGGGAGGTGGAGGTTGCAGTGAGCTGAGACTGCACCATTGCACTCCAGCCTGGGCAACAAGAGCGAAACTCCGTCTCAAAAAAGGAAGAAGGAAGAAGGAAGAAGGAGGAGGAGGAGGAGGAGGAGGAGGAGGAGAAGGAAAAGGAGAAGAGGAAGAGGAAGAAGAAGAAGAGGAAGAAGAAGAGGAAGAGGAAGAGGAGGAGGAGGAGGAAGAGGAAGAAGAAGAGGAGGAGGAAGAGGAAGAAGAGGAGGAGGAGGAAGAAGAGGAAGAAGAAGGAGGAGGAGGAGGAAGAGGGAAGGGAGAAGTAGAGGGAAGGGAGAAGTGGAGGAAAGAAGAGAATAGAAGAGGGAAGAGGGGAGGAGAAAGGAGAGGGAAGGGAAGGGAAAAGAGAGAAGGAGATGAGAAAGAAGGAAAGGAGGAGGGAAGAGAAGGATGAAGAGAGGTGGGAGGAAAGGAGAGAAGGAAGAGAAAGAGAGGAGAAAGGAGGGAAGGAGGGAGAGAGTCAAACAAGATCAACAGAGCACTGGCTCAGGAGTCAGGAGACAATGATTCTAGTCCCCTGTAGCCTCGTTGGGTGACCCTGAGAAAGTCTCTTCCCTTCTCTGAGCCTTGGTCCCTGCCCTGTTCAAAGAAGGGCTTAGGCTGGCTGCAGTCCAAGTCCCTTTCCAGCCCTTGGACTCTCCACCCATCAGGGATGCTCTTAGGGCCAAGTGGGCAAGTGACTCCTTGGCTTCTTCCACCATGCAGAGAGATCTCTATGGGAACTGGCAGAGCCCTGGCAAGTTGAGGCCATGGGAGGCTGAGCTTGCTTGTCCAAGGCCCTCTGCACAGAGAAGCCACCCAGTCCCAGCCCTGCAGCTCTCCCACTTCTCCTGACTCCACCACTCTTCACATCCTTGAATTCAGAGCTTCAAGAATTGAACAAAGCTGTCCCAGTCAGCTGGGTCCCAGACACCAACTCTAATCAGCACCCTCAGGAAAAATGTAGGGGAAGTAAATGTACTCTGGGGTTGGAGCACCTTGTTTCAGGGTGAAGCTCACTTCATGAAGGGGTGGAGGCAGCTGGGATGGAGGTGGAGAAGGGAGAAGCCTCTCAGAATTGGAGGAGAGCCAAGCAGAGTTATGAGCTACAGTGAGAAGCCACCAGATGGGGACCTGGTTGGGCTCCTCTGAGCCCTGCACGCTTCACCTAAGAAATTAGATGTGAGCCCAGAGATGCAAAGACAGGCCAGGCCTGTCTTGGAGAAGAGGAGAGAGGTAGCATCCTTAAAGTGGAAACAGCAAGTCCCTTTAAAAATGCCAAGCCTCCCTCGGACCCCCAATGACGTAGTGCAAGGCAGACAGAGAGTCCAGCTTTGTGCCACTTGGGACTGTGTGACCCTGAATTAGTGGCTGCACCTCTCTGAGCCTCAGCTTCTCCACCTACAAACGGAAATGATAACATCATAATACTTACCCCATGGACTTGTGAGGGCTAAATGAGCCAACCAGCCCGTGTTAATACCCAGGGAGGTGAATTGGGTGGGTTCATTGAAATGTTGAACATCGGACACACCCTTGACCTAATAGTTCTACTACCAGGAAACCATGCCTCCAAAATGCACACAACTGTCTGTACACAAGGATGTTCAGTGTGCCATTATTCATAACACCAAAAAGGCAAGAAACAACCTGAATGCTCATGAACAGAACTGTCATATACACAGAGGCCCATTCATTCTGGACAGTTCCCTGCAGTTGACAAAGAGAATCAGGAATATCACTATGAAGCAATGTGGAAAGAGGCCCAAGGTGAGATATGACATGTGAAAAACGCAAAGGGCATAGAACAAAGGTGGTGTGAACCCACTGGCATAAAAAGCAATAGCCAACCACTTAATCCACATATATGTGTTAAATGCATAGATGTAGTTAAACGCTCAGTTTTGAGGCCTGAAGATACGGCTGCTTGGATTACAGTAATGCACCGCCGTCAGTGTCCTGGTTTCGATATGTACTGCAGCTATGCATGATGCCCTCATTGGGGGCTGCTGGGAGAGGTTTCATGGACTGTTATGTGTGATTTTTACAATTTCCTGGGAATGCATAATTATTTCAAATCAAAAGTTTAAGAAAAAGGCCAGGCGCAGTGGCTCACACCTGTAATCCCAGCATTTTGGGAGACCGAAGTGGGAGGATTACCTGAGGTCGGGAGTTTGAGACCAACCTGACCAACATGGTGAAACCACGTCTCTACTAAAACTACAAAAAAAATAGCTGGCCGTGGTGGTGGGCACCTGTAATCCCAGCTACTCGGGAGGCTGAGGCAGGAGAATCCCTTGAACCCAGAAGGCAGAGGTTGCAGTGAGCCGAGATCACACTACTGCACTCCAGCCTGGGCAACACAGTGAGACTCAGTCTCACAAAAGAAAAAAAAGAAGTTTGAGAAAAAAACAAAACTAGCCAGGTTAGGGTAGTGAAATTATCCTGTATGATACTGTAACAATGGATATATGACATTATATAATTGTCAAAATCCGTGAAAGGACACAACAGAAGGAGTATAGGTGGACCTTCGCTGCTGATAGAGTATTGGTATTGGTTCATCACAAGATATCAGTAATAGGGAGAACTGTGGGGACAGGGAGAAGGGGTAGGTAGGAATTTTGTACTTTCTGTTCAATTGTTCTGTAAATCTAAAATGCTTTAAGAATTAAAGTCAGCCAAGCACGGTGGGTCACACCTGTAATCCCAGCACTTTGGGAGACTGAGGCGGGAGGATCGCTTGAGGCCAGGAATTTGAGACCAACCTGGGCAACATAGTAAAACCCTGTTTCTACAAACAAATAAAAATTAGCCGGCATGGTGGCGCACACCTGTAATCCCAGCTACTCAGGAGGCTGAGGTAGGAGAATCGCTTGAAACTGGGAGGCGGAGGTCGCAGTGAGCCGAGATCACATCACTGCACTCCACCCTGGGTGACACAGAGAGACACTATCTCAAAAAAAATAAATAAATATATAGCCTATTAAAAAAAAGCCTGAAGGAGGACAGGAACAGTGGCTCACGCCTGTAATCCCAGCACTTTGGGAGGCTGAGGCAGGTGGATCACGAGGTCAGGAGCTCGAGACCATCCTGGTTAACACAGTGAAACCCCATCTCTACTAAAAATACAAAAAAATCATCTGAGTGTGGTGGTGGGCGCCTGTAGTCCCAGCTACTCGGGAGTCTGAGGCAGGAGAATGGCATGAACCCAGGAGGCAGAGCTTGCAGTGAGCCAAGATGGCGCCAGTGCATTCCAGCCTGGGCAACAGAGCGAGAATCCATCTCAAAAAAAAAAAAAGCCTGAAGGAAGGGTACACCCCAAACTGTTCACAGTGGTCACCTTTGATAGCAATGGGATTTGGCATTGGGGTGTGAGGAAAGACCTTTTGTTTTTTTTAAAACTTTCTATTCTTCTGGACTATTTCCATTTTTTATAGACAGACAACATTGACATATTCCTCATACGATTGCTTTAAAACAGTAAGACTGGTAAAACACTTCCCAAAGCTCTTAAATCATTGTGTTGGTCATTGTGTTATGTTAACAGTCCCTCTGTTACTATCACTGACCATCTACACTCAGGTCTTACCACAGCTTGGAGAGCATCCAGCCACCTCCTCCTACCCCTAGATGGACCATCCTTGCTACTGCTGCCGGGGTATCCCAGCTCTGTGTGGGATTGGGCCCGTCATTATTGATATTGTCTCTCCTCCCCGTGAGCACCTCCTGGCTCCCCGAGTTACAGCCCCATCCATTCTGGGACTGATATCTTTATGATGGTAGCAGGCGGGGAGTGAGGTGCCGGCTAGATAGCAGCCTCCCTTCATAACCCCATTATGGGGCCCCTCGCTGGGTTATATATGGTTCTGACTGTGTCATATATTAAGCAATGGGTCAGCAGCAAATAGACTGGTAGATTTAGTGAGAGACAAATTAAATAACCCATCGGCCTTCAGAGAAAAAGGAAACCAAGCAAAGCCCCCATCAAGACAAGCATTGCTCATCCTTGTTGCTATTTCGAATTCCAAACATTACTGTCATTTCTGTCAAGTGGTGAGGGACAGGAGGCAGGCTGACCAATAGTCTGACTCTCCGGGGAGATGCACATCAACTCTTACAGCTACAGGACCACAGGGATCGGAGGTTAAAGACTAGCCCAGGTTGGGCGCAGTGGCTCATGCCTGTAATCCCAGCACTTTGGGAGGCTGAGGTGGGTGGATCATGAGGTCGGGAGTTCAAGACCAGACTGGCCAAGATGGTGAAACCACATCTCTACTAAAAATACAAAAATTAGCTGGGTATGGTGGCGGGCGCCTGTAATCCCAGCTACTCGGGAGGCTGACGCAGAGAATTTCTTGAACCCGGGAGGCGGAGGTTGCAGTAAGCCAAGATCATGCCACTGCACTCCAGCCTGGGTGACAGAACAAGACTCTGTCTCAAAAAAAAAAAAAAAAAAAAAAAAAAAACACGGCCCAGGTCAGCCTCTCCTAAACGTTGCTGGGGAAAACTCCCCTAGGCCCTGGACCGATTTTTCATTAATAATAATGCCAATGATAGTAATGACAGAGCTTTAAATACTCAAGTTCAATAATGTCAGCCTCACAAGAACCCCAGGAGGCAGGCACTCTGATTATCCCCACTTTACAGATAAGGACATTGAGTCTCAGAGGTCAAAGGAGTCGCCTGGGCCATGCAGGAGAAACAGGGTTGAACACTGGTCAGCCTGGTTCCAGAACCCATGCCTTTAGCCCCGAGTCTGAGCTCTCCTTGATTCTGCTTAGAGGGACAACCTTCCAAATTGAGGACTGGATGGAGATTAGATGGAGCTGAGGAGGCGCTCTCAGGAGAGAGGGTGGAGATCCTAGGACCCAGAATGTACCCACCAGCTCGGCCAGCTGGGTGGCCTCGTAGTGGAGAAGAGCAAGAACTTTGGAGGCAGACAGGTACTGAGTTCTGACCTTGGCCCCATCACATGCTGCTGTTTGACTTTGACAAAGATTGCAAGATCCTGAGACTCAGCATCTTGGACCACAAAAATGGTGATTCCTTCCCTGCCTGTCAGGCTTGCTGTGAGAATTCAAAGTGAGAATTTATGCAAAGTGATCCCCAGCCTGGGGCTGAGGTGGAGGACGGGGAAAACTTGGAGAGGATTTTAACAGAGGTCATTCCTGGGAAGAGGAGTGTGTCTGATTTTAATCTCATACAAAAAAAAGAGGCCCCAAGACAGAGAAATCATATCTTGCTGCAAAGAGGACATAGAGTTCATCCTTGATTTACTCTTCTGTAGGAAGAAGGTCTTTTGGGGGTCTCAGAGGATGGTTGGGGACACTGGTAATAAAACAGAGAGCAAAAGTCTCAGGAGCCATTCCATCTCTACCTCAGTAGGGAGCCAGGATGCAATGGCTATGGAAACTTTGCAACATTATGATTTTTAAAACCTAAGTCTCTTACTTATATGCCTGGCACTGTACCCCAAAGCCCTTGGCAAACAGCATCTCAGTTCATCTGCAAAACAGACCTGTGAGGCTCAGAAAACTGAGCCTCAGTTTTCTGAGCCTCAGAAAGCTTAAGTTACTTGCTCAAGGCCACTATGGCAAGATATGGCCACACCAATAGCTCCCATCCTATACGCCCTAGAATCTCGCTGCTCCTTCATCTAGGGGTGGAATTTGGTTTCACTCATCCTTGAAATTGTGACATGATTTTTACCAACAGAACATGGCAGAAGTGTTGCAGCTCAGAAAAGGTGATGCACCTTCCATCTTGCTTCCTGGAAACTTGCACTTGGAGTCCTGAAGCCACCATGCCATAAGGAAGCCCAACTAGCCCACAGGGAGAGACCTGAGACCACATGAAGCCTGGGAAATGGGCTACTTCAGCCTTCCTATGCTTCATCAGCCACCAGTTGACTGCAGCCACATGAGACCCCAAGCCAAAACCTCCCAGTTGAGCCCTTCCAAAGTGTAGATACATGAAGGGGTGGCCTGCCCCTCCACACCTGTGGGTGCTTCTCGTTAGGTGGGACGAAAGACTTGAGAAAAGGAATAAGACACAGAGACAAAGTGTAGAGAAGGAAAAGCGGGGCCCAGGGGACCGGTGCTGTGCTTACAGAGGACCCACACCGGCACCGGCCTCTGAGTTCCCTTAGTATTTATTCACAATTATCTTTACCATCACTGGTGCTGTGCTTTGAGATGTATATGCGAACATCTCCATAAACCTTTTAGCAGTATTGCTCCAGCAAGCCCCACCTTATTCCTAAAGGCGGTTATCTCCTTACTCAGTAAATAAAGCACACAAAGGGTTTTACCTGGAGATGTTTTATCGCCCAGGGAGGGGCAGAAGACAAATGTTTTTCTTTTTCTCTAGATTTAAGAGAATGGTGATGACCTTTAACCATAAGCAGCCTTTAGGCACTTGTTTAACAAAGCACATTCTGCACCGCCCAAAATCCTTTTAACCTTAAGTCATCACAGCACATGTCTCTTGCAAGGACAAGGTTGGGGGTAGGGTCACAGATTAACAGCATCTCAAATACAGAACTAAATGGAGTCTCTTATGTCTACTTCCTTCTATATAGACACAGTAACAGGCTGATCTCTCTTTCTTTTCCCCACAGATACACAGAAGCCTTGGGAAATAATAAAATGATTGTTTAAGCCATGGGTTTGGGGGCTGATTCCTTCAGCAGCACTATAACGGAACAGCCACAAAGCCAGCCAGTGCTGGAATTCTTACTTCAATCTGAGCCCAGATCTGTGTCACTCTAGACTGTGCTCTAACCACTGTCCTACACTACCCTTGGCCTCTCGGGCCTTCTGCTAAGCTGTGTAAAGAGCACTGAGCTGAGAGTCTAGAACTGGATTCTGGTTCTGAACTTGCTGTTCTCTAGCACAGAAGTTTCATTTCATGCCCTTAGGTGAGGAGCCACATCTCTGAGAGGTGCAAGTTCTTTACTCACCAAATGGGTTTAGCAACCCTCACCAAGCCCATCTCAGAGGCAGGCTTTAATGCCAAAAGAAAGAAATGACAACCAAAATGCTTTGCAAAGAAAAGAGAGTTACTGCTTACTGAATACCTCGTATGTGCCAAGTATTAAACATTTATTATCTGACTGTACAATGATTGTAGAAGGTAGGTGGTGTTATTATCAGACAAGAAAACTGAGGTCCAACGAGATGAAAAGTCACTGACACAGGGTGAATCACACTGCCAGGAGATCAGGGAGCCTGGACTCAAATGCTTCTCTGTCCAATTCTGGGACGCCAGCTCTCCCCTCCTCCCTACTCTCTCTTTACCAAGTTTAGCTCCAGAGAGCATCCATTGGCTGCCATTCGAAATACACAAGCACCAGCTAATGGTTCCACAGGCCACTTTTCGCCAAAGGAGAGAAGCATGAGCTTGGATGAATTGTTGTCTAATGGACCTGGAGTGATGGCTTGAGCCATGAGCCTTGGTGAACAGCAAATCAACCATGATGTCAAATCACCTGGTGTTTTCTGCCTGCCATGTGGTGCCGGCCCTCAGAGCCCCCTCCCGCTGCCTTCCCCAGGAACCCATCAGTGATGGCAAGCCAGAGAGACAGAAAGGAAGTGTGGATACTATGTAGGCAGAGGGAGGGATGCAGTCTCATTGCCACCACAAGAGCAGGCTTCTAAGATCCAAAGGCCAGCTGTGCCCAGCCTCTCCAGACAAATCTGTAATAAACTGACTAAGCCCAGGAGCCACCTGTCCTATGATGGGAGGTGTCCTAGAGTCAGGGCAAGAGGGGATGCCCACAGGAGCAGAGTGATTGTCATTCAGTGCCCTTGTCTGTCTGTCCTCCTGCCTGGCCCCTCTCCTTCACCTGCCAATGTGGTTAAGTGCACAACCCCTTCACATCCCTCACCTCCATTCCAGGGCAACCTCTCCCTCCTTTGAGAGTTGCCAAGAAGACACATGGCTCAGTAAATACTTATTGAGCACATACTACGTGCAGGGCCCTGTGCTAGGCCCTGGGGATGCAACGATGAGCAGAATCAGACAAGACCTCTCTACTCACAGAGCTACAGCCCAGCATGGGAGACAGACATTAATCCAATCATCAATCGTCCCACATGAAAAATAAATAAAGGTGGCCAGGGAATGCCCGGAGCATACAGAGCAGGAAAACCAGACCTTGCTCAGGGCCAGGGAAGGCTTGGGGGGGGCAGTGACTTTCGAATCAAGAGCTGAGGGGTTGACAAAGGGAAGTAGGGAGAGCAGGAGAAGACAAGACTGCCATACCACAGCTCTTGCAGGGAATAGCAAGAGAGTAAAACTGGAAACATCCTCGGCAGCTGAGCCACAGCACCATGGGTGCAAACTGAGGCTGGAGAGGTGGGCAGGGACCAGACCAGCTGGAATTGCCCTCATACAGGGTCATTGGTAGCTCTATTGAAGTAACCCAACCAAACGTGTGAACTTGGGAGTTACTGCTGGCTGCGGCATGAGAACAGATCAGGGTAGAAAGGATGGGGAAGAAGGGAAGCCAGGAAACTAGCTGGGAAGCCATTCCAGGCTTCCAGGACAGAGATTATGTCCAACTGGGTGACGTGATCATAAGACAAGGATCCCTGGAGAGAGTTCTAGGGCTCCCAGCTGAGGCTCCAAGAATAAATCCACAGCGATCTTGCCCTGGTCCAACCTGAGAGTCCCTAAACAGGGACCATTTGTCCTTTGACCATCCTTTTTGCACGCTGCAGTAGAAGGAAGAGGCCTTGGAGCCAGACAGACCTGAGTTCCAGTCCAAGCTCGGGCGAAGCCTCATATTGTGTGCCCTGGGCAAGTGGTTTCTCCTGGAGGAGCTTCAGTTTCCTCATCTGCAGAATGCAGCTGAGTTTATCTAGAGGAGCGAATGGGATGCCATGTGCTAAATCACAACATGGGGCTGGCATGGGAAGGGTGCCTTAACATGGGGCTGCCCAGTTCCATCCCCACTGAGAGCCGGGCACAGGGAGGGCACACTCAGAACCTGTACATGAGGAGTGAGGGAAAGGGGAGGCCATACTTGACCTCCAGACACCAGAGGAGCTGAGAGATGAAGCATCTCCTTGCCCATCACAGCCATGGGCCCTTAGCTGGGCCCTCCTCAGCAGGCAAGCCCACCACACCTTCTGTGCAGCATGGACATCCTAGGTGAACCAGACAATTAGGGGTCTATGGGTGATGCCCATGATCTTCCACCATATCCAATCTCACAGTCCTGACAATGCCCCATCTGCCAAGGCTGTCAGGCAACATCTAATGCAAGTTCAGGAGCCTTCTCGCTGCCTGGACCTTGCCAGACAGAGCAGGGACACCCCCTGACATCCAGGCTGAGCAAAGTACAGCTGCCCTGGACAACCAAGAAGTTTATATGGAGGGTGTCCACCTGAGCCCACCTGGCTTGTGCCAAAAGCTATACCTTCCACACACAGGAGAACTGCTTAGACTTCAAGAGTACTCGCTCTCTCTCTCTCACACACACACACACACACACACACAACCCTCAACTATATTGATGCAACTAAGAAGGGTCCTGGTCCCTGTGCAAAGCCTGAGAGCCTTAGGTTCAGGCAGCTTTGAGCTCCATCACTTCCCGGCTGTGTGCCCTTGGGCACGTCCCACCACCTCTCTGAGCCACAACTGCACCACAAAGACTCACCTTAAGGCATTATCTTGAATATTTCCTCAGGTCCGGTGATCTAGCAAGTAACTCAGCACAGAGAGTGCTTGGGAATCATTGCTCCCCTATTCCCTGGAAGCTTGGAGATCTTTGTGGCAGCCTTAGCTTGCCTCTGAGCAACCTGGGCAGGCATGGGGACAGAGGAATGGTGTGGGCTGGGTTTTGTGTGAAAAGGGCCACTCTGGTGGCCGGGTGGAGAGACTGTATAAGGTTAAAAATCAAAATAAAGGTGAAACAAAACCCAAAATGGGATTTGTAGCTGCAGAGAAAGTGGATTTACCAGGGTGAGTTTCTGGGCATGGTTGTAGCTACATGCCAGTGTTGGCGTGTTTCTGTTTTTCTTTTCTTTTTTTTTTTTTTTCAAACTCACGAATACAGAAGATTCCCTCTGTGGTTTAGTCTCTATAAAATGTGTGTGTGTGTGTGTGCGTGTGTGTGTGTGTGTGTTCACTGGGTCAAGAGATAAAATGTTTCTTACCGTAAGTTGAGGCCAAAATAGTGTAAACCCCAAATAGTTCAGAGTAATTGGCTAGAAGTTTAAGAGAGGACTGGGGACACAGACCCAGAGGACTGGTTTATGTCTACCATGGGATCTGCAGGACAAACAAAACAGACACATTTCCAGAACCACAAAGCCCTGAACTAATGGCTTCCTATGAACATCGTTGCGTTTCATCACTCCTCACCCTATAGAGAAGGTATCATAGCTGTCCCCATTTTATAGATGAGAAAACTGAGGCTTAGATACAGGAAGGGACCTGTTCAAGATTACACATCCATCAAAGGGCAGAGCTGAAACTTGGCTGGAGATGGCTGACTGCAAAGTCTAGTCTTCTTGGCATACACATACATACTTGTCCCATCACAGAACCGCTCTGCCTCTGGGCTCTCCTTTGCAAAATGTGCCTAATTTTTACCTGTTGTGCAAGCCAGTTTGGGACATACATTCAACTAGAATTTTCTGAGCAGTTACTATGACCCAGCTCTCAGGAAGAATAAAAGAAAAAAAAAAATGGTCCATGGGTAAACAAAATGTGGTATATCCACATGATGGAATATAATTCAGCCATAAAAAGGACTAAAGTACTGATCCATGCTACAAAGTGGATGAATCTTGCAAACATTACACCACGTGAAAGCAGCTAGTCACAGCCGGGCGCGGTGGCGCACTCCTGTAATCCCAGCACTTTGGGAGGCCGAGGCGGACGGATCATGAGGTCAGGAGATCAAGACCATCCTGGCTAATACAGTGAAACCCCGTCTCTACTAAAAATACAAAAAAAATAGCCAGGCATGGTGGCAGGTGCCTGTAGTCCCAGCTACTCGGGAGGCTGAGGCAGGAGGATGGCGTGAGCCTCGGAGGCAGAGCTTGCAGTGAGCAGAGATCGCGCCACGGCACTCCAGCCTGGGCGACAGAGTGAGACTCTGTCTCAAAAAAAAAAAAAAAGAAAGAAAGAAAGCAGCCAGTCATAAAAGACAACAAACATAGCACATATTGCATGATTACATTCATGTCAAACATCCAGAACAAGGAAATCTACAGAGACAGAAAGTAGATTCATGGTTGTTTAGGGCTGGGGGAAAGCATTGCTTAGGGATGGGGGTTTAGAGGGCAATAGCTAAAGGCTATAGGGTTTCTTTTTTTTTTTGAGACAGAGTCTCGCTCTGTCGCCCAGTCTGGAGAGCAGTGGTACGATCTCAGCTCACTGCAAGCTCCACCTCCCGGGTTCACGTCATTCTCCTGCCTCAGCCTCCTGAGTAGCTGGGACTACAGGTGTCTGCCACCATGCCCGGCTAACTTTTTGTTATTTTTTTTTTAGTAGAGATGAGGTTTCACTGTATTAGCCAGGATGGTCTCGATCTCCTGACCTTGTGATCCACCTGCCTCAGCCTCCCAAAGTGCTGGGATTACAGGCGTGAGCCACTGCGCCCAGCCCGGCTATAGGATTTCTTTTTAAGATGTGACAGAAGAGCTGGAGATCGAGTTAATTGCCAATAATTTGATCAATCATGCCTGCATAGAGAAACCTCCATGGAAACCCCTAAAGGATGGGGTTCAGAGAGCTTCCAACACATCAAAGTGCTGGGAGGCTGTCATGCCTAGAGAGGACAGGAGTCTCTGCCCTCTCCCCATCCCCTGCCCTGTTCCTGAGTTGTATCCTTTATAATAGAGCAGCGGTTGTAAGTAAAGTGTTTTCTTGAATCCTGTGAGTCATTCTAGTGAATTATTAGACAAGAAAAGGGGGTCATGAGAACTCACTACATAAAAGCCACTTGGCTAGAAGTATGGGAGGTCGGGTGCTTGCAGCTGGCATCTGAAGTGGAGACAGTCTTGTGGGACTGAACCCTTAACCTGCAGGGTCTGTGTTAACTCTGCTAACTCAGAATAGTCTCAGAATTGAGGTGAATTGTAGGCCTGCCATAGGCAGGAACACAGGGTACTTGAGAGGTAGGAGGTGTGGTCCCAGAGGCTGGTCTCAGGGCTCAGAGCTCAGGCAGACCTAAGTCCGAATCCCATCTCTAGCTTTAGCTGTATGTCCTGAGGGATATGCATGAAACTCTCTGCTTCGCATCAGTTTCTTCCCTATAAAATAGGCATCGTAACAGTCCTCACCCCTCCCAGGCTGTTCTAAGGAGGTGGTGACATCATCGGGTCTATAAGCACTCAGCACAATGGCCCCAGGAAAATGAGAATGGCCCAAACCCCACTCTGGAAGGTACTGGCTGTGTGATACCAGATCAGTGGCATACCTTCTCTGAGCCTCTGCTTGCTTGTCTATAAAATGGAGGTGGATGAAAACGAACCCTTATGAAACACCCCTCCAGGAGCCAAGTGCTGTGCACCACAGTTTTTGCTATTGACTCCTTCAGTTCTCACAAGAAGCCTACAAAGTGGGTACCGTCATTAGCCCCATTTTACAGAGGAAGAGACTGAGGCTCAGACAGGCTGAGCCAGGATTCATATCCAGCAGGCTGACTCCTGACTCTTGCCCATGGCATTAAGTTAGCACATACATCTAATCCATTCAAAGGGCATAACAGAGGTATAAGTGCTTTTGAAACTGTCAAACACCACGCCAATATTAGTGGTGACTGTCATTGCTATAACAGTTCAAAAACCCTGTGTCCAGTTATAAGGCCCAAATTCTCCCCAAAGGGAACTATTATTGGTTTTTAAAAACAGGATTGGGACTCTCAGAATTAGTTAGGAAGCCAGGCGTGCTGAGAAGGGAGTATCATTTTAATGAAAAAAAAAAAAAAACCTGATTACTGAAAATGATTCTTAATATACTTCAAAATGATCTGTTATGACACAAAGCAAAGACATTTATATACGACTCTGAAATTCTTAATAGCTGATTTTAGAGCAACCTATTATGAAATCTTTCAAAGCAGAATCTATAAGTAAGTAAATCATCGGGCAGGCCTCCCAGGCAGACTGACGGCAGCTCTTCTTAAAATAATTTATAACATGGGGTGGGGGGAGGACTGGCAGAAATTATTGCCATCATCAAGTATTAGTAAAATATTTATAAAAGTGACTTTCTCTTATCATCAGATGCACTGATGTGATGGGTCAGGTCCTTGAGCCCACATCGGAGGGGGGGGCCCCCACTTTGCCCCAGGAGGAGAAACTCAGGAATAAAATTGAGCTCCTTCACTTCCCTGGTGACAGGCTAACAAGCCAGGGGGCTCCCTTAGTCTCTGGATAAATATTTCAACTTCCTTGTCTCTTGGATAGGACAACCAGGAGGCATATTCCTCAGAGTCTCCCAGGGGTCCCCAGCAGGACTGAGCCTCAGTTTCCCAGGGGTAAGCCACTCCTTCATGCACCTTATACTGCCTGCCTTCCCTCTCCTGGGTCATTTTCCCATTCCCCTGCCACAGCCTTCTGGGGTCCTTCCCCAAATATGCAACATGTTCCCACATCTCTGTCTCAGGGTCTGCTCCTGACTCAGGTTGGCCTCAGTGACCAGGACGTTGAGTGAGAGACATCACAGTTCCCTGAGCAAAGTAGTGGTGATGCCCAAACAGCCAAGCGCTGAGCATGGCCCACAGCTGATTTTTTTTTCCAATCATTTTGGGGGTACAGGTGGTTTTTGGTTAAGTTCTTTAGCGGTGATTGATCAGATTTTAGTACACCCAACCCCCCTAGCAGTGTACACTGTACCCAATATGTAGTGTTTTATCCCTCACCCCCTCTTAACATCCCCCACCTGAGTCCCCAAAGTCTATTATATCATTCTTATGCCTTTGCATCCTCATAGCTTAGCTCCCACTTGTAAGTGAGAATGTATGATACTTGGTTTTCCATTCTCAGGAAATGGTTTTCCATTCTCTAAGAGGCCATCCTAGAATAATGGCCTCCAGCTCCATCCAAGTTGCTGCAAAAGACATTATTTCATCTCATCTTTATGGCTGAGTAGTATTCCATGGTGTGTGTATATATATATCTCACACTTTCTCTAACCACTCATTGGTTGATGGGCACTTAGGTTGGTTCCTATCTTTGCCATTGTGAATGTCCATGGATGATTTTTGGAAAGACAAGTGGCATTTGTATTTTCATATTTGCCCCAGCCCAGCATGTCTGTCCTTGGCTTGGATCAACTGTGGAATCCCCATCTTACTTACTCCTGACTCAGTATGACTTCTAGAAATTTCCAAAATCCAAACAGTGGGTTAATGTATGTGGCTCAAATGGATGAGAATCAATCAAAGGAATAGGCCACAGGGCCCGGGAATGTGGGGATGACAGAAAGGATGCACCAGCACCTTCTCGAAGATTTTACTGCCCTCCACCAAGGTAACAGCCCAGGATGTCAGCCAGAATCCATGCACAGTCCCACGACAGACCTCAATTCACACACATGTTCATTCAATAAGCAACTTCCAGTTCTATGTTCTGGGCCCAAAGGAAGCCACCAGCCACTGACAAGAGCCAGACAAAGTCACAATCATAATACAAGGCACCAAAGGCCCCATGAAGGCAGAAACCCTTGCTCTTCACCCTCACTCTCTCCCCAGAACCTTCTATATTGCCAAAAAAGGGAGCAGCTTTTGAGGTGAGGAGGTGAGGAGTTTGAATGCCAAGCCAAGGAATTTTATTTGACTTAGAGGCAAGGGAGAGCCTCCAGAGGATTCTAAGCAGGAGAATGACAGTATGGGTCTATGTTGTAGAAAGGAACCTGATGGTCATGATGAGAATGGGTAGGAGGAGGAATGCAGGTATCAGCAAGGAGGCTACTGCACCCATCCAAGTACACACACACACACACAAACATAAACACTGCATGTAAGGTGATAACAGTAAGGATAGAGAAACTAGGACAGAAATGATGTCACAGAGACCATCTCTAGAACATAGTGAATGATTGGATATGGAGAGGGTAAGGACTAGGGGGATAGCAGGAACCATTTGGAAGACCAGGTCAAAATAGGGAAAATCGCAAGCAGACACTTAAGGATGGGGACAAGGATACAAGATCAGTTTCAGGTCATGTGGCAGGGAACATCTCCAGGATGTCTAGCTAGAAACACAGCACCTTGGCTGGGCGCAGTGGCTCATGCCTGTAATCCCACTACTTTGGGAGGTCAAGGCAGGAAGATTGCTTGAGCCTAGGAGTTTGAGACCAGCCTGGGCAAAAAGTGAGACCCCTGTCTACAAAAAAATAAAAAATATATATATTAACCAGGCATGGGGGTGCACACCTGTAGTCCCGGCTACTCAGGAGGCTGAGGCGGGAGGATTGCTTGAGCCCAGGAGGTGGAGGCTGCAGTAGGCTATGATCATGCCACTACTGCTCAGTCTGAACAACAATGCAAGACGCCGTCTCAAACAATAAAAATTTAAAAAATAAAAAGAAACAAGGCACCTTTACTGCACAGACCCAACCTTCCCTTGCATATTCTAGAACTGCTCTACTGTACTTCCAGTACAGTAGCCACTGGCTACCTGTGACTACTTACATTTAAATTAAGTAGAATTAAATAAATTAAAAATTCAATTCCTCAGTCGCACTACTATATTTCAAGTGTTCAGGAGCGGCCTGTGGCTAGTGGTTACTGCACTGAACAGCAGTCATCTCCATCATTGCAGAAAGTTCTTGTGGACAGAGCTGGTCTAGAAGGTTTGCTTGAAACGCCAGCCCTGTGTCCTCCTCACGATGCCTAGTTTGAGCAGCCTCCCCAAGAGCAGTCCCAGAGACATAGAAGGTGCCAGATTGACCCTGTTCCCACCTCTCTGAGAGAAGGGCCTTGTCAGGCGCCTGCCAAAGGAGACAGCTGGCCTCCCAGGTGAGCCCGGCAGGAAGGACGTACCTTTGCAGGCCCCCGCCGCGCCCAGGTGGTAGATGGCTGCCAGGACCCGCCAAACGGCCCGCTGCTCGCTCTCTGAGATGCCCAGCGTCTCCATGGCACCCTGGAGCTGGGCAAAGGCAGCTGCCGCCTTCTGTTTATCTTCAGGCTGGGGGCAAAGGGAGAGAGGAAGAAAACAAGGCCATCACGATGGAGAAAACACCAACTCACAACTTGAAGCTGAGCTCCGTCTCGGAGGAATGCGAGGGTCATTTTATTGCCACAGTAAATTACCCACAACTAAGCTGAGGAGTATTGACAGACACACTCGGGCGACTGGGAAAGTTATCCAAACATTTTTCTCTGACTTCGAAATGCAGTGTGGCTTTTATTCCTGCATGTGTGCATGCATTACAGATTTATGGAAGCTCTGCTCTATGCGGGGCTCTGGTCTGGGGATGCAAAGATGAGCAAAGCCCAGACCTTGACTCTGAGGCCCTCTCAAGGTAGAACTGTAAAGAGACATAAAAGCAACTAAGTGTGAAAAGGGCTAAGTGGTAGGTAGGCTATGGGTACAGGTTGATACGTAGGCTATATAGGGTCTATAGGTAGGGTCTAGAGGGAGGCTCTGTAGGGTAAGCTGTGCTATAGGTCTATGCAGAGAACCATGGGATGTCAGAGGGAGAAGGGGTAATTAATCCCACCCAAGACAGCCAAAGAGAATAGCATAGAGCAGATCAAATGGTGATAGAAGTTTGAAAGATAAATAGGCAGAGCTGGCCAATTTAATAAAACTCCCAACATGCAAAGGGAACCACATGAGCAAAAGGGATTATGGGAGGCAATAGGTGGTCGATGGAAGCAGTTATTTTTGTTTTATTTATTTTTGAGACAGAGTCTCGCTCTGTTGCCCAGGCTGGAGTACAATGGCACGATCTCAGCTCACTGCAACCTCCGCCCCCCAGGCTCAAGCGATTATCTCACCTCAGTCTCCCGAGTAGCTGGGATTACAGGCACCTGCCACCACACCCAGCTAATTTTCATATTTTTAGTAGAGAAGGGTTTCACCATGTTGGCCAGGCTGGTCTTGAACTCCTGACCTCAAGTGATCTGCCCACCTCGGCCTCCCAAAGTGCTGGGATTACAGGCGTGAGCCACTGTGCCCGCTCTGGAAGCAGTTATTTTTGGAGGTGGGTCAGATAGAGATGGGGAGAAGATAAAGCTGGAGAAGCCGGCATGGGCCACCCTTGAAGGCCTCAACCATGATACTAAAGGGTGTGGGCTTTAAACTCCAGTGATGATTGGTAAATACTGATACGTGCCCCTACTATATTCCTGAGCTCATAACAGACATCATTAATCAATCAAGATCCTATAGCAAGCCAGTGAGTCCAGATTCCTTGCAGGACATTGCTTCTTGCAGCCACCACCAACTGTGCTTTCCCACTAAAGGAAATGGCACTTGTTTTCTGTCTCCTGTGCAGCAATAGAAAACTGCATTTTTTTTTTTTTTTTAAGACAGGGTCTCACTCTATGGCCCAGGCTGGAGTGTAGTGATGTGATTATAGCCCACTGCAGTCTCAAACTCCTGGGCTCAAACGATCCTTCCACCTCAGCTTCCCAAGTGGCTGGGACTACAGGTGCACCCTACCATGCCCAGATGATTTTATTTTATTATTATTTTTTTTAGAGATGGGGTCTCGCTATGTTGCCCAGGCTAGTCTTGAACTCCTGGACTCAAGCGATCCTCCCACCATGGCCTCTGAAAGTGCTGGGATTATAGGCGTGAGCCACTGCACCCAGCCTGCCAAAGATTTTAACAGAAGGAAACAGAAAATGACATGATCAGATGTTTATGGATTGTAGGATTTTTTTAAGATTTATAATCCCAATTATGTTTGATTGAATATTAAAATTAGTCTGAAACTACTATGCACACACCATCTGGCCAAGGAGACTCAGCCCAGAAGCCTGCTGGGTGGAAAGGAAGTGAGCTGGGAATGGGAATTCTTTTGTCAATAATCCACCAGCCGATAATGAGAAACTGATTTGCACTTGGCCTGCTTAGAGAACTTGGGTGATGAACTGTAGGCTTTTAAAGCCAGCAAGTCTTTGAATTTTGCGCATCCAGTGCCCAGAGAGGGGGTGACACTTGCCCAAGGTCACACAGCAAATTAATATCAGATACAAGACTAGAAGCAGGCTTTTCTGATTCTTGAACTGATTCCCAGTCCAAGATACTTGTCCCCTCCACTCAAGCCACTTCCTCTAACTGGGAAACTTGCAAGAATCATCAACCAATTGGGACGACGTCAAAGCATACAGTGACATTAAGAGATTTGCTTGGGAAACATTTCAGTTAATAGCAAAAGCATGTTCCACTGATCCATCATATTTCTGGGCCGCCACAGGATCACAAAATCCCTAGCAACCAGGAGCTCAACCTAGCAACTGCAGCTGGAGCAAACAGAGGGACGGAAGGCATCTTACCAACATACTCTCAGTTATTTATGAGATCTCAAAGTAGCAGAAAAAGGACGCCAAAAGGACAGTGCCCACACATTTATTATGGCTCCCACTGTCACCTATGAGCATTTGACTTTAAATTACAGAAGGACTCCATCATCTACCAGGTAGCTCGTGTGAAGAGAAGAATGAGAAAACTTCCACTAAAGCTCATTTGCTCCTTTCTCTTCCTCATCCCCTCCCAATGTCTTTTTCTGAACAGAAGACATGGATCAATAAATATATATGTTTCTGATTCAAAATGATTAGGATCATGAAAACATTCATAGTTTCTTAAATTTCCAGAGAGCCAAATGTTCTTCAAACACCTCTGCAGAGTGCCTTCACAAAAGAAATTCTTTGGATCAACATCATGAAAATAGAAATAAGTCAAGTGAGTGGAATAAGTCAACTGACAACCCAAATGTCTATCAGCAGGAGAAGGGAGCCACAAAGAGTGGTATACCCAGAGCACAGCGATGGAGCACTACACAGCACTGAAAAAGAACAAGCTACTGAGACACACAGCCACATACAAGCATCTCACAGACCCAGTGTGGAGTCAAAGAAGCCAGACAGAAAGCCTGCATCCTGTGTGCTTCTGTTTATGCAAAGTTCAAGAATGGGTGAAACTAACGGATGGTAAGAGAAGTCGAGACAATGAGTCTGGAGTGAGATGGGTACCTCCCATGGAGATTGCCTGGGAGGAGGCTCAAAGGAGCCTTTGATGGAATGAGGAATGTTCTGTATCTTGATCTGGAGAATAGTTGCTGGTGTATGTTTAATAATATTAACATTGGCCGGGTGCAGTGGCTCACACCTGTAATCCCAGCACTTTGGGAAGCCAAGGCGGGCGGATCGCAAGGTCAGGAGATCGTGACCATCCTGGCTAACACGGTGAAATCCCGTCTCTACAAAAAAAAAAAAAAAAAAAATACAAAAAATTAGCTGGGCGTGGCGGCAGGTACCTGTAGTCCCAGCTACTCGGGAGGCTGAGGCAGGAGAATGGCATGAACCTGGGAGGCACAGCTTGCAGTGAGCCAAGATGGCACCACCTCACTTCAGCCTGGGTGACAGAGTGAGACTCCGTCTCAAAAAAATAAATGAATAATAAACAATAACAATAATAATAATAACATGGCCAGCTGTGGTGGCTCATGCCTGTAATCCCAGCACTTTGGGAGGCTGAGGTAGGAGGAGTTGACTAGCCTCAGCAAGAGTGAGACCCTGTCTCTACAATAAAATTAAAAATCTGCCAGGCATGGTGGCATGAGCCTGTAGTCCCAGCTACTTAGGAAGCTGAAGCGGGACAATTGCTTGAGCCTAGGAAATCAAGGTTGCAGTGAACCATGATCACACCACTGCACTCCAGCCTGGGTGAAAGAGAGAGAAAGAGAGGCCGGGTGCGGTGGCTCACGCCTGTAATCCCAGCATTTTGGGAGGCTGAGGTGGGTGGATCACGAGGTCAGGAGATCGAGACCATCCTGGTTAACACAGTGAAACCCCGTCTCTACCAAAAATACAAAAAATTAGCCTGGCGTGGTGGTGGGCGCCCATAGTCCCAGCTACTCAGGAGGCTGAGGCAGGAGAATGGCATGAACCCAGGAGGTGGAGTTTGCAGTGAGCCTAGATTGCGCCACTGCACTCCAGCCTGGGCGATACAGCGAGACTCCGTCTCAAGAAAAAAAAAAAAAAGAGAGAGAGAGAATATAAGAGAGAGAGAGAGAATATAAACATCATTGAGTTGTACACTTAAAATTAGTATACTTTATACACTTCATGTTTTATCTCAATTTTTAAAAATCAATGGATAAAAAAATTCACATCATAACATGCCCAGGGTTTGTCTGAGGTAAAGTCTCAAGGTCAAAGTCTTCAGGTAATTTAGTAAAAGAAAATAAAATCCAAAATGTTCTCTCTCCTTTAAACCAGGCTGGGTTTAGAGCGCCCAGGAGATTCCTACAATGCAGAGAGAGGCCAGGTTTGGATTTGGAGTCAGACAGAGCTGGACGCCCTCTAGACTCTGCACTCCCAACCATGAGACTCTGCAAAAGTCCCTTGCCCTGTGCATGGAGGCTCAGCTTCCGCTTCTTCAAAGAGGAAATAAGGCCAGGTGTGGTGGCTCATGCCTGTCATCCTAGTGCTTTGAGAGGCCAGGGTGGAAGGATTGCTTATTTCTAGGAGATCGAGACCAGCCTGGGCAACGTAGCAAGACCCTTTATCTATAAAAAATATATAAAAATTATCCAGGCATGGTGACATGTGCTTGTAGCCCCAGCTACTTGGGAGGCTTAGCCAGGAGAATTACTTGAGCCAAGGAGTTCACTCACGGCTGCAGTGAGCTATGATCCCACTGCTGCACTCCATCCTGGATGACAGAACAAGACCCTGTCTCAAACAAAATACATAAATAAAATGGAAATCCTATCTTAGCATCCTCCCAGGGCTGCTATGAGGACTAAATGAGTTTATGTGTGTAAAGCACCCAGCACAGAAGCCAGCACACAGTGGTACTCAATAAACGGTGGTTTCCACTTACTACTGCCTCTCCCCCTCCATGCCTTCACCTAGGCTGTTCTACCTTCCAGGGACACCGTACCCCATTGCTGCCCAAGCTGATGCCCCGTACTCTATAACAAGTTAATCGGGTATGATCTTGCCCTCAAAGGGCTCCCAGTCCACTGAAGGGGACGACAGGTATGCAAAGAGATGACACACAGAGCACACACCATGGGCTGGGAGACATTGGGCAGGGGTAAAGGAATTGACTGGAAGGATGTTTCTACAACCAACCTGCCCAAGGATTCCCACCCCTCTGCCTCCTGGAACGGGAGCTAACTCGGGGAGGAAAATGCTGGGCCCTGATTCAATGCATCTCATGCCTGTAGTCCCAGCACTTTGGGAGGCCGAGGCAGGCAGATCACGAGGTCGAGAGATTGAAACCATCCTGGCCAAAATGGTGAAACCCCATCTCTACTAAAAACAAAAAAAATTAGCTGGGCATGGTGTCACGCGCCTATAGTCCCAGCTCCTAGGGAGGTTAACGTAGGAGAATGGCTTGAACCCGGGAGGTGGAGATTGCAGTGGGCTGAGATCGCGCCATTGCACTCCAGCCTGGGCACAGAGCCAGACTCCATCTCAAAAAGAAAAAGAAAGAAACATCACATGGGTGCCCGCACAGGCCGGTGAACCTCATGGAGACTGCAGGGAAGGTAGGACAGGCGTCAGTCCACAGCCAGGAGCTGCCCTACGCGTCGCTCAGCATCTCACCAATCCACTTCTTATCTCAGCATCGAGAGTCCATTTAAGTGGAGAGGAGAGAAAGTGTCCACTGAGCACGTACTCTGTTGTACTGGGTGCTTTTTCCCCATGAGGCAGGCATGGGTCTCTCCAACTGACAGAGGAGGAAATGGAGGCTCAGAGAGGTGAAGTTACTTGCCCAAGGCCACCCATTTGGGGAAGGGCACGGTCAGTAAGTGTCAGACACCTACTGAGCCCCCAATCCTTGGTGTCATCCAAGGGTGTTGCTCTACCCATCCTACAGGTGAAAAACTGAGGCTGGGAGAAGTTAAGTGACCCAAGAGTGCACGTGGGCCAGACCTCAGAGCACACTGTCTTCAGCCACAATCTGTATCGTGATCTGAGATGACAGTGGGAAGAACGAACGTACCAAATTGAAAGTCAGGCCAACCTGGATCCCAGTCCTGACTCCACCACTTAAAAGCTGTGTGCCCACATTGTGCACATGTACTCTAAAACCCTAAAGTATAATAAAAAAAAAAAAAAAAAAAAAAAAAGCTGTGTGCCTTTGGGCAAGTAGCTTCACCTCTCTGAGCCTGGCTACTTCTCCTGAAAAACATATATGATCATAATTCCTTATTTAAAGAACCATTGGGAGAATTAAGTAAAAGAAAGCTCCTGGCAGAACCCCTGGCACGAGCGAGTGATCCCTCATCCTTCCATTTGGGCACCATTCCCCGACAGTTGACAACTGGGTCATAAAAAATAAATGTGCCTCGGGCCAAGGCCTGGAATGTGACAGCCAGAAGCAAACCGCTGGGTGGCAAGGATTATTATTATTATTATTACCACTGCTGCAGGGCACATTTAAAAAAAAATTGGGCTAGATTGCAAAAAAGAAATTATAGAGAAGAAGAAATTAATATGAAAGCTTTGTGCTTTCAAATGTATCCTGGTGCTTGGCAGATCTCAAGTAAGTTCCATTTACAAGCTGCAGTGTGGCAGGCAGCGATGGCACAGTGTGAGGACTAAGAGGAGAAACTGGCAGTCACCGGGTACACACAGCGTCTGAGGACCTGGCCAGTGCCACGCTGGGGGTCTCCGCACTTTTACCCTGGGGTCCTTGCTTTGGCTGGCCATTCATGTTTACCTTTGCATCAGGTGCTCAGTGTAGCCAGAACACTGGCCTCCCTGCACCTGTCTAATTCACTCTCAGTCCAGCTCCAGCTCATGGTTGCCTCCACCAGGCAGCCCTCCCTGATATGCCTCTCCTCCTCCCAGCTTGGCCTCAGCCTACATACACCTCCACTCAGGCACATCTCTCTCCAGCTTGGAATGATCTGTTGATGTAGACATGGCAGCCCACCACCACCTCCCAAAAGTGAGTCACTTGATAGGTAAGACCCAGCTGAGTTATTTCTGTGTGCCAATACCTGGCATCTAATAAGATCAATAAATATCCATTGACAATGAACTTCTAGCGACCATTCTCAAATAAGAGACATTGATGGTGGGGTTGAGTGTGTTCACCCACTGAGCTGGGTCCACGGTACTACTCAGCCCAGATTTGAGGACCCCAGTCTGCCCACATTGACTGAGGGATGGGATCCCCAGGCTTTCTAATCCCCTTCTCTGGGTCCTCTGAGATTCCCAGCAACTGCCCCAGCTCCCAGGACCCAAGGAGTGGGTCCAAAGGCAGACGTGAGATCCCCAAAGACCTAGTGAAATGATACTGGGGAGAAAATAAACTTTAATTAACCGATCTCGGCTGACACAGTAGCAAACAATTTGAAAATTGAAAAGATGTGATTTTAGTTAAGTGGTGGTGAGTTGGGCACGCTCATTCATTTATTCACTCAACACACATTTATTGAGCACTTGCTGTATGCCTGGCTGAGTGCTAGGCCCTGTCTATTCAGGAGTGATCAAGACAAGTAAGACTCCCACCCTCGTGGAACTTAGGGCCGAGGGGAGACAAAACATTAACAAACAGTGTGATCAGAGATGGGAGATTGTTACCAAGGAGACAACAGGAAAGACGGTAACTGGAGACATCTCCTTAGACGGAGGTTTGGGAGTCTGAGACGGTAATACAAGCCGGACGCCCACCTTATCACTAAGAACCACAAAAAGGTTTAAAACCATGTAAGTGTATGTAACTAACCTGCAGGTTGTGCACATGTACCCTAAAACTTAAAGTATAATAAAATAAAAAATAAAATAAAACCATGTAAATGGACAACATTAGGGAAACAGCAGTTCAGTGAACCATGTCTCCTCCGTGAATGTCTGGTCATTAAAAATAATGCTTGCGAAAGTTTGTTTTTTGGGTTTTTTTTGTTTTTTTGAGAGGGAGTCTGACACTGTCGCCCAGGCTGGAGTGCAGTGGCGCAATCTCGGCTCACTGCAACCTCCGCCTCCTGGATTCAGGCGATTCTCCTGCCTCAGCCTCCTGAGTAGCTGAGATTACAGGCACCTGCCACCACGCCCAGCTTATTTTTATATCTTTAGTAGAGACGGGGTTTCACCATAATGGTCCAGCTAGTCTCAAACTCTTGACCTCAGGTGATCCACCCACCTCGGCCTCCCAAAGTGCTGGGATTACAGGCATGAGCCACCATGCCCGGCCAGAAAGTTTTAATGATATACGGTTTGTTATGAATTATGTAAAATATTTGCAGGAAAAATACTGGAAGAACACCTGCAGGTATAGGACCAGTGGGTTTCTCAGGGTGGTGAGGTGAATGGCGCTTGTTTTCTGGTTTGAGTGTGTGCGTGTATTCTGGTTTTTGGTTTTGCCCTTGTGTTTTTTCTGATTTCTCCATAGGAAGTAGGTAGTAATTTCGTTTTTTAGTATTTTTTTTTTTTCTTGAGACAGAGTCTCGCTGTGTCACTCAGGCTGGAGTGCAGTGGCGTGATCTCAGCTCACTGCAGCCTCTGCCTCCCAGGTCCCAGTGATTCTCCTGCCTCAGCCTCCCGAGTAGCTGGGATTACAGGCATGTGCCACCACACCCGGCTAATTTTTGTATTTTTAGTAGAGATGGGGTTTCACCATGTTGGCCAGGCTGGTCTCGAACTCCTGACCTCAGGTGATCCGACCGCCTCAGCCTCCTGAAGTGCTGGGATTACAGGCGTGAGCCACTGCGCCCAGCCATAATTTAGTTGATTTTTTTTTTAACAGATGCTTCATTAAAAATATGAATTAGAAGAGAACAGAGATAAATTCAGTAAGAGGGAAAACAAGATGTGCTGCCAAGGAACATGGAATGGGAACTGAGTGCCTAGGTAGCGTGTCTTGCTGTTGGGGAGCAGGCCAAGCCCTCCCCAACTTGCCCAATGCTGCCATCCTTGATGATGGAGGAGGAGGAAGAGGAAGGAGGAGGAAGGAGGAAGAAGGAGAAGGAGAAGAAGAAAAAGAAGGAAAAAGAAGAAAGAAGAAGAAGGGCTGACATTGGAAGTGTCAGGCACTGCTGAAGTGCTTTATTGGCTTTATTTCATTTCATCTGAGGTCAAGGTGGACTCTTGCTCTCCTAGTTTTCAAAAAGGAAAAAAATCGAGGCCCAAGGAGATGAGGTCACTTGCTTAAGGCCACCCAGCTTAACCGCTGGTACTGGGATTCGAACATCACTATGTCAGACTCCACCGTCGCCAGTGAGTTTTCAGTGAAGATGGAACCAGCTGTTACAGATGAAATAGAAGCAGAATTAATCATAGTAGGGGGGCTGGCTAGGAGGAGAAGGAAAGAGGAGGGCTCAGCCGGGGATGAAGTTGGGTTGAAGTTGGGTTGTAGAGTTGCCAAAGAAAACGCGAGCCATCCAGTCCAATTTGAATTTCAGGTAAACAATGGATAATTTTTTCATAAATATGTCCCCCACAATATTTGGTACAGCAAGAATGCTGGCCTCACTGCCTCTGACTACTTTCACTCTCACTCCAGGACCAGCTTGTGGTCCGCTCCTCCGGGCAGCCTGCCCTGATAGGCTCGCAACCCTTCAGGCTTCCCTGTGCAATATTTGGGACATGCTTATACTAAAACATTATTCAATGTTTATCTGAAATTCAAATTTAACTGGGCATCCTGTATGATTTGCGAAGTCTGACAGCCTTGGGGACTTAGCAACTCCCATTATTGGGGGGCATATCCTGATCACCAGATTCCCTTAATGAAGCTGTACCTGGCCTACCCGACCCCAGTAACTAGCCCAGGCTTGTATCAAAGACCAATGAATTTTCAGACTTTATTTTTCTTCTGAAAGAACAGAGAAAACATTCTCTTGATACCTGCCAGGTAGCAGAGAGAGAACAAAGAAACACTCTACCAGTTCCTGCGAATCAACTGGTCTAAAAAATGCCCCACAGAAATAAAGAGAAAAAAAGGAAACCACTTCAAATGCTTCTTTGACACAAATTCACGCTGTGACCAATGGCTTTATGCAGACTGTTAACAAACAGGTCAGGTTGGGGAAAGCTCAGAGGACCTCAGCTTGGGTCCTTTTCCTTCTCAAAAACAATAGGAAAATAAACAACTACTCTTTTGCTGATTCAAATGGATATATTTGGCCAAAGCTCATTAAACGAATGAGAAAAATCAGTGCTGAGGTGACTTCTCATCTCTTGCCTTCCAGGTGGAGGTCTGGCCTCCTAATGACCCCAAATCACGGGGGAGAGGGTATGAAAAAAGAACACGCTGCTCAGTCCCCCGAGTGAAGAAGCTGTCCCCCTAGTACCTGTTTTAGCAAGAATGCCAGCCTCGTTGCATCTGTTCATTTCATTCTCATCCCAGCTTGTTTCATGTATGAGTTTTGAGAATGAAAGACATTTCATTCTCATTCTCATGGCCAGCTCTTGGTCACGTCTTCCAGGCAGCCTCTCTGATATGCCCCCAACTCTCCAGGCTTGCCCATACAATATTTGGGACATACTTATAAGGTGACAAGTAGATTAGCCCCCGGAGTTCAAAGACGGGGCAGACACATCACCTCACCCAGTGCAGAAACAGACTCTACAACAGTGGTTCTCAAAGCGGGGTCCCTGGACCAGCAGCACCAGCATTGCTGGGAACTTGTGAGAAATGCACATTCTCAGGCCTCACCCAGAGCTACTGAATTAGAAACTCTGTGGATAATACTCAGCAATATGTAAGAGAGAGAGAGAGAGGAAGAGAGAGAGAGAGTGTGTGTGTGTGTGTGTGTGTGTGTGTGTGCGCACGTGCTCGCGCACACATGCACAGGCTTAGCAATTTTTTTTTTTTTTTTTTGAGACAGAGTCTCGCTCTGTCTCCCAGGCTGGAGTGCAGTGGCATGATCTCTGCTCACTGCAACCTCTACCTCCTGGGTTCAAGCAATTCTCCTGCCTCAGCCTCCCGAGTAATTGGAACTACAGGCATGTGCCATCACGCTCAGCTAGTTTTTAGTATCTTTAGTAGAGATGGGGTTTTACTATGTTGGTCAGGCTGGTCTCAAACTCCTGACCTCAGGTGATCCGTCCACCTCGACCTCCCAAAGCGCTGGGATTACAGGCGTGAGCCACCGCACCAGCTGAATTTCTTTAATGACCAATGATGTTGAGCATATTTTCATGTGCTTAGTTGCCATCCATTTACATTTTTTTGTATGTTCCATCTTTGCCCATCTTTTTTGTTGGGTTGTTTCATATATGAGTTTTGAGAATTACTTTTATATTCTAGATAAAAATACTTTATCAGATAAGTGATTTGCAAATATTTTCTCCCAGTCTGTGGCTTGCCTCTTCATACTAATAGTGTCTTTCAGAGAGCAGATGCTGTTCCTTTTGATAAAGTTAATTTGTTCTCTTATGGACTGGGATTTTGATGTCTCATTTAAGAAATGTTTGCCCAGCTCAGGGTTACAGAGATTTTTCTCATTTGTCTTCTAGAAATTTTGTGGTTTGAAGTTTTACAATTAGATCTGTGATTCATTTTTTGTTAATTTTAGTGTATCATGTGAAATACGGATTTTTTTTGCACCAGGATATCCAATTATTCCAGCACTATTTGTTTCCCAGACATGTATATTTGAAAAGAGGCTTTGGAGTGGAAATTATCTACTTCCCTCCATCTGGTGAACTTCTATTCATCCTTCAAAACCCAGGCCAAATGTTCCCTTGGCTAAGAAGCCTTCCCTGGCAAAGGCCAAGTAGCTCTATCAGCTATCTTGTGGTGCCCGCAGCATTTCATGCAACCTCTGACATATTCTTATCTCACATAATCGCATTAATTTCCAAGTCTGTGTCTCCTGCTAAAGTGAAAATTCATGGATGAGGATCATACTCCTAGCACTCAGCAGGAACATACACCTAACACAACACAGGCCCAGCACAGGTGGTGGTGAAGGTATTTGGGAGAGAAGGGAGAAAACAATGGTTAAAATAATTGAATAATAAAATATCAAACCAGTGAAACATTTGCTTTTTTAAGCAATGAAATATACTCTCGGCCCCACTCACAGACTATATTTGTCAGGAAACCATCGCTGAGTGCCCCTACCCAAGTTAACCACCAATAGTATTGACAAAGAGCACCCTATCGATTAATTTAGGCCAAGCCCTGTTCTAAGCACGTTATACACATCGTTTCATTTCACCCTCACAACAACCCTATGAGGCAGATACTGCTACTGTCATTATTGTACTGAAGAAGAGACAGACCTCCCGGGAGGTTAAGGTCCATGCCTGAGGTTCACCTACTTAACAAGTGTCAGAGCTAGAGCTCGAACTAGACTGATTCCAGGGCCCTAATCCTACCTCTACATATACTATGTCTGGTTTCCTTTATTTGTCTGAGTCTTCTTTACCCAATAAGCCAAGACCCTACAAAGGCAGTCCCGACTCTTCCACATGACCAACCCTTGCCAACTATGAACCCCAGTACCAAAGGAGACAAGTTGCACGGCGACTCCTCATCACCCTCCCATCTGGCCCCAGACACAAACTCACATCCCACCCCTGAGGGACCTCCTCCTTACCTTGGACCACACGCCCATGCCAAAGGAGCTGCTATCTGCCATCTGGTGCAGGTTCAGCTCTGCCCTGGAAGCAAAGAAGGAACCAGGAGTCAGGGGGGCTGTTCACACCAGCCCTGGCAGGACAGGTGGTCATCACAGCGTGAGGCTACACGCAACTGGCCAGACATCCCAGGAGCTGTCCCTGGCCTTGGCCCCACTAACACTGCCCTGGGATATCTTCGATCTCCCAAATATTCCTCACACACAGCCCTCAGTTGGCCCTTCCTAAAAGCCAGGAAATCCCAGGAGAAAGGGTTGTAGAGGAAAATCAGGAGAGTAGGGACTAACCCCAGATCTTCTAATCAGCTGGGTGACCTCACTCAAGGATAATATTAAAACAGTCAACATGAATGAGCCCTTGCTGCACGCTAAGTCCTAAGATGACTCATGACAGCCCCACTCCATGGGTACGAATATTATTTCCATTTTACAGTTGACAAAACAGAGGCACTGAGAGTGGGTACCTGCCCCAAGACTTCACAGCTAGCAAGCATGCAGCCAGAAGCTGAGCTGAGGTCTGTTGGCCCCTCCAGCCCAGACTCCGCGCTATCCTGCCATGTGCGCCTCTCCCGGCCTCAGTCTGCACTTTATGAAGCAATACGACGTTTAAAGCTCCTTCCTGTGTTCAACCTGCAGGTTCCTCGGGAGTGAGACCTGCAGATGGGCCACCCACTTTTGCAGGCTTGAGGAATGCAAGCCAAAGGCGGGGTGGGTACAGCTATGCCCCCTGCCCCTTCGAATCACACTCTCTACTCACAAACGCATTGCAGAGCCCAGCCTAAGATCCCCAATCCCATGTGGGTTCAAATTGGTTCCTGGAAAGTGGGGATTACTCATCAGTCTACAGCCAGCTTGTCTGGTTCTGAGGCCGTCAGCGTCCCCTCCCTGGATTCTCTACAGACCCCACATCCTTCTCTGCCTCGTGACTCTGAAGGACTCTTACCAGCTAGGCTTCAAGTCCAACCCCAGTGCTGCTATGTGGCACACAAGGTAATTCTCTTCTCTGCAACTCACTTTTTCTTATCTGTAAAATGGGACCCCTACTCTACTTGCCCCCCAGGATTAAATGGGATATTGTACATAAACTCACACTGCCAGGCTGGCACGGAGTACGTGCTCTGTTTTCCTCACACCTTCTTCCATTCACTGGAAAATTCAATTTGACAAATAATTAAGAAGCATCTACCTGGTGCCAAGCCCTGTGCTAGGTACTAGGAAAGCAGAAAGAAGGATGACACGGCCCCTGATTCAAAGATCTCCCAGTCCATCTGGTGAGGAAGGGAGACCTGCACTGGCAGGTTTTTGAACCAGAAGCAAATACCAGGCACCAAAACGGTATAAAGGAGAAACTGAGGAGCAAGAATCAGGCAGTGCTCCTCTAAAAAAGGGATTTGGAGTAGGGTTTTCAAGGATGAATAGGAGTTTCCCACATGAGTGCATGGGAGAAAGGACATTTGTGCAAGTGAGAACCTGTTTTTGACCTTTGGAAGCTTCAATGTAGGTGACGGACCAAGTTGGCAGCAGCAGAGGTAGAGAAAGGGAAGTAACTGGGGGATCACCAAGGAGGCTTCAGAATGCCAATGACCCCCTGAGGGGGCTGAGTTGCTCCAAGCACTTTACTCTCTTAGGGTCCCTGAAACTCATCTGGGCCACCTCTTCCTCTCAGAGGCAGCTTTGGCCTAGCTCCTAAGGATGCCAAACTCAATAAGGATGCCACCAGCATGGAGGGCCCCTGGCCTGGGCCTGGCTTGGAATGAAGGTCTGGCATCCTCTGCTAGCCGCAGTTGAGCCTCATCCTTCCTGGGCCCACCCCAGGGTAAGCCTCCAAATCCCCCTCTCTGGGAGGCAATGCTTCTATCCCCAGAGCCAAGCCCCACCGATGGGGTACAGAAGAGAGAGCCCCAGTGTGGAGCTCCAGGGCTGGAACAGGGGTGATGTGTGTGTCTGAGAGGTGTTCTGAGAGGTGAGAAAATGGAGGTCCCAAGAGGTGAGGCCATGCGGCTGAAAGTGGGATTCCTATGTTCAGGGCCCACCTACCTACTCCTTCCCGCATTACACCGTTACTATGTACCGCACATGGCCCCTGCTGCCTTGACATGTGATCTCATTTAAATGCCCATGGGGCTGGCACTAGTAGGAACCCATTTTACAGAAGGAGAAACCAAGGCTCGGAGAAACCAAGGTTCAGAGAAGCCCATGTGAGGCAAAGCCCGGATCAAACCCATGTCTCTCCGAATCCAAAGTCATTTCCTTGGATGACCCAGTCAGGGCCTGGTCAGGGCCTATCGGGGGTATCAAGGCAGATCAAATCCTTCAAAAACAAGAACACACACACACAAAGCATTCGCTATGTCCGGGCACTATTTTCAGAAGTATTGTCTACCTGTCGTATTTTAATCCTCACCACAACACTGTGATAGTCACATCTATTTTTGTAGATAAGGAAAGTCAGGCTCAGAGAGGTGAAGTCATTAGCTCAAGTTCACACAGCCAACAAGTGGAGAAACCAACATACAAATCCACACAGCCTTATCCTTGAGTCTGTGGTCCCTGTCACTCTGCTATACCACCCCACTCCAAGTTCTTCTACAGATTCTCAAGACCTTCTAGAAGTTTCCCTGCTGCTCAGTTACAATCACTCTGAAAACTGGGAGTTCCCTCTCTACTCTGCCTTCTCTCTGCAGGTTACAGCTGTCCCTCCAGCCTTAGCCAGGACACTCCGGACAGGTTGAGGCTGTCCTTCAGATGGGGAGGGAAGGTTGGGGAACAAACAATGGTGAGGTTAAAGCACAGTAACCACAAATTATCACCCCTCATGTGGGAAAACCCACTTTTTCCTCTCCCTGACACTTCACTAGGACCATGCCCATCCATCCGACAGAGGAGGAAACCAAGGCTCTGGGAGAGGAAGCCACATGAGCCACATGTCTAAGGATGCCCTGTAGATTTGGGGAAGGGCAGAGATGGCTTTTTAGGCCACCTCCTCCAGGAAGCCCTCCAAGATGAGGCTTGCCTGACTACCCAGCTCACTGCTCCACTCAGCTCCAGGTCCATCCCGAGGAACCTCACGTAGGCATACCCTACCATACACTCAAAGCTCCCACAAAAGTTTAGAAACTTCTGGAAGACATGGGGGTCTGCTGTCCCTCTCCCTCTTCCCACACCGCTGCCAGGGCCAGTACTGACATGCCACTATCACAGCAGACAGCCTTGACTCCCAGCATTTACAAAGAGCTGAATGTAAATTATCTCTCTTAGTCCTATAAGGTCTATGCAAGGTGTTGTTTCCACATTACAAAGGAAGAAACCGAGGCTCAGGGTGGATGACATGTGACCAAAGTCACCCAGCCCATGAGCTGCGTGTACCCAGGCAGCTGGAATCAGAGGCCATGCTCCTAATCCCTGGGTCCCACGGCCTCTCAGTGCTGAGTAGAAGCTAAGGCTGGGCCCCCAAAGAACATGTGCCCTTTGTTGCACTGCCCTCAGCTGTCTCTTCCTGCCCCAAGTGCTCACCTGAGATCCAAGTCCAATCCAGCCAGCATCTGGGAGAAAACTTGGAAGTTACTTTCCCCTTCCGGCTGCCGTGCCACGCGGCTCTTCTCCAAAAGCATTGTCTGCAGGGAGAGAAGAGGGGCACCCAGTCAGCGCTTTGGGTACATCTGCACACGCCTGATGCCCAGCTACCCAGAAGCCCCATCGGGGTGCCCCACTCTGATCCACTCTTTTTTTTTTTTTTTTTTGAGACGGAGTCTCGCTCTGTTGCTCAGGCTGGAGTGCAGTGGCGCGATCTCAGCTCACTGCAAGCTCCGCCTCCCAGGTTCACCCTATTCTCCTGCCTCAGCCTCCCGAGTAGCTGGGACCACAGGCGCGCACCACCACGCCCGGCTAACTTTTTTGTATTTTTAGTAGAGACAGGGTTTCACCGTGTTAGCCAGGATAGTCTCAATCTCCTGACCTCATGATCCGCCCGCCTCAGCCTCCCAAAGTGCTGGGATTACAGGCGTGAGCCACCACGCCCAGCCTCTGATCCACTCTTTGAGGCAACATCTCAGGTCCAAATTTTGCTGGCAACCTCCACATCAGAACTTCTCAATCCTTTATCCCACTAATTCAGAGTCCACCTAGGAAACTAACTAATGCAATAGATTCATTCCAATTAAGGTATCAAAGGTAATAACAATCAAATGAGGCCACCTTCCAACATATTCCCTTTTTAATAGAAGCCTTTAATACCTTAACCCAAATAGTGATTAAGGGTAGGATTTCAGGGCCAGGACAGAAAAGGGACTTATTTGGCATGGAGGGGTTTTCCTTGAGTCTGGATATTATACCAGCTCTATGTTACAAACAATCCTTCTAATAACCTAATCCTATTTTCTGTTCAAACAGGATGTTTGAGGGAGACGGGGAGGAGTACGGGTGATTTTGGAGATAGGAACAAACAGGCCATGTGTTCATCACACGCGGACTGCTGCAGAAGGCTGGCAAGCGTCTGTTTAATTTCAACTTGCGCTTTTAAGACCCGGCTAATGACAGCCTGAATTCTGTATTTGCTCATGAATATTTCATGCCCCTGAGAGTCCGAAGCACAGACGGGCTGGCTTGCTCCAGAAGGGGACATTCCAGGGCACCTAGCGAGGTGGGGAGCAACTGGCCCCAGCTAGGGGATCCGTGACCGTTTCATTATTTTATTTTTATTATTATTATTATTACTATTTTCTTTTTTTTTTTTTTTTTGAGATGGAGTTTGGCTCTTGCTGCCCAGGCTGGAGTACAGTGGCACAATCTCGGCTCACTGCAACCTCCGCCTCCTGGGTTCAAGCGATTCTCCTGCCTCAGCCTCCCGAGTAGCTGAGATTACAGGCACCTGCCACCACACTCGGCTAATTTTTGCATTTTAGTAGAGACAGGGTTTTACCATGTTGGTGAGGCTGGTCTCAAACCCCTGACCTCAGGTGATCCACCCACCTCGGCCTCCCAAAGTGCTGGGATTACAGGCGTGAGCCACTGCCATGACCATTTCAGACACATCCTAGAGTCCCAGCTGGAGGCGTGGGCTCTGCTGAGTGGGGTTAGAGACACAGCAGCCCCAAGGGCCCCCTTGCACGTCCCCCCAGAGGCCTCACCTGAAGCTGAGCAGCCGTGATGCGGCCTGTAGCGTTGAAGTCCAGCGACATCACCATGGAGAATCGGGTGGCGCTGCGGCTGTGGGCCATGGACACAGAGCCGAAGGCCCGGAGGACAGTGAAGGTGGCTCGGATCTTCTCCACTGTTGGGGGCAGCATGGGGCCACGTGTCACTGATGGCCCAGGTGCTGTCACTCCCACGTCACACAGGTCCACCTTTTCCATGGCCCCTGCTTGGGCCAGTCCCCATCTTGGCCTCAGCCCCCTGTGGGCTTCCTGTCACCTACTCCCTGCCCAACCCAACTATAAACCACATACATTTCACTGAGCACCGATTGCTGGGCTGACCCTGTACTACCAGCTCTGGTGTAGGGGAAACAAGACTCTATCTAGAAGGGCCAGGGATAGGCACAATCTGGGTGACAGAGGCTGCCCTAGGGTTTCCCAGACCTAATGGAGCCTAGGAAGAGGTGAGGATAACATTCTAGGGCCTGCACTCACAGCTTAGAGGCAGGCTTGCAAAGTCCTATAATCTCCCCACTACTATTTATTGCATACCTACAATGCAACAAGCACTGTGCTAAGCACCTGGATACAGCCTGAACTGACTTCCACCCTCAGACACATGCAATTCACAGCACAACTACATGCTGAGAGACTGCCTCTTCCCACTGTATCTCCAGCTTCTAGCATGAGCCAGATGTAGAGTAGGTGTTCAGCAAAGCATTGGAATAATCCTAGTGGAAAAGCAGTATAGCCCAGCCGTTAAAAGAGATTGAGGATCTGCCCTTTGCTGGTTACCTGATTTGGGGCAAATTAATTAACTAGTTAATTCATTAATAATTAACTAATTAAATCTAGTCCTCATGTGGCTGTCATGAGGACCAAAAGATTTAATAATGTCACATGCTTAGAAAATATTCCAAAGGTGGAACTGTTATTATAGTTATTATTATTAGAAACACAATATTCCCTGCATCATGTATTCTCAGTAGGGAGGATACTGCCCCTGAGATGAGCGAAAACTGATTCTTAGACGTGGTGGTAAAAAAAATTTTACTCTTTTTATGTATAAAGCACAAATATACACAAAGGAATATATGGCTTATCTGTGGTATTAACATTTCATCATAGGGGAAATGATTAAGGGGAATAAATGTCTTAAAAGGCTTTTCAGAGTGTGCAATAATGAAAAAAAGCTGAGAACACTGCCACAACGGTTAGAGTTCTAGAGCCAGTAGGCCTGGGTTTGAATCTCAGCTCTAGGAGTATTTGCTGTGTGACATCAGGCAAGCTAGTTAACATCTCTGAATCTCAATGCCTTCAATCTATAAAATGTAAATAATAATACCTACCTTATAGGGCTGTTTTAGATTAAAAAAAAAAAAAGTTCAGGCCGGGCACAGTGACTCACACCTGTAATCCCAGCACTTTCGAAGGCCAAGGTGGGTGGATCACTTGAGCCCAGGAGTTCTAAACCAGCCTGGACAACATGGTGAAGCCCCATCTCTACAAAAAAAAATACAAAAAAAATAAAATAAAATAGCCAAGGGTGGTGGTGAGTACCCGTAGTCCCAGCTACGCAGGAGGCTGAGGTGGGAGGATCGCCTGAGCCTAGGAGGTCAAGGCTGCAGTGAGCTGGGATCACACCACTGCACTCCAGCCTGGGTGACAGAGTGAGAGCCTGTCTCAATAATAATAATAATAATAAAGTTAGTATCCTTGGAATAGGGCCTGGTACATTAGGCTTCAGCAAGCATTTACTCCGATCGTTATTAATATTGTAGTTGTTATTATTAATTGGCACTTTTTTAAGGCTCAGGTCAAATATCACATCCCGAAAAAGGCCCTCCTGCAGCCCTCCTCTGCGCTCCCTGAGTTTCTTCCCTAGCCTGCTCTGACAGCATTTTTTGAAGAACATTCAAGTTTTGAACGTAGGTACAGATCAATTTCCTGACTATTAGCTTCTCATGAGTGTAGACTCTGCCCTTGAATCTTCACTTTTTGAGTCCTCTGCTCAGTTCAGCAGGTTGTGCACTGCCCAAAGACACCACATCCCAGGGGTGCATCATTCACATCACACTCTCCTAGATTTGTGTACGTCTATTAGGATGATTTCCCAGCAGATGGCAGTCAAGTATCCGGTTCTAACAATGTCCATGTATGATGACTGTTCTGCAAACGGCCGTCAATGTCTTGAGGAAGGAGTACCTTACTCTGATTTCAACAAATGCATCCCAATGACCTAGGGATAGCCCTGCCCAGTAGCAAGCATGGGGTCTGCACATATCTGGTGCTCAGTGAATGCTAGCTGAATGAATATAAAAAAGCAGCTCAGCATCCCCTTCCAACTCTCCCCGTGCTGACCCCAACTCTACATGTCACCTAGAGACCACCATACCTGAGACCCTGCCATCCACACTGCCTGCCATCCCCACGAGGTGTTCCAGGACCTGCTCACAGCAGGTGGTCTTCCCAGAGCCACTCCGGCCCAGGGCCACAATGCTCTGGTCTCTCCGCTGGTTCAGCAGCGCCCAGTATGCCCGCTGTGCCATGGAGCCAATGTGGGCAGGCAGGCCATCCCGGCGGCCCTTGGGCACCTGCAGGAAGATCACAGGTATCAGCCGTCCCATCCAGCCACTGCCTAGGGAGCATTCTAAGACAGCGCCCCGCCCCAGGCCTAGGGTCCAGATCTGTGTCCCTGCCTCCAGATCTGCATCCCTGACTCCCTTCCTACTCGACTGGGAGGAGCTGAGCCTGTGTGTCTAGTCCTGCCCCTGGCTCCCTGTGAGTCCTTGGACAACCCATGCCTGTTTTCGGAACCTAGGTCTCCTTTTTAGTTAGTTAGAGGCTTGAATGAGAGCTGCATTCGTCCATGAGATTCATCTCACTGGTTACTCAAAGCATCGAATAGTATCTGCCTGAAGCGAGGCAGCTGAATCGATGGCATAATTATCCATCACAATTAGTGATGTCTGCCATGGACACAGGGAATGGCACATGGGGGAGTTAGTGGTATGTGTGCTACATATTTGCCATAACAGATTTAGGTGGTAACTGAAACCGTATCTGCTTCATCCATTCATTCATACTTCATTCAGTAAAATAATCCATTGAGTGTCTACTATGCAGCAGGCACTCGAGCACAGCATGACACAAAATGGATAAAGGAAATTCCAGCCAATCGCAAAGAGATACCATTAAATACCTATTACGATGGCTGAAAAAACATTTAACAGTCACTACCAAGTTTTGGTGAAGATAAGGAGCAACTGGAATTCTCATACAAGGCTGATGGGAATGCTGAATGATACAGCCTCTATGGAAAACAGCCTGGCAATTTCTTCTACAGTGAGATGTACACTCATTACCCCTCTCCACAACCCCACAACCCCTCTCTAGGTGTTTATCCTAAAGAAATCAAAATGTATGTTCACAAAAAACCCCTCTATGTCATTGGTTATATTGACTATATATTCAAAATCACCAAAAACTAAAAACAACACAAATGTCCTTCAACTAGTGAACTACGATAATCACCCATCCTGGTTGTTTTTTGTTTTGTTTTGTTTTTGTTTTTTTTGTTTTGAGACAGAGTTTTGCTCTTGTTGCCCAGGCTGGAGTGCAATGGCACGATCTCGGCTCACTGCAACCTCTATCTCCCAGGTTCAAGCGAATCTCCTGCCTCAGCCTCCTGAGTAGCTGGGATTAAGGTATGCACCACCATGCCTGGCTAATTTTTGTATTTTTAGTAGAAATGGGGTTTCACCATGTTAGCCAGGCTTGTCTCAAACTCCTGACCTCAAGTGATCCGCCAGCCTCGGCCTCCCAAATTACTATCCTGGTTTTAGCATTGAAAGTCTCATGTCCCAGAAAATGTTTTAGTTCCAGGAAAACCAGGACAAGAGGTCACCCTATGAACAAATAAGCACACTAGTGCATCAATGGAATAAAATAAAGGAACAAACTGTGGATAAATAAAACCGCATGGGTGAATCTCCAATGCATTGTGCTACCTGGAAGAGGCCAATTCAAAAGGTTACATACCGTACAATGCCATTTATGTGGGGTTTTTTTTTTTAAGGCAAAACTATAGGGACAAAAAAAACAGATCAGTGGCTACCAGGGGTAGAATTTGGGGCTGAGTTGACCAAAGAGGGGCCCAGAGAACTTTTGGGGGTGACGGGAACTGTTGTGTAATTGATTGTCGAAGCAGTTACACAACTATACACCTTTGTGAAAAACGCACAGAACTGTACACGAAAAAGGTGAATTGGACTATAATATAAACTATACCTCAATAAGCCTGTTTTTTTTTTTTAAGTTCCTGCTTGGTGGAGCTTGCCTTCTGGTGGGAAGACAGAGATGATCGGCGAAAGAAATTAATTCAATTATAGTGAACGGGAGGCATCTGAAAGCCACAAGCCTGGATGAGATCACCGAGGAAGAGTGTGGGGACAGAGAACCCTGACAGGGACAGGTCAGGGAGACCACAAGGAAGACTGACTGGGCGGCCAATGGGTTGGAATGAAAACCAGGAAAGCGGAGTCTTAGAGCCGAGGAAGGGTGTGTTTCCAGGAAGAGGGAGGCAAATGCTGCTGAGTTCAGTAAGAGGAGACCAGAGACTTGACATTGGATTTGGCAGCGAGGGAAGAGGGCAGGTGGTTACTGTGAGGTCAGCAGGAGGGCACCAAAAGGAACAGAGGAATGGGCCCTGCTGCAGGAGGATGTCCAAAGCCCAAGATGCTGAGGGTGCCCACTGGGTCCGGCAAGGCCCCATCTGCCCTCCCTAGCGCAGTCCTTTGGCCAAACTAGGGGCACAAACCCTGGTGTGATGGCCCTCGCCTGGATGACTAGCTTGGAGCTGGGGCTGTCTCCAATCCACTGTTGGCTTTTCCTGCTCCAAGCCCTTGAGGAACAGTCATAGTCCCTATCCCGATGCCAGATGTAGGGCTCAGCAGGCACCTAATGCAGGCAAAGGGGGGATATGCCCCCACACTGGCCGGACACAGCCTTACGGTTTAAGGCAGTCAGAGGGTCCTGGGGTCTCGAGAAGTCCTAGAGCCATCCCCCAGTCTGGAAAAACTAAAGTTCAAGGAACGGTCAGTCCTGTCCATCAGCCCACTCAGGCCTACTGCCTAGAGGGAGAAGGAAGAATTCTGCACATCCAGGTTCTTGAAGTCACTCATATATGCATGCATGCACACATGCCTTTGCATCTGTGTACATGTGCCCTTGCATGCATGCACACAAGTGTGCTTGTAGGCACATGCACGCAACAGTTGGGGCAGGCTCTGCATGCAGAGATGGGATCCACCTCTACCCATGCAGTCACACCCATGCTCAAACTCACGCTCTTATTCACCTAGACCTGCATGTCCCCAGGCACACACCCAGACCCCAGCTGCCTGGTGGGGCTAGCCCCGCAGTGAGAGACGCCCCAGGTGTGGCCCAGACCCCACCCAGCCCATCCTCGAGGTGGTCTCAGCCTCACCGCAGGCCTGTGCTCCCACCTGGTGGCCATTTGGGGAATCAGAGGTTGATCCCGCCCAAGGACAGGAGGTGGCTGTGGATTTGAGTGTGGGAGGCTGGAAGACTTGAGGGAAGGGTGGGGACCAGTGCCGCACCCCACCCCAGGGTTAGGAAGGGAAGTAGGGGGATCTACCTTCAGAGTGCGTACCAATGCCTGCACCTTTTGGTGCTTTTGCCTAAGTTCTGATGCCTCAGTCCAGGATGGCCAATGAGGACCTGCTTGCTATCTGGGCCTATAAAAATGTCCCTTCCAGGGATTTCCAGGGAGCCAGAGGAGTCACTTGGCAATCTGGACAGCTCAGAGGCCTTGGGCTGCAGTAACAGAAGCCTAGGCACTCACCACAAGGACGGCAGAGGGCACATGCCAAGCTCTGGCCCACCCAAAGCTTCTGAGGTCCTCCCAGGCCCTTGACCATGGACAGCTGTGGTGGGAGAGCCCCTGGGAGTGACTGAAGGGGTGGTGTGGGTCACTCTGGAGGAGAAAATCTTGGAGAGAGGGGTACAGGCCCACTGTATCCCCTTTAATGGACTTAGCATTGCTGAGGGACTAGCGATGGGTTTGGCCCACAGGGCCCCAAAGGGCAAGATATGGCTTTTCATCCCCAATTAGCAGAGGATAACATGGAAACCAGAAGAGGTATCAAGATCTTTCCTAGACACCAGGTGTCCTAGGGGCTTCTGACTTCCCAGTGAGTCCCCAGAACAGCACACAGGTAAGATGTCTCACCTCCGACAGGCCTCCCTGCCTCCATTGAGCCTCTTCCCATCTGTCCTCCACCCGGCAGCCAAAGGCAACCTTTTACAACCTAAGTCACAGCATGTCATTGCTCTGCTAAAAACCCCAGTAGGGACTCTCTCTAAGCCTACTCTGGCTCGGGAAGCGGCCCAGTTCATAAAAAATAAATAAAAATCAGCCGGGCGCAGTGGCTCACACCTGTAATCCCAGCACTTTGGGAGGCCAAGGCTGGTGGATCACGAGGTCAGGAGATCGAGACCATCCTGGCTAACACGGTGAAACCCCGTCTCTACTAAAAACACAAAAAAATTAGCCAGGCGTGGTGGCGGGCGCCTGTAGTCCCAGCTACTCGGGAGGCTGAGGCTGGAGAATGGCGTGAACCCAGGAGGCGGAGTTTGCAGTGAGCCGAGATGGCGCCACTGCACTCCAGCCTGGGCAACGGAGCGAGACTCCGTCTCAAAAATAAATAAATAAATAAATATCCACGGTAGCTGCCATCCCAGAGTAAAAGCCAGAATCATCATCCTGAGAACTAACTGACACAGTTCTGTCCCGGCTTTTCCCAACCTCTCCCACCTCTTCCTCCACTCATCTGCTCGGGCCACTCTTATCTTTATTGTTGATGGTCTGTCTTTTCTTCCTAGAACAGCAATTCCACAAGGGCAGGCTTGCTCGCCCAGCATCTTCCCTGCCGTTCTTTGTTCCTGGCCCGGTAGGAGACCCTCAATCAATAGCTCAATCACTATGGATTGAATGAAAGAAGGGGGCACACTTCAATGACTCAGCTGAGGTACCTCGTGAGTCCACAAGGTGGCGCTTAGAGATTTCCTTTGCTCTTGTCCATCTCAACGAAAATTGGCCGTTTCTACACTTGCGAGAAAAAAACTAAAGCACAGCTGAAGCTTCTGTTTCCCCATTGATGTGGGTGCTCAGGACTCCTGAGAGTTCAGCATGGGATGAAGAGCACACAGGAGCCCAGTACCCTGGGTTTTCTCCCAGCTCCTCTGCTTGCTAGACCTGAGAGTTTAGCCTGTGCCTGGCCCAGTCAGCTCTTCTCATTTGTAAAATGGGCTAATCACAGTACCTGTGTTTTCAGGTGGATACGTGAGAATGAACTGAGTTAATACATGAAGGTGCATGAAGCAGCGTCTGGTAGAGTTCATACTCATTCAGTATTTTCTTTCGTTATTCTTGTGATATTTAATGCTGCTGTTTCTGTCCTAATGGTGACTGATCTTTCCCCCCAGGGAATGGGGGAATCTCATGATCCACGCCACAGGATGCCCACAATGCCGCGAGACGGATGCTGCTTGCAGACAGGTCGACTGGGGGCTCTGATGGTTCTACTGTCACCTCAGATGCAGAGGGATTCCCCCCAGACCCTCCTGCCCTCAGCTCCCCAGCCCTGCCCACCATGGTCCCACCTCACCTTCCCTGCAGAAGGCACTGAGGGCCCCCAGGGCTGGAGGACGATCAGATCAGGCCCCGAGCAGGTGTGCGGCAGCTGAGCCCTGTAGCGCTGCAGAAGCGTGTTCAGGACACTGGATTCGTTGACACTGATGAGAGAGGCCAGGTCCTCGACCTGGTCCAGCTCAGGGGGGTTGGCCTGTGAAACCATCACATACAGTCTCCTCTGGCTTCCTGGCCCCCTGCCCCCCCCCCCACCCCCCGCAACCAAACACACACTAAGCCCTCCTCTTGAGAGCTATGTGCCAAAGACCAGAACAGAGCACAGGGACTCTGGATGGAAAGTGATGAAGCCCTACAAATAAAATAGGGCCATCCCTTCTCCTTGCCCTCTGTGTAACCTATGAGGCACCCCCTCTTCGCTGCTGTCCTGCATTCTGTCCACCATGAGGGGAGATGCTCCCAAGTCCGACTTGACAAAATTCAAAGCACTTTCTGGATCTCAAACACCACAAAAAGACAGGTGATGCTCCAGTGTGTGCGAGCATCCATGCCATTTCCTCCTCTTCTGGGTCTTACGGGGAAGCTCTCAATGTGCTCCGTGATACCCAGGAGTGGAGGCCAATGGCCAGACCACCTCACTGGTCTCATAGCCCAACATGCATTGATTCCTAGGAAACCACCCAGACCCTTAGAAGCAAGGGGTATGTGAAGCTGCTTCTTAAAACATCTATTCCAAGAGGCATCCTATCATCCTCTCCAGCTTCAGGGAGTTTTCTGAACCTAGTAGTCTCGGGTTTGGGCCAAGCTTGGGCCCTCTCATGGATCAGCCTTTCTTGCAAGGCCACTGAGCCTCTGCAAATGCCCAACGTGGGAGAGGAAGCCTGAGGTGGGCAGAGGAGGGACAGAAAGGAATGCAGAGGAGCAAGGAAAACTCCTAAGATAGCAGGCTGTGAGGGGCGGGGGGAAAGGGCATCACAGAACATTTTTTTTCTATCATTATACTGTGACTTGTCCTCAAAAGGATTTATGGTGCACAACAAAAATGTATTCAAAACAATTTAAAGAGCAAAGCTGAAAGAAAGTTTGATGCCAAAATATAGGCCATTGGAACCTATGCTATGGTTAATGGCAAGCAGCAAATTTGGCTCTGAGTTCCCTGGCGTCCAGACTGAAAACAGAAACATGCTCTGTAGTATGATTTGCAATATCCAATATCTACAAAATTAAAAGCAGTCATTTTCTTGGGTCCATCAGAAGAACTCCCAGGGCCAAGACCTGACAAACATGTCCTCTGATGTGTCCTCATTAAGGGAAACCACAGGAAAGGGTGAATGACCCCCTAACAGTATCCCTCCAGTAGAGCAATGAGTTCAGTGGGGTTCTTCACCATAACTCCCTCCAGGGCATCAAGCCAAAATGGTATTGGTAGTCAGGAACAAGGAAACTTCTTGCAGGGCTGGGGAAGGAGGGTATGGAGCTGGGGTGAAGTGGGACAGGGGACTCATAATGGGGGGCAGCAGGACAGGGGACTCACCCGATGGACATGCCCCTCATCCACCTCAGTGATGGTTTTGTCAGCATCAATGCAAAGTCTCACCCTTCCTGTCGGCAGGTCTGCTGTTCCCTCATCTGGCTTTAGCACCGTAGCTGGTTGGATATCCCAGAGAGAGAAGGGGAAAGGGGAGGAGACGGGAGGGAAAGAGAGGAAAGAGGCAAGGGCAGGAGATAAGAGAGGCTCTAAGCTGGGCCAGCAAGCTTGGGAGAAGGCTTGGGACAGGTCAGAAAGACGCTACACCTTCTCCACTTGGGGTCTATTCGCTTGGAGCTTTCTGAGTTGTGACCCCAAATCCTTTAAGGTCAGGCTAAGTCTGACTCACCTTAGGCTTTTACCAGCTGTCACAGTGCCAGGCACAGAGAGGGCACCCAGACAGCTGGGCACACTGACCTATCTCACACATAGACCTGGAATGGCAGATGATGGCATACAAGCTGCCATTTCCCCCTCCAGTGTCCATGGCAGACATCACTAATCAACCACTCTTGCCAGCCATGTTCAAACTGAGACTCAGAATCATTTCTCAGTAGAGTGCAGTGATCAGCCACAACCAATCGACAAAAGTAGGCTCATGAGATCAAATCTATTGGCCCACTTGTACCAGACTCTGGCGTCCTCGAAGAACGCCATAGGAAGAAAGCATGCTTGTTGCATTAGTGAGTTACAATAGGTAAATAACTCATTATCAGACACAAATGCCTTTGAAAGACAGCCTCCACTGCTCCTCTCCCCTCCTGACCACCAAAGTGTAATCAGGACCTGGAACATATGGCTGGCAGCAGTAGGGGGCATAGGAGAAGACTCAGACCCTCCAAAGGTGCTAACACCCCTACTTACCAAGAATAAATCCGTCCTTCTGAGCCAGCCAGACTTTCTCTGCCTCATACCATCTGTCCTCAGGAGCCTGAGAACCAACATCACGTAAATTAAACCAGCAAATGGCACCACTGCCCATCTTCTACCCTACACAGGGGTTTCTCACAGTGTGCTCTTGAGCCATCTAAATCAGAATCTCCTGGGGGAGAACAGGAGAGGGAGTGTGCTTATTTAAATGCCGATTCCCGTTGTGGAGACCTGAGAGGCGGAGCCGAGATCACACCACTGCACCATCTAGCCTGGGTGACAGAGCAAGACTCCGTCTCAAAAAAAAAAAAAAAAAATTAAATAAATGCAGATTCCTGGGCCCCACTCCTGGCTTTTGTAATGAGAGACTCCATGGCTGGCCCCAGAAATCTGCATTTTTAACAATCTACTCGTTACGCCATCCCATTTGAAAGCTGGCATGTGACATCATAAGCAAGCTCTACCATGTCAGCCATGAGGAGACACCTCACATTTTGGGGACCTTCCCTCACTCTGTGGGGAATTCCCACCCCAGGGCAGGTGCAATGGAAATTTCAAGACTTCTGCTCATGGAGGAAGTGCTCGTCCCCTCCTCTGGGTGCCTCGCAGTTCCAGCCACCCCTCTCTAATTCCCTGCCCACCCCCTGTCCGCCCCTTGTCCATCCCTGGGGCAGATCTTTGCAATCTCTGCATCTCTGGAGGGCCCTGTCTGCCCCTCCCCGCTCCCAGGGCTGCAGCCCCCTCACCTGGTCTGAGTCTCTGCTCTGGCCTCCTTTGCCATCCTCCTGGGTGGCCAGCCCATCTTGGTTCTCCTTCTGGATTCGAGGCCTTTCTGCATCCTTCTCCAGAGCAGGCTGGCTGGGTCCTTCCAGCTCTGTCTCCAGGGCACCAGCCCCATCACCTGCTCTTGAGCAGGGCTCCTCTGCTTCCTGCCCATGGCTTCCCGGCCAGCCTCCCTTCCCAGGAGCTGTTGGCGACTCCACCATTGTGCTCACCTCCTTTGGGGCTTCACAGCCCTTCTCTGTCTGACTCTGAGCTTCACCTGCGTTCCCAGACTTACCCTGGCGTTGCCCCATCTGTTCCTTCTTATCCCAGGACTCACCTGCCTTCCCAGTCGTGCTCTGAAGCTCACTTGCTTTCTCCCCCATTCTCATATCATCCCCCAACTTGCCATGCACTTGGCTTGTCTTCTCCATCCGGGTCTGAGGCTCAGCTGTCTTCTCTGCCTTACTTAAGAGCACTCCTTCTTTGTCCTTCTTATTCTGGGGACCGTCCCACTTACTCCTTCTTCCCAGGAAACCTCCCCACTTTCTCCCAGGGATTTGGGGCCCTACGTGCTTCCCTTCACTCCCTACGTCCTTAGAGACATTCCCCTTTTCCACCATGTTTGTGGGCTCTGCTCCCTCCTTCTCTGCTTTCCCCGGTCGCACCCCCTCGCCGGGCCCTTGGGCTTGGGGCCTGGTCCCCTGCCTGTCTTTGCCCTGGGGCTCAGCCTCTTTCAGCTCTGTGGTCTTGGGGGTCCCACTCCCCTTCCCCACTATGCTTTGACCCTTCTCGCCTTTTTTCAGTGCCACAGTTCCTTGGCCTGTGTCCCTAAGACCCCCAGTCCGGGTCTTCTCAGCTTTTGGAGCCAAGATCTCGGTGCTGGCCTGGGGGCTACAAGGAGTCCTAGAGGTCTCCCCTTTCTTTTCCTTTCCAGTATCTGTGGCTGGGGGAGGGGTCTTGCAAGGGGGGGTGTCATGGGGATGAGTCCTCTCTGGCTTGGCTGAGTCCGGGTCCAGCTTGGCCACCATCAACAACACATCACCCCTCCTCACGCCCCTCTTGAAGGGGAGAGTCTTTTTGGCTGGTGTCACACTGGAGCCCAGCTCCTGGGCCTTCTCACCATTGATGCTGGTCATCCGCTCAGGGTCGGGGCTGCTGGACCCCTCGCTCTCCTTGCCCAGAATGTCTGAGCTCCCAGGAGAGCTTGACTGGTTGTCCTGAGAGATCTGCTGGCTTCCAGATCTGATGCCACTGCTGGACTTGCTGTTGGGTTGGCTGATGGAAATTTCTGGGGTCTAGGAGAGAGAACACAACCATGCCTACATAGCTGCTTGCTGACCTGACAGCTTTGTCATTCACTCACGCGTTCATTCATTCATTTCGTTGTTCACTTCTCCATTCATCCTTCCACAGATGCTCGAGCACCTCCAAATCCAACAAGCATGGCCAAGCCTAGCACCCTTGACCTTGGCCCAGCCCCTCAAAGTTAAGTGATGGAGGGGAAGGAGTGGACTTTGGAGCCCAACAGAACCAAGTTCAACTCCTGACTCTGACACTCTATAGCTGTGTGACCTTAGCAAAATGACTTCTCCTCTCTGAGTCTGTTTTTTAATCAATAAAATGAGGATGATAAAAGCCTACCTTGCAGGGTAGGTGTGAGAATGTGTGATAATATGCAGAAACTGAGCCCAGCACATAGTGTGTCCTCAACAACAGAAGCTGCTGCTACTACTGTTGTTATTTCTGCCTAGATTCTTCCTAGGCCAGTAGGGGGTCCGGGAAAGGACTCAGGGCCTGTCACTAGATGACCTGTTCTCATCTTGGCTCTAACACTCTCCAGCTAGGCTTCCTTCTATGTCTATCTGGGCTACCATCTCTTCTCTCTGGGCTTCGGATTTCTCCAGTACAGGCAGATACCACCTGACCATCCAGATCTTTTGTAGGATGAGATGTAGAAATGCACTTTGGAGATCATAGAGAGAGGAACAAACTGAGCTGCTGCTACTTCCACTGCCCTGGTCCCCATATCACACCTCCCATACCAGCTGAGGGTCCTGGTTTCTGCCCCTGGGGTCCCCCACTCTTAGCTGACCTAGACATTTGTGACTGCATAACACCCAAGCAGTTTCCACTGCCTGCTCCTCTCCCAGTCCTTTTTACTGCCTTGTGATTTTAGCCTTGCACAGGGCTTCATCCTCAAACCAGCCTGGCTGTGGCCTGAAGAGCTCACAGGTCCAGCTGTGCCTCCATCTCTGCAGAAAAAGACCTCAACCTCATAAGCAAGTTCCACCCTGATGTCTCGCTTCACCACCAGCCCTAGCCTGGGTTCTTCCATCCAGGACAATGCTAGCACAGCCTCAGAGACACCCATGCCTGGGAATCTGGGATTCTCCCCCTCCTCTTGCATTCAAACAAGTCCCAGGGGCATGTTGATTCCACCCTGCCAAGCTTCACATCTGTGTCTCTTTTTCCAAACCTATGTCCGCTATCCCTCACTTGGGCCATTGCCACAGCCTGTGAACTGCTGTCCCTTCGATTTGCTGTCAGCCATTTTATACCAGATCAAAAGATTTGGGTGGCTGCCCACAGCCTAAAGGAAAATCATTTGGCACCACCATTGGTCTTTCAAATTCCTCAACAAGGAACCCCAGCCTCCAATCTGACCATATTGTCCCTACTTGTTCCTATGCATGAACTGTACTGGTCACCTTCTCCCACCTGACCCTTCCCTGCTTCCAGGCTGTTGCCCATGCTGAGCTTGCTGCCCGGCGTGCCCTTTCCCCTCTTCACTTGTTCATGGTCTACTCATCTTCTATACCCAGCTCAAATATCTCTTCTATCTCCTCTCTACAAATCTTTGCCTGAAGACCTCAATCAGAAATTGTCCCAAGCTTGCACAAAGTTCCAGAACACTATGCTAGTACACCAATCACAGCGTGGCCACCTTCTGCGTTCCATTCTGGCTTTTGTGTCTCTCTCCTGTTTTAAGTGACCAATGCCACAGCAAAGTCTCTGTTTTCATCTTTGTAATAATCACAATAATAATAATATCTATCATTTATATCTTCCTTGCAATGAGCCCTATATCACCATCATGCAATTTCCTATTTAATCCTCCTAAGGAACAACTGGAGTAGATTCTGAACTTCTCCCCATTCTACAAGAAAAGAAGTAGACGTAAAGATGTAAGGTGACCCAGCTACAAACGTGAAATGTAAAGCCAGTTCTCTCTGACTCCAAAGCCAGTGCCTTGAACTGCTGCATATTAGATGCCCTTCCTTTTCTCTCTAGGGCTTTCTGGAATCTCCTGGGGCACTTTTAAAAACCTTAACTCCTTGGCCTTATTCCCAGAGACTCTGATTGAGTCTGTCTGGGTTGTGACTGCCCGGGTGATTACGAGGTGCAGCTGGTGCTCAGCATCACGGCTCTGGGGCCCATGGCTGAGTAGCTCCTCCTGACCTTCTGGGGGAAGGCAGGACATAGCCTTGGAAGGGGGATTGACTGCACTTGGCCAATCTCACCACTGTCTACACCATATTCAAAAGTGAGTCAGTGCCTTATTTTTAACCAACCACCACAGACGAGACAGTAACATGGGGTGGGCCAAATAAGATAGCCAGTGCCAGCCTCCTCCCACCCCACCCTCATATGCCCATGGATTCTCTTCCTTTGGATCTTCAAAGTCATCAAAGTCTTTGGTCCCCCCACCCTGCCACCCTTCTTAGCGTATAGAGGAAACAGCACCTCTAGAATCACTGAGGCTAATAGGAAACTAATAGCACATTTTTACAGATGAGTAAACTGAGGCCAAGAAAGGGGAAGGGGTTTAGCCAGGACCACAAAAAGTGGCAGGGCCAGAGCTAGAATCTAGGTCTCCTTGACATTCAATACGGGTTACTTTCCACTCCGGTGTTATTCCAGCCTCTCCCTGTTCCTCAAGGGCTGGGTAGCCCTAGGAGAACCAGGTCACTTCCCCAAGCCTTGTTTTCTATTCCTGCAAAATGGGATGGTTTCTAATGGCTTCTTGCAAGGATCAGATGAGGATCAAATGAAACAGTTGTGCCGGGACAAGACAAGAGAGTACGGAGTTATTTATTGACTGGAACAAGAAAATTAAATTGGCAGGAACCAGCCAGAGCTTGCTGCCTTGTGGAAACATGTCCTGAGGCTCCCTTGCTCCAGCCCCAGGAATATCTTGGCCCATGATCCAGCCACCTGCTGTGGGCTGAGGCTCAGAGCCATACTGCATCTTGGCTCTGAGTCTCCATCCAGGCACAGCAGTGACAGTTGGTCCCCATCCATGGCTTAGCTCTGCCTCTTTACTTGCTCACAGTGACACCAGCACTGCTGGTGTCAATCTCATGGAACTCTTTCCCCCCAGGTCTGTGTGGCACCACCCCGGCCACCTCACTCACCAGACTGGTCCTTTTCCAGGAATCTTGTGAGAGCAGAGAACACACAGGCTCTCCCCCTTGCTCTGCCTCTATCTGGTCTTATGACCTTGGGAAAATCACTTGACCTCTTTTGGCCTCAGTCTCCACCTGTGATAAATGGGTAGAATCCCATCCACCTGCATTGCTGCACGGGGTACTAAATAAGCCCATGAGCAGCAAAGAAGCATTGTCTGGTGATAAACAGCACACAGTAACATTTCATCATAACCTAACAACAGCCTGCTGGGGTCAACTTTGGCCCCCACTTATGCCTTAGGTCAGGCAAGAGTGGGAACAGAGCCTGTCCTCCCTGTCAACCACCCCAACAAAGACTTGGCCGAGGTATTTCAGCAGCTGCGGCTGTTCAGTTGCTGGAGGACCTCTCTAATGCATCAAAGTCGTTCATCGGACAGGTGCAGGCACATGTGGGACTAGCTGGGCAAACCAAAGCTGAAGGGAAGGGAGGGAAGAGCCAGGATAGGTCACTGGACTCAAGCCAACACCAGGCCCTGAGGCCACCAGACCTCTCAGCCCAAGCATTGCAGCATTCACCTTGTCTGAAGGGGGCGCTGCAGACACAAAGAGATGCCCTTTCTACCTAACACAGGGATACTCCCAAGATGCATTGCACTCCAAGCCTGCCTCCCTCATGGTCCACCTTGTCATCCTGCCCAGGTTCCATGGCTAAAGAGGACGAGAGAAATTGCAGTGGCCACCACCAGCAACAAGTTTACAAATCCTTAAAGTGTAAGGGCTTCATTGTATTCAACTATCGCTTCAATCCAGCAGCGCTATTCAGAATAGCTAAGGATTTTTAGTGGACATCGACCAATCAGGAGGGACACCAGATGGAGGAAGGTACGGAGGTTCCTACCTGTGCCAAGCATTAACCCTGTAATTATTGGACTGTAGCCATTCCAAGGGACTCAGGAGAGGGACCTGGGTAAACATGGCAACTGGAGGGCACTTGGGGGGCCACGGGTTACAACCATTTACCACCTGGTATGAAGGATTCAATATTTTAACAATCAATGCAGCTACACCAGTTAGTACCAACTCAATAGCTTTCTGCTTAAAGTTAACCAACTATACATCTTAGCCAGTATCTAGGTTTCCTTTTCTATAAAAATGGTGGTCAAGTAATCCCCACCAACCATGCATCAATGAATATCATTTATTCATTCACTAAACAAACTGTTAAGCACTCACTACTGGCCAAGTACTATGAGGGCTGCTCAAGATACAGAATTGAATGAGAGAAATCATTGTTGCTCTTAAGGAATTCCTAATCAAATAAGTCATATAATCAAATAAGTACTATGCCAACCAACCAGTTAAGACAGGCATAGAAGGTGCAGCTGGATTCAGAGGAAGGAAGGCAATGGAAGAATTTTCCAGAGATGTGCTATTTGAGCTGGGTTTTGAAGGGTACATAAGAGCTCAATAGATCAAGTTGAATAAAGGACATTCCTCAAAGCCAGGATAGCAGGAGCAAAGGTAGGATGACAAATGGACAAATGACTCAGAGGAAGCTTACAAGACAGAATGATGGGTATGGAGACGCATCTGGTCCTCCTTCTTAGGAACCGCTTACCTCTCGTTCCGGAGAGGCGAGAGCTGACTGTTTCCTCTGTCTCGCTTCCTTGGCCTCTTTTTCAGTCTCCCGGACCAGTTGCTTAATGAAGCCCCCTGGGATGACAGAGAAAAGGGGAGGGGGCGAGGATGGTGGAGGGCTCTTGTCCTCTTCCCGAATCTGTTTTGCAGAAGCAAGGAAGGAGAGAGCTCAGTGAGTCAACCAGCAGGAGCAAGGTGCCCTTCAAAAAGTTTGTGATGGAGCCTGGGAGGGGGCAGAGGAGGACATACACAACCAAGCCCATGTATGAGAAGCCACAGCCAAGCAGGTGAGGCCCAGCAGGACTCAGGGGGGTCCCTGAAACAGCGCATGAAAATGGAACACAGGGGCAGCCAGGAATTATGCGGGTCAATGTGATTTCTGCCTGGATCCAGTCTCCTTGTGATATGAACAGTCACTTGCATGGTCAAGGCTGCTGGTTCCCTTCCTTGCCATGGGACATGCCCATTTCCAGGAGGACCTGCTCTGAAAGGAGGTTTCCCGGTTTCCAGAAAGGGATGGATCACAGGGAATCATCCACACACTCCTGGTTCCCCTCAGCTTATAGTTAATATAATAGACGAACCAATTAATCACTTACTGTGCACCAGGAACATGGTAAGACACGGAAAGGCTTATAGCCATGATTTATATAAGGACCTGACCTTGTGGCTCCAACCCACTCAACTGACACAGTGCTGTGGCTTCCTGATGGTCCTTAAACCAGGACTTGGCCAGCCAGGGGCTCTCTAACACTGGGTCCTAGAACAGGCAGGTTGGACCCTGATATTTTACCCCCCAGAAATATGGCCTAGGCCAGCACTGGCTGGACTTGTGGTGCAGCTGAGACCCCTCTGTTGGCCACAGCGACTTGGAGGCTGAGGCATGAGACCAGCTGTGGCCGACTGAAGTGCGTCTTTAGCCTGCATCAGTGACAGCCCATGAGAAGAAAAAAAAGTCACCAGTGCTTTATATGGAAGAGCTCCATACTGGTTTAAAATAGCCTCCTTATCAAGAACCTCTGTGCATGTGTGGTCAAGACTTGCTGTGTGTAGCCCAACTGATAAGGGAGGAATTCAAAGGAGATAGCAAAGGCCGGGAGACAAGGCCATGGGATAAAGCTGGTGGATGCAGACCCCTGCCCAGGCAGAGAGAAGCAGGGGCAGCACTGCGGGGCCCATATCAACATCATTTCCCTTCTTTCCTTCCTGAAGTGGGACTGAAAGACACTTCATAAGTGAGAGACAGTCTTTTTTTTTTTTTTTCTTTGAGACGGAGTCTCACACTGTCGCCCGGGCTGGAGTACAATGGCGCGATCTTGGCTCACTGCAACCTCTGTCTCCTGCCTCAGCCTCCTGAGTAGCTGGGATGACAGGCACACACCACTACACCCGGTTAATTTTTTGTATTTTTTGTAGAGACGTGGTTTCACTATGTTGGCCAGACTGGTCTCAAACTCCTGACCTCATGATCCACCTGCATCGGCCTCCCAAAGTGCTGGGATTACAGGTATGAGCCACCGCGCCTGGCCGAGAGACAGTCTTAAGGCACCCTCTGCAGCTTCCAATGCCATTTTAGCTGCTACCCCCAGATCAGGCTGGGAGCGGCAGGGGCAGGCAGGAGGCAGCCAGAAAGCAGCTTCTCACCCTCCCACCTCCAACTCATCAAATCACATGCACAAGGTGGAGTGAGGGTGCAGGAGGTAACAGGCATCTTAGAAAGAGGCAGCCCTTCGTAGCATATCATGAAAAATACTAAAGGGGAGAAAGGACTATCTGAAAAGAACCCGTTGCCAGTACTCTCTGGTGCCCGAAGGCAGGGACCACAGAAACCCACCCCTGTGGCACAAACCTGGCAGCTGACAGCCCTGCCTCTGTCCCCCATGTGCCCCTTCTCCCACCCAAACTCCAGTGCTCATCAGAGCTGCCATGAGGATCCAGCTGGGACAGCTGGTCTACCACCCCCACCCCCCCCCCCCCCCCACCACCTGTGGAACAGGAAACGACCAGGCAGCCCTGGGGGGAGTCAAGGGTGTGGCCATCAGTGTCCAGCTGGGTTGGAAAGGCCAAGGCTAACCGAGCTGGCTGGGAGAAGGTTGAAGGTGGGATTGTACATGCTACTAGGAGGGCTGGATGTCAGACTCCCCACTCAAGGTGAGAAAGGTTGGACTTGTCTCCCGAGGGTCGAGTCAGTCCCTGCAGATGGCTGCAGCCCCAGACATGAGTGTCACTTTCCTTCTGTTCCCACAGGGCGAGGCGTGATGAGATGGCCATGCTGGGGCAGTGCCAGGGCCGTGAGATGATGAGATGAGATGGAGCTTCCTGCCAGACAGCACGGAATGAGGCTTTACAGACACACGCAGCACATGAGACGGATAGACACAGAACTGACACACAGGGACACAGTGGGGAGAGAAGAGAGAGACAGGTTAGCTCATGGGCACAGCCCTACTCCCACCCCCATCAACGCCATAAACCAAGACCACATGGGGGAATGGGCACAGTCAGGTACAGACACTGTCAGCTACCTTTGCAAGAAGGATGGTCAGGCAGGATTCTGCAGGCCACGGAGTGAACAGTGCCCTGAAATATTATTCCTCTTGGCCCCACACATTTATTGAGACATAATATACGACCAGAAAAATATATCATAAGGTATAGCTCAGTGGCTCTTACAGAAATAACACACCAATATAACTAGCACCCTGATCAAGATTTAAAAGTTATAATTTTATTTATAAGAAGTTCAAGAACAAGCAAATCTAATCCATGGTAAAGAAGGTCAGAGGAGCCATTCGCTTTTGGTTGGGAAGAAGCATGAGGGAACCTTCTGGGGCTCAGGAAATGCCTCGTATCTTGATCTGAAGGATGATTGCACAAGCGTATCATATGCAAAACTTCACCCAGCTGTACAATTAAGATTGGACATTTTACTGTATGTAAATCACATCTCAAAGTAAACAGAGACCTAGAATTTCCCTCATGCTCCCTTCTGGTCAATATTTCCTCAAGGGAAACCAATATTATTGTTTTTTTGATTTTGTGTGATTTTTTTTTTTTTTCTTGAGATAGAGTCTTGCTCTGTTGCCCAGGCTGGAATGCAGTGGTGTAATCTCAGCTCACTGCAACCTCCGCCTCCCCGGTTCCAGCAATTCTGCCTCAGCCACCCAAGTAGCTGGGATTACAGGTGTATGCCACCACATCCGGCTAATTTTTTATATTTTTGGTAGAGAAGGGTTTTCGTCATGTTGGCCAGGCTGGACTCGAACTCCTGACCTCATGATCTGCCTACCTCAGCCTCCCAAAGTGCTGGGATTACAGGCGTGAGCCACCACACCCAGCCGGGAAACCACTATTCTGACTTCTAACAACCATGAATCATGGGTTTTCTTTGTGGAGGGAATATTTGGTTCCATAGTTGGAAGATGAGGTAAGGGCAGGAAACTGTAGCTCTCAATGTGTCCCACGCTTGGAGAAATAATTCGTCATCATATTGAGAGCCTTAGAAAATTTTGATAACTTTTGACCTAGAAAGCCCTTTTCTGGGAAACAAGTTTGAGGAAGTAATCGTAAACCAGAAAACTTGATCACCATGTTGACTGTAGCACTGAAAGAGCAGACACAATGTCCGATAACTAGAGAATGTCAAATAGAGACCTCCAATTCGCAGTAACAGTATGAATCCATCGAAGAGTGTTTAGCAAGCATTGTTTTTACTTGCCATATCTCCACACAATTACTATATTTCCTTGTTTATTTACACCTGTTACTTCCCAGCCAAAGTTGTAACTTTTATTTTTATTATACTTTTAAGTTCTGGGATATATGTGTAGAACATGCAGGTTTGTTACATAGGTATACATGTGCCATGGTGGTTTGCTGCACCCTTCAACCCATGATCTACATTAGGTATTTCTCCTAATGCTCTCCCTGCCCTAGTCCCCCACCCCTCGACAGGCCCCAGTGTGTGATGTTCCCCTCCCTGTGTCTATGTGTTCTCATTGTTCAACTCCTATTTGAGTGAGAACGGGCAGTGTTTGGTTTTGTTTCTGTGTTAGTTTACTAAGAATGACGGTTTCCAGCTTCATCCATGTCCCTGCAAAGGACATGAACTCATTCTCTTTTATGGCTGCATAGTATTACATGTGCCACATTATCTAGTCTATCATTGATGGACATTTGGGTTCGTTCCAAGTCTTTGCTATTGTGAACAGTGCCACAATAAACATATATGTGTATATGTCTTTATAGTAGTATGATTTATAATCCTTTGGGTATTTGTTTTTAAACAGCTATATTGGGGTATTATTTGTATGTCATAACATTAATCCTTTCTAACTTTCAACTTGATTTTTAATAAATTTACAGAGCTGTGCAATTGTCACCACAATCTAACTTTAGAAATTCTCATCACCCCAGCCAGGCGCAGTGGCTCACGCCTGTAATCCCAGTACTTTGGGAGGCCAAGGCAGGCGGGCGGATCACGAAGTCAGGAGATCGAGACCATCCTGGCTAAACAAGGTGAAACCCCGTCTCTACTAAAAATACAAAAAATTAGCCGGGCGTGGCGGCGGGTGCCTATAGTCCCAGCTACTCGGGAGGCTGAGGCAGAATGGCGTGAACCCGGGAGGAGGAGCCTGAAGTGAGCCGAGATCGTGCCACTGCACTCCAGCCTGGGCAACAGAGTGAGACTCTCTCTCAAAAAAAAAAAAAAAATTCTCATCACCCCCAAAAAAACTCTTCTCTTCATGCCCATTTACTGTCACTAGTTGTTCCCTCTTTCAGCCCCAGGCAATCACAAATCTAATCTCTATAAATGTGCCCTTTTTGGACATTTGCTATAACGGAATCATAAAGTATTTGGTCATTTAACCCTGGCCCCTTTCACTTTGCATGTTTTTAACATTCATCCATGTTCCTGTGTGTGTCAGCCCCTCATTACTTTGTTGCTCAATTGCATTCCTGTTGCATGGATAGACAGGCTTTTGCTTTTTTTTTTCTTCTTAATCCATGCAACAGGTGATGAGCAGTTAGACTGTTTCCACTGTATGGGCACTATGAATAATGTCGCTGCAAAGTCACATAGGTTCCTCTGAGTGAAATTGCTGAGTAGTATGGTAATTTTACATTTAATTTAAAAAAAAAAAAAAACTTTCCTGCCAGGCGTGGTGTCTCACGTCTGTAATCCCAACCCTTTGGGAGGCCGAGATGGGTGGATCCCCTGAGGTCAGGAGTCTGAGACCAGGCTGGCCAACATGGGAAAACACTGTCTCTACTAAAAATACAAATATTAGCCGGGCGTGGTGGCAGGCACCTGTAATCCCAGCTATTCGGGATGCTGAGGTGGGAGAATTGCTTGAATCCGGGAGGCGGAGGTTGCAGTAAGCCAAGATGGTGCCACTGCACTCCAGCCTAGGCAATGGAGTGAGACTTGGTCTCAAAAACAAACTAACGAACAAACAAAACAACAAAGAAACTTTCCAACTGTTTTCCAAAGTGACTATATCCTTTTCCACATCCCCACCCCTGCAGTGTGTGAGAGTTGTTTGGGAAACATTTGCAGAATCATTGGAAGGTGCTTGTCTCAGCTTGTAAAGTGAGTAAGATTGAGTACAATGTTGCACACGCCAGAGCTGTCCAAAATGAACAACAAAAGGCTTCCTGTAAAAAATGCACGGTGGCTCACGCTTGTAATCCCAGCACTTTGGGAGGCCGAGGCGGGCGGATCACGAGGTCAGGAGATCGAGACCACGGTGAAACCCCGTCTCTACTAAAACTACAAAAAATTAGCCGGGCGTGGTGGCGGGCGCCTGTAGTCCCAGCTACTCAGAGAGGCTGAGACGGGAGAATGGCGTGAACCCGGGAGGCGGAGCTTGCAGTGAGCCGAGACTGCGCCACTGCACTCCAGCCTGGGCGACACAGCGAGACTCCGTCTCAAAAAAAAAAAAAAAAAAAAAAAAAAAAAAATCAAGTGGGAGGAAACATACCAAGGTCTTAGTAGAAGCAGTCTTGAGTGGAGGAAGGTGTCTCTTCTGCCTTTGGCTTTTCTCACTTCTAGCTCTGGTTGGCCAGGCCCTCTGAGCAATGTGCTTCACTGACCCCTCCTGAGAGACACCCACCCTCCATCCCAGCTGCCAGAGCAACCACTGACCAGCAGTTTTGTTTTTCGTTTTGGTTTTTTTTTTTTTTTTTTGAGATGGAGTCTTGCTCTGTTGCCCAGGCTGGAGTACAACGGCACAGTCTCGGCTCAATGCAACCTCCACCTCCTGAGTTCAAGCAATTCTCCTGCCTCAGCCTCCTGAGTAGCTGGGACTACAAGCACGTGCCACTACACCTGGCTAATTTTTTGTAGAGATGGCGTTTTGTCACGTTGGCCAGGCTAGTCTCTAACTCCTGACCTTGTGATCCGACCCTCGGCCTCCCAAAGTGCTGGGATTACAGGCGTGAGCCGCTGCACCTGGCCTGACCAGGACTTCAAGGCCTTGTAAGCCTGGAAGTGGCGCCCCTTCAGTGACTTGACTAGAAGGTGGCTATTATAACTAAAACTGCTATGAATTTTCATGCAGAAGTGTTGAATGGACATGCATTTTCATTCCCTGCCTGATACCTAGAGAATAGTATGCCATATAAGAGGTGTATGTTAAGCTTTTGTAAGTTCTAGTGTTCTATAGCACTGTATGATGACTATAGTTAACAATATTTTCTTTCTTTTTTTTTTTTTTTTTTTTTTTGAGACAGAGTCCTGCTCTGTTGCCTAGGTCGGAGAGCAGTGGCACAATCTCAGCTCACTGCAACCTCCGCCTCTTGAACTCCTGGGTTCAAGTGATTCTCCTCTCTAAGCCTCCCGAGTAGCTGGGATTACAGGCACATGCCACCAGGCCTGGCTAATTTTTGTATTTTCAGTAGAGACGGGGTTTTGCCGTGTTGACCAGGCTGGTCTCGAACTCCTGGCCTAAAGTGATCCACCTGCCTCAGCCTCCCAAAGTGCTGGGATTACAGGCATGAGCCACTGCACCCAGCCAACAATATATAGTTTCAAATAGAAGGACATGGAATGTTCCCAATACAGAGAAATGGTACATTTTTGAGACAAAAAGGTGAAGGCTGCTTAGGCAGTTTCACATCCTAGAAGCTGGTGAGCCCAAGAGCTGGCTTGGCCCTGCTGCTGTGCTGAAGCCCCCACTCATCATCTTCTGAGAGTCCATTGTGAACATCTCTTTCCAACTCTGCATTCAGCAAAGCCCAATTCATAACTTAACGGCAACCATGGGAGTGTTTACACCACAGAAATTGGCAAATGCTACAAATCAGGGCTTTTATTCTGGGAGCTGGCCATTCCACGCCTATCAGCACGTCACTAGCTGAGACCTCAGCATGCCTACGAAGCCCTGCAAGAGGGAAATCTCAGGATCCAAAAATCCAAGGAGCATTTCGGCTCTAATGAGGTCACGTGCCCAATGGGAGGCCACAAAAACATGCCCAAGTGCCAACAGCCAAGTCTTTACCTTAAGAAAAAATTTCCCACAGTGTGGGCTTTCGCATTAGCCTGTTTTGTGTTGCTATAAAGGAGTATCTAGGGCTGGGTAAGTCACAAAGAAAAAAGTTTGGCCAGGCGCAGTGGCTCATGCCCGTAATCCCAGCACTTTGGGAGGCTGAGGCATGTGGATCACGAGGTCAGGAGATCAAGACCATCCTGGCTAACACAGTGAAACTCCATCTCTACTAAAAATACAAAAAATTAGCTAGGCATGGTGGCGGGCGCCTGTAGTCCCAGCTACTCGGGAGGCTGAGGCAAGAGAATGGCGTGAACCCGGGAGGCAGAGCTTGCAGCGAGCTGAGATTGCACCATTGCACTCCAGCCTGGGCGACGGGGCATGGGGGGAAAGAAAAAAAAAGAAAAAAGTTTAATTGGCTGACAGTTCTGCAGGCTGTACAAGAAGCACTGCACCTGCACCTGCATCTGCATCTGCTGAGGCCTCAGGGAGCTTCCAATAACTGCAGAAGGGGAAGGGGAGCTGGCATCACATGACGAGAGAGGGAGCGAGACAGAGAGAGAGGAGGGCAGTGCCAGATTCGTTTTAAACAAGCAGCTTTCTCGTGAACACACAGAGCAAGGACTCACTGATTAACCCAGGGTGGGCACCAAGCCATTCAGGAGGGATCTGCCCCCATGACCCAAACACCTCCCACTAGGTCCCACCTCCAACACTGGGGATGACACTTCAACATGAGATTTGGAGGGGACAGACATTCAAATTGCATCAGATCTCCAGCTCGCAAAGGCACAGGAAGGTGGTTGGGCGTGTTGGCTCACGCCTGTAACCCTAACACTTTGGGAGGCCGAGGCAGGCAAATCACCTGAGGTCAGGAGTTCAAGACCAGACTGACCAACATGGAGAAACCTCGTCTCTACTAAAAATACAAAATTAGATGGGCGTGCCAGCGCATGCCTGTAATCTCAGCTACTGGAGAGGCTGAGGCAGGAGAATCGCTTGAACCTGGGAGGCGGAGGTTGCGGTGAGCCGAGATCGAGCCATTGCACTCCAGCCTGGGTAACAAGAGTGAAACTGTCTCAAAAAAAATTAAATTTAATTTAAAAAGGCACAAGAAGCTGGGAGGATGGGCAAAAGGGGAGAGGGAATGGGGGAAAGAAGGGAAGGAAAGAAACCCTCCCCTCCCATCCCCCTGGGAGACACTGGCGAGGCCCCTGAGTGACTCACAGGCTCCATGCCTAAGGAGCAAAGCCCGAGTTATAAATAGGCCTGACGTGAGGTGGCTGTCTTGGCCGCCACCACCCGCCTTCCTCTCCAACCCAGGCCTGGCCACGTCAGTAGCCGCTTCCCAAGAATCACCCTCAGCTTCAGGCTCCAGGGGGAATCCTGGCTGTCGTAGGGGCTGTCCTTAGCCCCGGGGCTGCCAGCCTTCCCAGAGGGCCTTAGCAGAAAGGGACAATGCGAGGGAACTCCATGTGGGGCCTCACCCCCCATGTCCTGCCCCCTCAGAGGCCCTGGGCCAGCTCCACTGACCCAGGGCCAGGAGCCAATCCCGCCGGGGAGGCTTTGTCAAGACTTAATTTAAGCAAGTGTTCTTATCGCCATACTTCGGTCCGGGCCCAAACATACACCTGCCTTGTCAGCTGCTGTTTTAAGCCCATGAGGTGGCCATAGACACTTGGGATTCACGGTATGAAATCTCGAGTCTCCCCTTAAAGGGGAGAGAGGCTGGGGAAAGAAAACGCAACCCCAAAGCCAGGAGATGACTTAAAACTGTTTTCCGCGTACACATACTGGAGCTGAGTAGTGGTCCCATGGGACCCTCAAAGGCTTCCCCCACTACCCCACAACGTCCAGTTGTAACACAGCGAACATAGCACCCGTCTCACAGAATACATTTCGAAGTCTTTGTAGCGCCCCCCCATGACCACCTGTCCTAGCGACCCTCCCCTTCTACCCTCTCTGTCAATCACACTGACCTCCAGGATACACCCTTCCAAGCACATTCCCACCTCAAGAACGTTGCACATGCTGTTCCCTCGGCCTCAAATGCTTTTCCTTCTGCATGGCTCACATCGTCACCTAAAGTCTTCTCAATGTGCCTGTGTTCACTCCCTATTTAAATTGCAGCTTAACTCCCAATCCCACCCCCACTCCTCCTCCAGAACACAGCCCCTATAAAGGCCAGAATTTTCACGTGTTCTCTTCACTTAGTGTAGTCCTTAGAGCCTAGCATATACTTAGCTTTCAATCAACATTTGTTAGTCCAGGCACAGCAGATCACACCTGAAACACCAGCACTTCCCGAAGCCAAGGCAGGAGGATCACTTAAAAACAAATAGTTCCAAAAGAGCCTGGGCAACATAAAGACTCTGTGTCCGGAACTGGCGGGTTCTTGGTCTCGCCGACTTCAAGAATAAAGCCGTGGACCCTCGCGGTGAGCGTTACGGTTCTTAAAGATGGTATATCCAGAGTTTGTTCCTTCAGATGTTCGGACGGGTCTGGAGTTTCTTCCTTCTGGTGGGTTCGCGGTCTCACTGACTTCAGGAGTGAAGCTGCAGGCCTTCGCGGTGATGTGTACAGCTCTTAAAGGCAGCGCGTCTGGAGTTGTTCGTTCCTCCCGATGGGTTCGTGGTCTCGCTGGCTGCAGGAGTGAAGCTGCAAACCTTCGCGGTGAGTGTTACAGCTCACAAACGCAGCGTAGACCCAACAATTGGCCAGCAGCAAGATTTATTGCAAAGAGCAAAACAAAAACACAAACATTCCACAACGCCTGAGGAAACCCAAGCGTGTTGCCACTGCTGGTTCGGGTAGCCTGCTTTTATTTCCTTATCTGACCCCACCCACATCCTGCCGATTGGTCCATTTTACAGAGACCTGATTGGTCCGTTTTACAGAGAGCTGACTGGTCCGTTTTGACAGGGTGCTGATTGGTGTGTTTACAAACCTTTAGCTAGACACAGAGTGCTGATTGGTGCATCTACAACCCTTTAGCTAGACATAAAAGTTCTCCAATCCAGCTCCCCCCACCCCCACCCCCGCACACCTGCAGCCGACTGAGGAGCCCAGCTGGGTTCGCTTAGTGGATCTTGCGCTGGGGCCACGGGCTGAGCTTCCCGCATTAATCAGCGCTTGGGCAGTCCATGGGACCGGGTGCCGTGGAGGCTCTGGTGGCGCGCGATCCCACCAGTGGGGGAGTAGGGGGGCTCGGGCATGGCGGGTTGCAGGTCCCGAGCCCCGCCCCGCGGGGAGGCGGCTGAGGCGCGGTGAGAATTGGAGCGCGGCGCGGGCGGGCCAGCAGTGCTGGGGGACCCAGCGCACCCTCCGCAGCTGCTGGCCTGGGTGCTAAGCGCCTCACTGCCCAGGGCCAGCGGCGCCGGCCGGCCGCTCGGAGTGCGGAGCCTCCGACCACCCGGAACTCGCACTGGCCCCGGTTCCCGCCCACTTCTCTCCCTCCACACCTCCCCGCAAGCCGAGGAGGCCGGCTTCGGTCTCGGCCAGCGCAGAGAGGGGCTCCCAAGTGCAAGGGTGGACTGAAGGGCTTCTCAAGCGCGGCCAGAGTGGACTCCCAGGCAGAGGAGGCACCGAGAGCGAGCAAGGGCTGCTAGCATGTTGTCACCTCTCAACCCCATGTCTAAAAAAAATTTTTTAATTAGCCAGGTATAGTGGCAGATACTTGTGGTTTGCAGCTACGCGGGAGGCTGAGGCAGAAGTATCACTTGAGCCCAGGAGTTCAAGGCTACAGTGAGCTGTGATCACGCCACTGCTCTCCAGTCCAAGTGGCGGTAATAGACTCTGTCTCTTAAAAAATTAATTAATTAAAATAAAATAAAAGTTAAATATTTGTCAAATGAATAGGTGAATGAATGAATGAACAGCTAGAAATGAGCCTGAGAAGGGATAGAGCAGCAAGTCTGTGGGCAGAGATTTCTGATGTCCCCCTGTGCTGTCTGCATCCACACATAATGGGAAAGCATGTTTATCATGGCCTGAGTTCACATCCTTTGAGACCCCAGGGAGCTCTCTGAGCCTCAGTTTTCCTAGCCGTGCAATGAGAGGACACCCACATATCAAGCATGTGCTGGATCCCTGGTAACCTCTCTCAGTCAGATTTTCACTTTCCCTTGACTCCACGGTTCAAACCGGACTGAAGACCCCAGCCCAGCACCCAGCACAAGACAATTTACCGAACATTTAGGGAGAACCAACTGTGCCAAGCACTGATATAGATCCTTACTCCTAAACTCCCCCATGACCCCTAAATTCCTACTGGACCTGGAATTTCATTATATTAAAATCCATGATCACATTTCATTCCCACAATAGGACTACATGGTTGGCATCACTCCCATAGAACAGACAGATTCTGAGAGGTTGAGACACTTGTCTGAGGTCCCCCAGCAAGAAAGCCAAGGTGAGACTTAACCCAGAGTGTTCCTGACTCCTCCCACACACGCTCAGCTTCCCATCAAAGCTCCACATCAGTGATGATAAGAGAGGACCAATCTGTGGGTGCCAGGCCAAGCCTCAGAGGTGCCCTATGTCCTGGTGGCAAGCTGTGGAACCCTAGGAAGCTGGCTCAAGTAGGTACATTCAGGGGTAGGGCAGGGTGTGCAGGGGGCACTGGCATTTACTTAGCATCTGTTTGGTGTTAGTCACAGCACAAGGTGTGTGGTAGTTGGGATCAGAAAGGTGAACAAATTGGATCAAGGTCACACAGGAGGAGGTGAAGATAACCTAAGTGCCTAAATCCCTGTATTTTTTCTGTTCCATTCTGAGATTTCTGCCATTCTTCCATTGCAGCAGGGGACATGACAAAATCAGGGCTATGGATAATGGTACCACTAGGATTTCTGCATTGCTCAATACTGAGGACTTAAGTAGATCACATCATTTACTCTTTCCATCCGAAGAGGTGGATTATCTGAGTAACTCTATCTCAGGACACTCAGGCAGAGGGAGGGGATGTGTCTTGTGCCCAGCCAGAAGGTGGTGGGGCTGATTCTTGGACCCAGACGGTCTGACTTTAGAGGCTGAGCTCAGAGCCACTTTAGCACACTGGCCTCCCAGCATGGACCTCCACGTGTGCCTGGCACACGGCAGCTTCTCAATAAAAGCTGTTTCCTTCCCCTTCCTGGCTCTGACTCCGCCATCTTTCATGTGCCTGGGGGGACACCTTCCTCCATGACACCATGCCTGAGGGTGCCAGCCGATGTCACCTTGCAGGATTCTATGACAGCCTCCTGCAGCCTCCACCCAAACACCCGCTGTCACCTGCCCTCCCCTCCACTGGCCACAAGGCTTAGGTCACTATTTGGTTCTTTATTAATTCGATCTTCATTTAGAATTCTGTCTTGCCCATAGTCTGGTTGGTGAGTGTAAGCATGTAATTCCTCAGCTGTTCCACAAGGTTCCTGGAGGCAGGCAGGGGGGTTGGCCACCGAGAACACCAGCACGGAGCTTAGATGCTCAGCAGGAATGATCTGACTGCCTGACACCTGGTTTCTCTGATGGTCATATCGGAGGCCAGACACAGAGGGAAAAAAAGGAGGCTGGGAGAACTGAAGACACCACTTTCAGATTCCCCCTCCATCTCTTCTACCTTGCTCTACGTCTGGCTGCTGACCCTGTGGACTCTTCCAATGGACTCCTTCACTTTCCATCTTCCAGGTGGGTTCAGCTAATGGGAATCATCCACTAGTAGGAGATCAGAGGGCATCTGTGTCTTCACTCTCCCTCCTGGATGACCATGGTTGCCTGCCTCCCTCTTCCAAAGGTGCCTTCAGGCTGCTTTCTCCACTCTCTCCCCTCTCCTGTTGCAGCAGCAGCTCCCTCCTCTTACACTTCAGGCCCAGAAAAGTAACAGCTCCACTGTTGCCATCCTCAAAGTGCTGCAGCATCCCTTAAGGGAGGTGGCAGCAAATATTTTTTGTAAAGTGCCAGATAGGAAATCTTCTGAGCATTGAGGCCTGTAGGTTCTCTGTTACAATGACTCAGCTCCACCCTTGCAGCTCAAAAGCAGCAATACTTAGTGTGTAAATGAATGGGCATGGCTGTTTCAATTTGACTTTATTTTTAAAACCAGGCAGAGTTGGATCTGGCCGTGGGCTGTCATTTGCTGACTGTTACCTTAATGCTACCATTGCATCCTGCCCCTACTTTGGCAAGCAGTTTTTTTCCTAAACTCCTCAAATGGCCCCACTGGAGTGAGCCCTCTGCACCCTGCTATAGCCCTGACTTTACAGCTGCCTCACCCCAAGAAGGAAAAGAACTTCCCAGGAGAGGATTGAGTAATGGGAAGAAGACTACCGCTCTGACGTCCATGTGGCTTGCCCTCTCCAAGGGCTGCCTTCAGGCCACGCTGCTGTGTGCCCCAAGAGCTGACCACTAGGCATTGTGCTCCCCACCCCCAGGCTCTCTTGCTCTCTGGCTTCCCCTCGTTTGGCCAATGGAAGGCTCTGGGAGGACCTGCATATGAGAGGAACTAGCGGTCAGGGTATTTTGTTCCGACTCTACCCACCTCTCTCTGTATCAGGCCCTAATTTCAGAAATGCTGTGTTTCTCCGTCTCCAACCACAACACCCTTCAAGTGGTCCCTGTCCACCAACTCCAGCTATCTCTGTGTTCCTAAATCACCCTTCCTCTCCCTTGTCCCATACAGCCCCAAGGCTAGTAAGGTATTCCCACCACTGCTTATCTCTGAAGGCTTCAACATGCTTTGTTGGTTCCCCTAACCCTGCACACATTTCTTGGGAGAGTTCTTTCATTAAAAAGCTCTCCAGGATACCAGTTGAGGGTGCTGTTTTCTAGTGGCACCTTGACTGATACAGTCAGTGGGGAAGTAGTTTTAATTCACATATCAATCCTGATAGATGGATAGTGGCTGCCTCGTGGGTTACATGGGAAGGACTCTGAGCCTTTATCTGGGCTGAGTGGAAGAAGGGTGCTCTGATTGATTATTAATGTCTGCCCTGGGCGTGGAAGGAGGGAATGGGGCATAAGTGCTATTTATTGCCATCCACAGGCTAAATGGACAAAAGAGACTCATGATTCATACAAAGTCCAGCCTACTTCACCCAAGCCTGGAGTTTGGTGGCCAAAGAGCCAGGCAATAATGAAAAGGGACTTTGCCCAGCACGCAGATCCTCTCCCTAATCAGGGCAAGGGTGGCTCACAGCCAGCTATAGCCAGAGATTCAGGCCATGCTCACAACAATACACATGAAGGTGAGAAAGGGGAGAGGGATGAGTGAGAAACAAAGGCAGGAAGGTTGATGGAGGGAAAATGAAATGTTGAAGAGGGAGGGAGGAAGGAAGAGAAAAGCAGGTGGGGTGGTGAGATGAAGAAGAATGGCGGGCAGGGAGCAGCAGGCGTGAAGGCTGCCAGAAACGCCCCTCAGCATCAGAACCTGGGGCCTTTATACGTGGAGAAACCCCAGAGACCCAGCTCAATTCACAAGGAATTTCCAGGATAGACAGTCAATGAGTTCCCTCTTGGTCATGTCCATTGACAGGGAGGTCACTAATACATAGGACATTTGGAGTCTGCTCTAATTGTGTTTCTTCCTTGGAACCAGAGCTCCAAAAGGCCCTCAGAAGCCATAAAACCTACTTCCCCTATATCCTGGCATCCATAGACCAGGGAAGGGAAGTGACTTTCTTGAGGTCCTACAGCGGCAATAGCAGAACCAAGGTCCTCATGTTCCAGTGAGTAAAGTCTGATGCTTTTTCTTCCTTCTCAGAGAGCTACCTCCCCAGGACAGTCACACAGTGGCCTCAGTTCTGCTCTCTGGAACAACAGACAACGAGGTTAACCCCTTTTCCAACTGAAATGATGGAATCTGCCCCCAGTTTTCTCATCTGTCGCCTTCAGCCTTTTCTCAGGGAACATGGCTCCCAGTTTCATCAGAACAATGCTCACTGTCTCTTGGGACTTTTCTAACCTGCCTTCTGCCGCAGAAGTGGACATTTCACTCTGCAAAGGGTTGACAAGGGTACACACGCCAGGCTTCCCGCACTTCCATGGGTCCACAACAGCCCTGGAAGTCTTAGATCTAAGTGTCGGCCTCCCTATGCCTGTTGTCAAACCTCTCAGGTCACCAACTCCTCCATCTGTCAAATGGGGATGCAGTTTTTCTTGCCCCATTCACAGAGCGGTTTGAGTACTAGATGCTCCGTAGGCCTGTGAGCCATTTCTGACGTTATTACCATGTCCTTGGCAGCAGCTATGTCCCCAGTTGACTCAGATTCAGTCCCAGGCAGATTAAAATCTTCAAATGCTTTGAATATCAGTGGCTGACCAGCCAGTAGCCCCACCCCCACCCTGCCAGCCTCCATTGCTAAATCATGCAGTGGGTGTTTCTTTGAGAAATTAGAAAAAAACATCTCAGCTCCTCCAGCCCATTGGCTCTCCCCTCTCCATATCATGGTTGCTCCACTGACCTAGGCTGGCCACACACTCCTAGCCACCCGGTGAGTCATCAGGCTACTCTTACAGGCCGATGAGATGCTGGACCTCACAGATGGGCCTTGTGGCTGAGTGCCAGGATGGCCAATAATGTTTCTTTCACCTGCCAGCACCAACTGATGTGTAGCTGGGGGCTGCCCAGAGTGTTGTATTGAGAAACATTCTGAGCTATGCCTAGGCGGAACAAGACAGCGTGCTGTGATTGACTAGCAATGTCTGCCACAGGTGTAGGAATGGCTAGGGATGGAAACTGTGCCAAGTATTTGCCATTTCCAGCCTAGTGTTTCCCGGCCACCATGAAGCAAGAAGCTGGTTAGACTTTTGGTAACAGATTCCCCTGACTGATTTTAGGATTGAGTGCTCCATCAAGGGGCTAATTTTCTTTTTTTTTTTCTCTTTTTTTTTTTTTTTTTTTTTTTTTGAGGCAGAGTCTCACTCTGTTGTCCAGGCTGGAGTGCAGTGGCGCAATCTCGGCTCACTGCAAGCTCCACCTCCCGGGTTCACGCCATTCTCCTGCCTCAGCCTCCCGAGTAGCTGGGACTACAGGTGCCCGTCACCACGCCTGGCTAATTTTTTTGCATTTTTAGTAGAGACGGGGTTTCACTGTGTTAGCCAGAATGGTCTCGATCTCCTGACCTTGTGATCCGCCCGCCTTGGCCTCCCAAAGTGCTGGGATTACCGGCATGAGCCACCGCACCCGGCCTCAAAGGGCTAATTTTCTATCCACTACTGTGTTGCTACTTAGAGCTGTAGTTATACAGTAGCCACTAGCGACAGGTGGCTTGTTAAATTTAGATGAATTCTAACTAAATTAAATCAAAAATTTAGCGTCTCAGTTGTATGAGCCACGTGGCTCATGGCTACCATGTTGGACAGCACAGATACAGAGGATTCCTATCATCACAGAAGGTTCTGTGGGACAGAACTCACCAAGTGGTGATTGTGCCTGCCAATGGACATTTTTGGAAACATCCTAAAGACATTTTGGGTTGTCACAACTGGAGAGGAGGTGCTACTGGCATCTACTGGGTCAAGGACAGGGATGCTGCTACACATTTTTCCAAGCACATGACAGGTCCACAACAAAGAGATATGCAACCCAAATATCAATAGTGTCTACACGGACATTGGTCTAGAACCCTGGTCTGGAAGAATCATGACAAATGGGAAGGAGCATCAAGAGAAAAGGAGGGCAACATCATCTTTGCTTTGAATAATAACTAGATGTAACAGAGAAAGAACTGAAAAAATGAGTCATCCACTGTTGGCAGAAAAACAAGCAGAAAAGCAAGTCACAAAACCTCTCTGATGCTGAGTTTCCTCCTCTATAAAACTGGGACAGTATCACTACCCTGCCTTGATCATCAGTGGATTAAATGAGGTAATGAATGTGAAAAAGCTTTCTTATCTGTCTCTGTGAAACAATTTATTATCTCAACGGATGTTGTTTATTACATTATGCTGAACAGTCCAGTCTCTGGCAGGAAGGTATTGAGTCCTGCTTTTACTTCACCCTGCATAACCTGGGGTCACTCCAGGCTCCAAATCTTACTTCCTGGCTTGTAAAATGGGGCTAATAACTCAAGCCCAAGCTCACTGGAATATTAAGCATGAATGAGACATTTAATCCCATCAAGCAAACATCTCTCCCTTAACGCAACAGTTAATCCAGCTGCCCTCCATGAAACTGAAACTCAAACCCCAGCTGGTACCCAAGAAACAGCTGAAAATGCATTCCATCTTTTATGGGCAGAGAAAAATTAACTTGAAACCCTGAACCTTGAAATTCTTGCTACCCTACGCATGAGCACTGGCCAAGTGGTAAACTCACTTTGCCGATTCTTGAGGATCTTTCCTCTGTTGCCAGAAACTACAATTCTTAAAAGTAAATCAGCATCAGGGAGAAACACAGTGAAAAAGAAGCAGATAGGGACAATTGTGAAACTGGATGAGTCAGGCTGTGGGAGAGGAGAGATTCATATGAAGCTAATGGTGTCTCTGGATCCTTCAGACTGAATGAGGTGTGTGTGTGTGTGTGTGTGTGTGTGTGTGTGTGTGTGTGTGTGTGTCAGAGAGAAAGAAATCTACCTTGATGTCCAAGGCCCTTGTTTGTATAATAAAGTTCATTTTCTGCCAGGCACAGTGGTTCCACGCCTGTAATCCCAACACTTTGGGAGGCTGAGGTGGGTGGATCACTTGAGCTCACAAGTTTGAGACCAGACTGGGCAACATGGTGAAACCCCATCTCTACAAAAAGTATAAAAATTAGCCAGGCGTGGTGGTGCACTCCTGTAGTCCCAGCTACTCGGGAGGTTGAGATGGAAGGATGGCTTAAACCTCAGAGGCAGAGGTTGCAGTGAACCGAGATTGTGCCACTGCACTCCAGCCTGGGTGATAGAGCCAGCCCTTGTTTCAAAATAAAAATAAAATAAGATGCAATTTATTTTTGCTGCCCCCATTCAAATGAGAACCGAGGTTTATCATTTCCTTAAGATCTTGGTGGGGGGGGATAATATGGTGGATTTGACTATTATTTCTAACATAAGGGGCTCCTGGTTGCTCCCTGAACACCAGCTGTGACAGCAGGGGCTGATCTTGGCCCAACGCTCTTGCTGCAGGGCTGTGTGTCCTTGAACAAGTGGCTTTCCCTCTCTGTGCCTCAGCTGCACCATCTGTCAACAGGAGGGGTTGGATTTGGCAGCACTCTGGAGGGGAGGGGGATCCTCCCTGGTCTCAAACCCTCCTCCTCCATTTTTCAGATAATTTAATTTCACTTTGTTTATTTTTATTTTTATTTTTGAGACGGAGTCTCTCTCTGTCCCCAGGCTGGAGTGCAGTGGCGTGATCTCGGCTCACTGCAACCTCCTCCACCTGGGTTCACGCCATTCTCCTGCCTCAGCCTCCTGAGTAGCTGGGAATACAGGTGCCCGCCATCATGCCCGGCTAATTTTTTTGTATTTTTAGTAGAGACGGGGTTTCACCGTGTTAGCCAGGATGGTCTCGATCTCCTGACCTCGTGATCCACCTGCCTCGGCCTCCCAAAGTGCTGGGATTAAAGGTGTGAGCCACCGCACCCGGCCACTTTGTTTAAATATTAAAGATATGCCACACACCACAGCAGCTAACCATGTGCTTCAAATGGGCCATTCAGACAGTTGTTTGTATCTACCAGGACCCAGTGAAGGGCCGTCTCACCATAGCCTTGTAGGCTCACAGCCCCAGGTCCCTATCTTTTGGCAGCTGGAAGTGGTTCTGCTCAGTTTTGACGCCCTCCATTCCCATCTCAAAATGCCACAGAAAGTCTTGATCTTACCCCTGGAGGAACATCTTCCCAATAAAATCTTTGCGACAGTCAGACCCTAATAAAGGGCTGTGCACATTTTCCGTGTTTGTGAACATGGAAATTCCATGAGTTTTGACAGGGCAGGTGCTGAGCAACAGCCTTCTGTGGTTTTGTTAGCTCGAGTGAAAGGAAAAGCTCTTCAATTTGGGTAGGCACCAGAACCACCTGTGAGGTTTAAAATCTGTGGATTTCTGGGCCCCTTCCCCCAAGACTGTTCAAAAGGTCTAGGATGAACCCAGGAATCTGCATTTTTAAAACAGCCCCCCCCGCCTCCTGCCCCACATGAGTCTGATAGGTAGGTCGTCAACGCCCGTCACTTCAAGAAACACCTTCCTGGATGCTGAATCCTAGGAAAGATCTCAGAGGTGGTCTAGCCCAACCCCCTCAGGTTTTAGAAGGAGAAACTAAGTTCCGACTGGGGAGAGGACTCGTCCAAGGTTACAGAGCCCACACCAGGATATTCAAGGTGACCAGGCCTGGAGGCAGGTGACATCAAATATTTGTTGATCGGTAACATGCAGCCCTTCAAAAGCCAGGAGACCAGGAGACTCCCTCTCCTCCTCCTCTTCCTCCTTCTCCTCCCTCCTCTACCCACTTGGCCTTTTCCTTTGCTATTCTTCTTCTCCTCCTCCTTCTCTTTCTCCTCCTGCTTTTTGTCCTCCTCCTCCTTCTCTTCTTCTCCTTCTCCTCCTCCTCTTTCTTCTTTTCTCTCTCTCCTCTCCACTATTATTTTCTAGAACTCATCCATAGCCTAAGAGTATATAGACCCCTCTCTTTTCTGCTCCCAAGGTACACACTGGACATGGTACCCAGGCACAGGAGAATACAGCTTAGGTCAGCAATGGATACCGCACCCAAGGCAACCATTATCCTTGTTGGAGTCTAGAAGCCCCAGTGGGACACTCAGCCTCCATGAGCTGGTGCACTGAATGAGGCAGCATCTTTTTGGACAGCCACAAAGTGAAAGAAACAGCCTCGTTTTCCAGGCCCTACAGGATAGAAGCCCAGGCCCCCACACCTGTGGGTTGAGGCCAGACTGGACAGCTTGGAGCCGACTGGGAGCCGACTGGGCTCCCCACTCCAGGCCTCCCCACTCCAGGCCTCCCCACTCCAGGCCTCCTCCACGGAAAAGCTGCAGGAAGGCAGCAGCCCAGGGGCCTGTGGCTGGTCAGGTCTTCTCTTCTCCTGGGAGAGAGCTCCATGTCAAAGCATAGCCCCCTTCTGCCCCACTATGGGGCCACTGAGACCTGTGAATCTTCTTCATTCAAAGAAATGCCTGCTATCGGGGTGCCAGATAAGACACCTTCCCTCAGACAGAGCTCAAGGAAGGTGGCATGAAATTGAAACCTTCGGCCATGAACTTCCATTGCCCTTCCCCCAACACTCATACATGCTTAATTTGCAGTTTAAAAAAGAACATTAAAATTAACATTTCGACTCGACAGGGTTGGAAACACGAAAAGGGAAGCCTGGCTCTTCCCTGACAGTAACTGAACACCAGTTAAGCAGAAATTACTGGTAGTTGAGGAAAAATATAAACCCTGACATCTGCGGGCCAAGATTCACAGTGGAGATTAACTCCCTAAACACATTTTTTAAAATTATTAGCGAACAGCTGGGGCCTGAGGAGAGTGACTCTTAAAAATGTCCATTTGCCCCAGCGTTTTGTTCTCAAATCCTTCCTCCGAAACACTCTTGTTTTCAAAGTGAGCAGCACGGGCAACGGGCAAAGGAATCAGGCCTCAGAAGCTCTCAACACCACAAAGGCCTAAAATAAACCAAAAGACCGGAGGCCTGCCACCGCAGCCCCCGACAGCGCATTCCGGAAAATTAAAACTTGCCGATCAGCTCGCAAGGTGCCCGTCTAAAACCCAGCCCAATAGTACCTTCTGCAAAGAGGACGCAGGTCACAGGAACCACGACCGCCTAAGACGTCTCCCCGGGTGGCCGCGAAGGGACCCCACCAAGCCGGGAAAGCAGGAGCAAAGGAGCACCCTCTCCACACACACCGACACACATCCCTCCCCGTTACTGCCCCTCCCCGACCCGTCCCCCCCCCACCCTCCTTCTGGGCCAATGTGATAGCAGCAGCTGAGATGACCAGAGTCATTTCTAAAATTAGCTTGTGAGCTCCAGGTCTGGCCAGGAGACGGCAGCCCGGGGTGGCCGTTGACCAGGCAGCCGAGACCATGGACATATTTGGTGGCCCCTGAGCAGGGAAGGGGACAGCTCCGGACACAAGCACATGCTCTCTCGTCATCCCTGTCCCAGGGCAGGCCACACACCCACACTCCCGCCTCTGCCCACACAGATAACTGGAGGCTGCAGGAACTGTTTGAGGAGGAGAGCTGGCCGGTTCTACATTCCGGGCGGACTCTGGAAGAAAATAACTTGAATGAATGCTGGTGCGTCGTGGTAAACAACCAGTGCACGTAAACATACCTTATGTCTAGGTAGTGGTTATCGCATGCCAGGCACCGAGGGCTTTCATGGACTCACTTAACATTCCCTATGAGGTAGGGTTTTTCCCCAGCCCCACTTTACGAGTGGGGAAACTGAGGCACAAAAAGTTAACCAACTTGCCCAAGGCCATGGAGAGCCAGAATTCAAACCCGGGCTGTGCTGGCCCTAGAGGAAAGAATCTTAGACACAACAGCAAACTAGGGGCTATAAAAAAGTGCTTTGGGCCTGGCACGGTGGCTCACGTCTGTAATCCCGGCACTTTGGGAGGCCGAGGTGGGCAGATCACGAGGTCAGGAGATCGAGACCATCCTGGCTAACACGGTGAAACCCCGTTTCTACTAAAAATACAAAAACAAAATTAGCCGGGCGTGGTGGCGGGCGCCTGTAGTCCCAGCTACAGGCGGAGCTTGCAGTGAGCCGAGATCGCGCCACTGCACTCCAGCCTGGGTGACGAGAGAGACTCTGTCTCAAAAAAAAAAAAAAAAAAAATCGGCTGGGTGTGGTAGTGGGTGTCTGTGATCCCAGCTACTTGGGAGGCTGAGGCAGGAGAATTGCTTGAACCCAGGAGGCGGAGGTTGCAATGAACTGAGATCGCGCCACTGCACTCTAGCCTAGGCGACAAGAGACTCTATCTCAAAAAAACAACAACAAAAAAAGTGCTTTGTCCACCGCCTAAAAGGAGAAAAGTACAGACTTCAATAAATTAGATAAACCATGCAGGTCCATGCAGCTAGCAAAAGGTAGAGTCGTGACTCAAATCCAAGTCTTTCCGGTTCCAGAGACCACAATCACCCCAGCATGTTACTGCTCCTGTGAGAATTGTCTCAATAATTGCTAAGTGGTGCTGCTCCTCTTTCCCCAGAGCTCATCGAGCAATATTTTCCCAAAGTACTCACTTCCGCCGAGGTCTTGAAAATTAGCATTCAATCAGAAGTTCATTGAAACACTAAGGGAAGGCTGCTTAGAAAATGGCAGTCTAGGCCGGGCATGGTGGCTCACACCTGTAATCCCAGCATTTTGGGAGCCTGAGGCGGGTGGATCATTTGAGGTCAGGGGTTTGAGACCAGCCTGGCCAACATGGTGAAACCCCGCCTCTACTAAAAATACCAAAATTAGCTGGGCCTGGTGGTGGGCGCCTGTAATCCCAGCTACTCAGGAGGCTGAGGCAGGAGAATAGCTTGAACCCAGGAGGCAGAGGTTGCAGTGAGCAGAGATCACGCCATTGCACTCCAGCCTGGGTGACAAGAGCAAAACTACATTTTGAAAAAAAAAAAAAGAAAAAAGAAAAGAAAGAAAAAGAAAATACAATATACATGATGTTGAGGAGGTGTCCCTGGGGCCGCCAGTGGAGAGTGGCATGGGACATTTAGGCCGCACCAGGGAAAGAGTTTGGAGACAGGTCCCAGTGAGCTGTTTTCTCCAGGTTGTGCTAGATCATTTGACATTGAAACAAGAACCTCCCTTCCCCCGCCCCTTGCTTCACAGGTCCTGAACCATCGGCTCCTGGGCTTTTCTGTCCTTGCTGTTTCTCCGATGCTGTTGGTCTGAAGTGGTAGAGTTGAGATGCAGAAATGATTCTCTGGGCCCAGGGCTGGAGCTCTCTGTAGGCCATGACCTGCAGTGATGGTTTGCTGACTTGAAGGGAACCGTCTGTCCCCAGGGAGTCAACATGGCATGTGTTTGCTCCATTCACCTGGTTGGTACCTGTGGTGGGTGGACTTTTGCTACACAAGACGACCAAGTATTACCTTGAGCACACTGTGATTTAGGGCAGCCCTTATAAGCAAGATTTTGTCACCCAGCTGAGCATTTATTGTCCAGTCTCCAGGCTTCATTCCCTAGGCTGGGGGAAAAGACGAGAAAGTGGAGGCTTTCTTATCAAGGCATCCAGAGAACTGGCTGCTTTGGGCTCATCTGATCCAGTTGGCGTGGTGTCATGGAAAGAGTGGATCGTGGTGCTATTCTGTTGGGCGTCAGGACAGTTCAAGTGGCTGTGGGTTTGTCTGGGCAAAGACCAAGGGAATCATCACTTTACACACCTGCCGTGGGGTTGCTGTTCTTCCTTTCCCCTGGAGATTTGGACTCTCCTTAGGCTAAGGAGTTCCAGATCCACAAAACAGCGAAGGGATTGTGACATTTTATATGGACAATTGACTTCTGTCTCTTGATCATCCCTTTTTTTTTTTTTTTTTTTTTTTGAGACGAAGTCTTGCTCTTGTCTCCCAGGCTGGAGTGCAATGGAGCGATCTCTGCTCACTGCAACCTCCGCCTCCCGGGTTCAAGCGATTTTCCTGCCTCAGCCTCCTCAGTAGCTGGGATTACAGGCGCCTGCCACCATGCCTGACTGATTTTTGTATTTTTAGTAGAGACGGGGTTTCACCACGTTAGCCAGGCTGGTCTCACACTCCTGAGCTCAGGTGATCCGCCCGCCTCGGCCTCCCAAAGTGCTGGGATTACAGGCATGAGCCACCACACCCGACCCCTAATTTTTTTCTTTAAATGTTCTTAGAGTCTGGGTCTCACTCTGTCACCCAGGCTGGAATACAGTGGCCTGATCACGGTTCACTGAAGCGTCAAACTCCTTACCTCAAGTGATCCTTCCACCTCGGCCTCTCAAGTAGTTGGGACTGCAGACATACACCACACCACCTGGCTAATTTTTCTAAATTTTTGGTAGAGATGGGGTCTGGCTATGTTGCCCAGGCTGGTCTTGAACTCCTGGCTTCAAGTGATCCTCCCACCTCAGCTTCCCAAAGAGTTGGGATTACAGGCATGAGCCACCACGCCCAGCCCATCCTTAATGTTTTTAATGGGGTCCTGTCATCTCCATTGCTATCAGGGAGCCGTGTGGGTATACAAGTCCCCCTTCGTTCATGGTTTCACTTTACAAGGTTCCAGTTACCTGCAGTCAACCAGCATCCAAAAATCGGTGAGTACAGTACATGAAGATGTTAGAGGGAGAGAGCACATTCGCTGTGTAACTTTTATTACAGTACAGGTATATTGTTATCATTGTTGACTTTATTATTATTGTTATTAATCTCTTACTGTGCCTAATTTATAAATAAAACTTTATCATAGGTTTGTATATATAGGATAAAACATAGTATATAGGGAGGCTCAGTACTGTCTACGGTTTCAGACATCCACTGGGGGGCTTGGAAGATATTCCCTTCATATAAGGGGGAACTACTGTGTGTGTGTGTGTGTGTGTGTGTGTGAAAGAGAGAGAGACAGAGACAGGCATAGACAGACAGACAGAGAGAGAGTAGCTGTCCTGTGTGCCCGTGGGTAGGATGTGACTGTACAGTGAGCATGGAAGCTTGTGAGTATATGTGCATGGATGTGTGTGTTGATAAACTGGAGAACAGGCCTATGTGTGTTTGTGTGCACAACAATCATGAAAGTCCATCCATGTGGCCACTGCAGGGCCTCACTTGTGTGCCACCATCCCTGTAGCAATGAAGAGAAACTGTCTCTGTGTCTCTTGAGGCTGGTTCACAGTAAACACGTGGAAACTGGACTGCAGCGAGTGCCTGAAGACCTAGTCCTGCATCGTGCTTTCCCTAGATGTCCATCTGTCTGTTTACCTGTCTATCCTCCAGCAGTCTCTAGCCTCCTGGTTCATTCCTGGCATTGAGTAGGTGCTCATGGACTCTCTGGTGAACAAAGTGATGAGTGAACAAAGGACTGCAACCGGGAGTGTGGAGGAGGAAGAGATGCAGAGAAAGCCCCACTGGAGCCCACTCTCTGCCCTAAGCAGGAGGTGGGACGTCTGCACAGAGCTCTGGATGTGGGCTAAAGGGTGTGGGCTTTGGGACCAGTCCCCATCCCAGCCATCACCATGTGCCTTGGGAAAGTGGCTTCACCTCACTGGGTCTCAGGTTCCCCTCTGTAAAATGAGATTCTTATCCTTCTGACTGTTCCAGTCCACATGGCCCATAGTACATGCTCAGTGGATGTTTGCTGAATGACTGAATGACTACATTTAGGTCTGTAAAAGGCTTTCCTACCACTGGTGCTGTCTGCAGGGGAGAGCCACCACTAAAATTCTCAGCAGTGTGGGTGCCCTCTCTCCCAGTGGCCTTCGTGTGTCCTGGGCCCCCAGTGGGTGGTCTGGCCTTATTTAATATATCCCCCCAAGTATGCTGAGGTCTCTGAGCTCTTTGATCTCTTCCTTCACCATCTACTGCAGGAATCCTGCATCTCAAGCCCCCTTAGCACAGGCTGAGCTGAATGGGAAGCTCACCAGCACGGAGTTTCATGTCCCTGACCCAACTGTGCCTTGTGGATCTGCAGCTCTGCTGTCTAGAAAACTATGTCAGATACATGGACATCAAGAAGGTGGTGATGCAGGCCGGGCACGGTGGCTCACGCCTGTAATCCCGGCACTTTGGGAGGCCGAGGCGGGCGGATCACGAGGTCAGGAGATCGAGACCATCCTGGCTGACACGGTGAAACCCCGTCTCTACTAAAAATACAAAAAAAATTAGCCGGGCGAGGTGGCGGGCACCTATAGTCCCAGCTACGCGGGAGGCTAAGGCAGGAGAATGGCGTGAACCCAGGAGGTGGAGCTTGCAGTGAGCCAAGATCGCGCCACTGCACTCTAGCCTGGGTGACAGAGCGAGACTCCACCTCAAAAAAAAAAAAAAAAAACAAAAAAAAGAAAAAAGAAAAAAAGAAAGCAGTGATGCAGGTGTCAGAAGAAGCAACAGGAAGGACCAAGTCCCCTCCCGCAATTTTAACTGAAACACCCACTCGTTCACTTTTGATGCTGGGGCTGGCATGACTTCAACAGTCAATGTGGTAAGCTCATTTCCTGGAATGGCAATGAATTTGGGCACAGCAACTACAGGGTAGATTCACGGTTTACGTGCTCTCTGAGGAGTTAGAGCCCTGGTCCCTACACCTGGCATCAGCCTTCAACCTCAATCCTATCTGCCACACACCAAGAATCTCCTATCATCTAAACCAGTGGTTCTCAAATGGGGCGGTGCGACGGTTGGTTGGGGGGGGAGTAATTTTTGCCCTGAAGGTACCTTTCTTTGGCAATGTCTGAAGACATTTGGGGTTGTCAAGATTTGGAGTGGGGAATATACTGGCGTCTAGCAGATAGAGGCTGGGGCGCTGCTACTTATTCCATGATGCAAAGGAAAACCACCTTCTCTCCAACAAAGAACCTGGCCTCAACTATCAATGGTGTTGTGGTCAAACCCTCTTGACACAGTTATAACCCCAGGCCCCTGAGGAGGGAGAGGGCATCTTGTCATAGCCCACCAGTACTATCAAAAAGTCTATACCATACACGCTGAGGGCAGGATGTGGGAGGAAGTATGTGTGTATTCGTCTGTGAGTCACAGCAGAAAAGACATCCTCAAATTGGTTAATCTGAGCAGAGTTTAATAAAGACAGTATTTGCGGCCGGGCGCGGTGGCTCACACCTGTAATCCCAGCACGTTGGGAGGCCGAGGCGGGTGGATCACGAGGTCAGGAGATCGAGACCATCCTGGCTAACATGGTGAAACCCTATCTCTACTAAAAATATAAAAAATTAGCCGGGCGTGGTGGCGGGCGCCTGTAGTCCCAGCTACTCGGGAGGCTGAGGCAGGAGAATGGCGTGAACCCCAGAGGGGGAGCTTGCAGTGAGCAGAGATGGCGCCACTGCACTCCAGCCTGGGCAACAGAGCAAGACTCTGTCTCAAAAAAAAAAAAAAAATACAAAAATTAGCAGGACTTGGTGGCAAGTTGTGTGCTTGGTGGCACACAACTGTAATCCCAGCTACTAGGGAGGCTGAGACACAACAATTGCTTGAATGTGGGAGGTGGAGGTTGCAGTGAGTTGAGATAGCACCACTACACTCCAGCCTGAGCGACAGAGCAAGACTCTGTCTCAAAAGATAAAATAAGAAATAAAATAAAATGCCTTTTATTGAAAAGACAGGCAATAATGAATGCTAGCGAGGATGCAGAGAAAAAGGAATCTTCATATACTGTTGGTAGGAATGTATATTAGTATAACCAGTATGGAGAACAGTTTGGAGAACAATATAGAAGTGCCTAAAAAACTAAAAATAGAACTGCCGTATGATCCAGCAATCCCACTGTGAGGTATATATCCCAAAGAAAGGATATCAGTATATTGAAGACATTCCATGTTTATTGCGGCACTATTCACAATAGCCAAGGTTTGGAATTAATCTAAGCTTCCACCAACAGATGAATAGATAAAAAAAAAAAAATGTGGTACATACACACAGTGGAGTACTATTCAGCCATAAAAAAGAATGAGACCTTCTCGGCTGGGCCCAGTGGCTCACGCCTGTAATCCCAGCACTTTGGGAGGCTGAGGTGGGCGGATCACAAGGTCAGGAGATCGAGACCATCCTGGCTAACATGGTGAAACCCCATCTCTACTAAAAATACAAAAAATTAGCCGGGCGTGGTGGCGGGCGCCTGTAGTCCTAGCTACTCAGGAGGCTGAGGCAGGAGAATGGCATGAACCCGGGAGGCAGAGCTTGCAGTGAGCCAAGATTGCGCCACTGCACTCCAGCCTGGGTGACAGAGCAAGACTCCGTCTCAAAAAAAAAAAAAAAAAAAAAAAAGAATGAGACCCTGTCATTGGCAACAACATGGAAGGAAATGTAAGACATTAGGCCGGGCGTGGTGGCTCACGCTTGTAATCCCAGCACTTTGGGAGGCCGAGGCGGGCGGATCACGAGGTCAGGAGATCGAGACCACGGTGAAACCCTGTCTCTACTAAAAATACAAAAAAAAATTAGCCGGGCGTGGTGGCGGGCGCCTGTAGTCCCAGCTACTCGGAGAGGCTGAGGCAGAAGAATGGCGTGAACCCGGGAGGCGGAGCTTGCAGTGAGCTGAGATCGCGCCACTGCACTCCAGCCTGGGCGACAGAGCAAGACTCGTCTCAAAAAAAAAAAAAAAAAGTAAGACATTATGTTAAGTGAAATAAGCCAGGCACAGACAGACAACCTTTGCTTGTTCCCACTCAGTTGTGGGAGCTAAAAATTAAAATAATTGATCTCATGGAGATAGAGTTGAATGATGGTTACCAGAGGCTAGGAAGGGTAATATGGGGATGGAGGGCAGGAAGTGGGGATTGTTAGTGGGTGCGAAAACATAGTTTAATAAATAAGATCTAGTATTATTTGATAGCACCATAAAGGGACTATAGACAATAATTTATTGTACATGTTAAAATAACTAAGAGTATAATGGGGATGTTTGTAACACAAAGAAAGGATAAACGTTTGAGGTGATGGATACCCCACTTTCCCTGATGGGATGTTACATATTGCATGCCTGTATCAAACTGTCTCGTGTACCCCTGAATATATACACCTACTATGTACCCACAAAAATTAAACATTAAAAACAACAAAAAAATGAGCCATTACATTTCCCCTCATGGATTTCATTAATTATACGCACGTCTAAAACTGTGTATGTGAGCACAAAGTAAAGGCTGAAGGTTTTATTTGGTGAATCTGATCTCTGGAAATAGCCTGAGTAATTTGGGCTGAGAAACTTTCTTTTTTTTTTTTAAGACAGGGTCCCACTCGGTTGCCCAGGCTGAAGTGCAGTGGCCCAATCACAGCTCACTGCAGCCTCCACCTCCAGGGCTCAAGCAATCCTCTCGCTTCAGCCTCTTGAGTAGCTGGGACCATAGGCATGTACCACCATGCTTGGCTAGTTTTTTATATTTTTGTAGAGATAGGGTCTCGCTATGTTGCTCAGGCTGGTCTCAAACTCCTGGGCTCAAGTGATCTTCCTGCCTCAACCTCCCAAAGCACCGGGATTACAGGCATAAGCCACTGCGCCTGGCCTGAAAAACTCTTTTTTAGAACTCCAATATCCAAACTGGTGAAAGTGCCTAGGGCAAGAAAGCCTTGCAGTTGGTAGATGGCTCTCCTCAAATTCAGTACATAGTTGAGGGGCTCCTGCATGCAGGAACTCCCAGTTTAAAGGGGGGACATTAACATGATTACTCATAATGCAAGGTAGGAGGAACCTAGGACTTGGAAGTCATTTCCTTTTTGCAGCCTCAACACGTCCCTTACCTCTAGTCAGAGACGGAGGATGTTTTTGGCTTGGATGACCTTTCAGGATCCTCTAATTCAATCTCCGTAACATAGGAGTGAGAAAACTGAGGGCCACAGAGGTTGTCCAAAGTGATGATGCTGGGAATCGAGATCCTGATGCTATTTCCCCTCCTTCTGGCTCCTGAAGGGGTGACTTGATTTCTGCAGCTCTTGAGAAGGGTTGGGGTGCTTGTTTGAACCCCCATATCCAGTTTCCCTCGGTTACGTAACACATTAGACCAAGGGTTCCATGATGGTTGTCGCCGCCTGCCCATGGACCTGGCTACACACTCCATAGCTCGGTCCCCTGTCAACTATTTTGCAAAATGGTTTTCAAATTGGCAAGCACAAATACATCCCAGGGTTACTCAGTGGCTACAGGGACCAATCGTGACTTCCTTCTTTCCTGAACTAGCAAAAGAGAGGGTATTCCCCACCCCCCCCAGCTTAAAGACAGGAGATACCCAGCCTGCCCTTGACCCGAGGACCTACAGGAAGACAGTCATGCCCAGGCAGCTGTGGCTTGGGGACTGTCATCTTGCATTTCTGGTTTACAGTGACAGGCACCATGCCGGGGGGGGGGAGACAGGGAGCATCTCAGCACATTTCCGTGGGAGCAGGGATAGGGGGCAAGAGGTCTTGTCTTCTGGGAGGGAATCCAAAGGCCCCCAGTGGTGGGCTGGGGAGCATGGAATAGCTTCTAGATGAGCCAGACCTACCGGATTTCCTCATCACCTAGGCTCTCCAGGCTCTTCGTTTGCAACGTGTTATTCTGGGGCACAAGCCCTGGTGTCTGAAACCCTGTAACTGTGCACTTGGCTATGCTCCAGCAACCCATCAAATCAGCAGAAATGCTTTCGGCAGTCCCCTTCTTCCTCTATATAAAATCAGCCTCTGTGTGAATTCCCCCCAGAGTCGGGATTCTTTCCAATCAGTCACTTTCTGATATCTTAACAGCTTGGTAAAGAAATGCAGCTTTTAATTGAGGGGAAAAACAGCACACGGAAGTCGATATCTTTGTACAGATCCTTTTTATTAAGATTTATATAGGCAATTTACCAACACAGAAAACCAGTCTAGCAGCTCCAAAGTAACTGTAAAAATGGTGGTGCTGATGGTGGTGTGCCCCGCACAGGGCAGGTGACCTCAGACGTGGAGCAGCATGTCCCGTGGGATACTATTTCAGACGTGCATTAGTAAGTGTATACTGAGAAGGGATTATAAACCTTCCCTGGCACAATAGATACAAAAAGAGATAGAACCAATGATATTTTGTCTAGGTACAATATCTAGATTTACAGCATCTAGTTTCCTGGCTTCACTTGGTAAGCAATGCACAATAGAAAACGGGTTTCTTTCTTCAAGGGTATTCTACTTTGCCAAGAACATAGTAAATACGTTACTATATTGATGGCTATGAAAACAGACAGAGACAAATGAGTGAGGAGGCACGTTCTCTCACAGAGACAGGACTTCATTCTATTTCACATAAATCTTTAAGGGTCCATTCAAATATAAGACCTCTTACAAAGTTTCAGTCATGTATGAGGGTGCTTACCTTTAAGACCCCATTTCGAAACCATTTTGAAATAGTGAAGGGGGGAAAAAGTCATACTCAAATGTGCTACTCTTAAAAGCAGTGTTTCTAAACACAGCTTGCCTTTTTCAAAGAGTGAAGGTGGCCTTTCTGTTTAGTGGTTTGGTAATCGGGTGCAATAATCAAATCTTAAGGCAATGGCAAGGCTGATGGTGGGGATTTGGCACAATAAGGGGAAGGAATGATGCTGTCCAGTTGTACCTTAAATCCTAAAGGTACTAACGACATGGAAGGGATAGCTACCTGCCCCACACACAGGGGCTCCTGGACAATACCGTGGCTTTAGAAACAAACCTAGGTTCTGAGGGAATGACACTGCAAAGTCTTACAGAAATCCTTTTATGAGATAGCCAGTCCAGAATAAAGCCTTTGGGGTACTTGCCAACAAGCAAGAAGCCTTCTGAAGAGGTAGATGAAAGCAGTATCTCATAGCAGGTTTGCTGCCCGATGTGACAAAAGACGTGCATGCGCCTCTCAGCACAGACCAGAAGATCAACTGTTGTTGAAGACAGTCCATGGTAGTGAGAAGAGATGTTGGCCACATTGCTATGTGCATTATTCCAATTTTATTGTATTAAGAACAGGAAGGACTGCCATTTCTTTAAATAACAAACTATACAAATAAAAAGGAGCAGAAATAATATGGAATGTTTTTGACGAAAACAAACTTACGGATTCAATAAATAATATAAAATGCTTTTGTGCTAAAATAGAACTCTTGTTTCTTATATATATATAGTTCAGTGATCTTTATGCTATCCAGAAAAAGCCAAATGTATTATAATTAAACATAGAAAAATACCATTTAACAATCAAACTAAAAAAATGGCCAGTGTTGAGCTTATAAACCACATATAATATATACATCATTTAATATAATTAACTAAGAAAGTAAATTTCAAGTTCTTTGTAATACAAATACACAATTGAAAATATTTCTCCATTCCCTACCCTTACATCAAAGACATCTGATATTTAGGACAAAATTAAAAATGGAAGCATAGTTACCAGTTTTCAGAGATGATTTTGAGATTGTTAGATACTGGAGAGCTAATTCTACTACATAAAGCTGAGTTATTTAACTCTAAAATGAAGGATTTTTTTCCCTATATGTGTTTGATGAAATGCATATAATCTTAACCCATTTTCTGTAGTTTCTTTGTGTTTTTAATAAAGGCAATTTAAAATTTGGGAGCCTGCATTTCTCAATCAATGCTAACACAGCTAGGTCAGAAAGACAGCCCCATTGGGACAGCTGTGGGGGCCTGCAGGAGTGGTAATCTCCGATATTCTGCTAAAATAAAACAACTATCTTAGTCCTTAAGGACAAAGAAAATATAAAGTTCATTGTGACTTGAGGAAGCCAAGGAGTACCATTTTAGAGTTCAAATTTCATTTGTTCCATAATAAACTTTGTTAAAATGTGACCTGGATTTTTAAAAAACTCATATTAACATGAATTTAAGTAATTAATTCAAGTCTCTCCAGTAAACTTTACATAGGAGGGAAAAATCATGTTAAATCTTTAGGAAAAAATTTAAACTGTTAATTACTTAAAAAAAATTTTTTTTTTAGAGATGGGGTCTTGCTGTGTTGCCCAGGCTGGTAACTCACCGTGGAAGTGAGCAGGGCAGAACAGAAGAGGCCTGTTACTCTGACAGTTTTACCAAGACTTCGATGGATTTGTAACAGTGTCCCCAATTGACCAATGGGGCAACGCATTCACAGTGATCCAGACACTGCCTCTCCACCTCGGGGGCTGCAAAGAGTGCACACACACACACACACACACACACATGGGGTGTTTTGGAGATGGCCTGGTAATGCTTTAGCTCTGGGTCTCCTGTGCCTTCATGGGAGGGTGCCAGAGGGTAGGCAGAGGCAAAGAACTTCTTCAGAAAGTCCTGATAGGCAGCAAATGGCTTCTGATTGAGTTCAGCAGCTCCACATTCAAAAACAAAGTGACCAAGTCTTAGAATAATTATCATAAGGAAAAATCTCCTGTTACGGGGTGGGGGAAAGAAACTTCATCTATTTTAACTCAGTTATTTCCTTGGTGCTTTATGGTGTAATGATTTTTACCAGCAACTTCTTTCTTCCTTCGCCCGATTTCTACCACTATTCTCTTTGTGACACCCAGCCCAGCCCCCACCTGTCACAGATCCCAATGCCCAAATCATCTCCCAACAAGTCAACCTCTCACTCAGGGTGGGAGGTGTTAATTCATCAAGTATCTCTGAATGACACAGAAACATTTTCCTGAACGTAACTGAGACAACACTGCATATGATTAAATCATACAAGAGAACTCTTATCTTACACCAGCACATTTCAAAGCATTTCTATAGGTTTACATCATGCAAAAGAGGCCAGACTTTGAGAACGTTGTTTTCTTCTTGATATGTTAAAATTCTGAAACATTAGAAAAATCAATTCCACTGAAAAGTAAAATGTGTTGAATTGGCCCAGCTACAAATTCCAAGTGAAATTTTAAAAAGCAGAGAAAAACCACACTTTGATCTTTTTAATCTAGTTAAATCCCTGTCATCAATTGGTAAACATTACTTTGTAGATGACCAATGTGGCCTTCAAACAATTGTTTCTAATATCCGTATATGGCATATGTCAGACCAGAAATCAAGCTACATCTTGTTTGCAACAAACAGACCATTGTTTGTTGCTGCCGCTGTCTTGAGCAAAATGCTTTCTTTCCTCAGTGCATCTCACTGGATATTTAGCTCCCCACCAACGTTTTTTTTTTTGTTTTTTTTTGAGATGGAGTCTCGCTCTGTCGCCCAGGCTGGAGTGCAGTGGCACGATCTTGGCTCACTGCAAGCTCCGCCTCCCACGTTCACGCCATTCTCCTGCCTCAGCCTCCCGAGAAGCTGGGACTACAGGCGCCCGCCACCACGTCCAGCTAATTTTTTTTGTATTTTTAGTAGAGACGGGGTTTCACTGTGTTAACCAGGATGGTCTCAATCTCCTGACCTCGTGAACCGCCCCTCTCGGCCTCCCAAAGTGATGGGATTACAGGCGTGAGCCATCGCACCCGGCTGGCCCCTTCTTTTTAAACATAGGACCTGAAATTGTCACGTCAGTGAATGGACCAATCAGAGGCATGAGCACTTTGCATGAATGTTGACATAATAAGCTGACTTCTAGAAGTTTTGTTGAAAAATCATACTTAAATATGACAAAGAAAACCAATGAGCCCCCATGACATGACGGGATGAATGAACCAAAGAGAATGTTTTAGGTTAAAAATAATGAACCTGGATTCACGAAAGTTTCTAATTTATTCCATATATATCTTACATAGCAGCTTAATCTATTATTTTTAGGCCTTATTGATTCTTTTGAATCATGAAATCAAGACTTATTACAGCATGATTTTGTAAAAATATCAACCTCAATTATTTTTCTCATCAATGTTAAAATATCCCAACCATAGAAATCTAAAATAATGAAAAAACATAGGCTGAATTTTGACCTTTTTAATAGTTGGAGTGTAATAAGGGTGAACATCTAGGAATTATGTAACACTTGGAAAACCTTCTAAAATATCCAAGTACTACTTGGATGGGCATGGTGGCTCACATCTCTAATTCCAGCATTTTGGGAGGCCAAGGAAGGAGGATCACTTGAGCCTAAGAGTTCAACACCCCTATCTCTACCCAAAAAATAAATTAGCCAGGAAAGGTGGCATGCACCTGTAGTCCTAGCTACTCAGGAGGCTGATGTGGGAGGATTGCGTGAACCTAGGAATTCAAGGCTGCAGTGAGCCATGATCATCCCACTGTTCTCCAGCCTGGGTGACAGAGTGAGGCCCTATCCCAAAAAAATTAAAAAATTTGAAAAAACAACAGCCAAGTATACCATGATGTTTAATACGACTGACTTTTCCTCTGGCCATGCAGGCAACCGGGTGCAGACACAGTGGTATCCTGTGTCTGGTCGCAGAAACACCTCCATCACAACATTTTGGCAGAAGACATTCAAACCAGACCCCAACACAACTGGTGACCACCCTCAGAAGCAGCTCAATCTAGTCTTACAAAGTACTTTTAATAAATGACATCTAGATGTACTTCCCAACCATATCATTAGAAATCAAATGTGAGTTGGGGAAGTATAAAAATTTACACTTTTGTTTGAAGCAAAAGGACTTTCAGGGCATTTTCCAATTCATATATCTTTTCTAAAAGGGAGAGGAGCCTTATGTTCCATTCTTAGAGCAGAAATTCTAGTTTTTGAAAGAGATGCGGATCAGCTCAATTTTAGAGCAAGTATGGGAAAGTTGAATAATCTTTCTGAACACGTTTGTGCAGCTCACGCCCTAGGTACGAGATATTAGACGCTAAGCCAAGACCCTGGTGGAGTCAACAGCAGGCCCTTTATCCTGGAGATCTAGAACAGGCATGAGGCCCAGCGCATCCTCAAGTGCACATGCTGAGAACCTATGAGCTTGAGAGGCAGACAGGAATGGCATCAGTCACAGCTAGAATTAACCAGGGCTGAGAAGACAGTCACTCTTTAGGAACAATGGCTTTTCTGCTTCTGGGGTGTGTGTGTGTGTGTGTGTGTGTGTGTGTGTGTGTGTGTGTGTGTTTAAATAGAATTTGAATACTATTCTTCCTTTTTAAATAAGGAGAATGCATATAAGTAGTACATCCCTCCTCCCACACTGGAAATAACAGAGAGTAGAAAATGTATGTTAATTTAAACCCCAACTAGTGGTTGAGATAGACAAAAAAACCCCACATTTTTTTTTGGCAAAGTAACTCTTATGAAATAATGGACCCTTTTGGTAATTTATCTTCCAAACTCTCAAAATAACTGCATTAAAAAGTACTTACTTTGCCCATGAACACAGCAAACAAATACAAAGATTTGGAACTGCTAAAAATATCAAGGACAGGATGCAGACAATTATGATGTCAAGTTATTTATACTGTTAGTAGTTAATTTAAAGACATACACTAAAACAACTCCAAGAATGGGACAAATACGTGGATTTGTAAAATTATTTTTTTTTAAGACTGATGACATGGGGGACTTCGCTGGTTCTCATAACCCAGCATCTATTTGGGGGTATCAGTGGGGCCTGGAGGCAGTGGGAGAAAACAAACTTCACAGGGCAGATGCTCCTGGGACCAGGAAAAAGGCTTCATGCCCTAAGGACCTCACTGTCGTACAGCCCAGTGCAAAGTATCATTCATTCATGACAGATGGATGACGACATGAAAGTCAATATACACAGTTAACCCATTTTGACACATTCATTCCTCAGCATTTTTTCAATACAATTCATCTTAAATTATACTAAGATGTAAAACAGACCTGGTTTTGTACATCCATTACTGATATGTCTCCCAGGGTCAGGCAGAAGGAACCAGAATGACTGTCACACAACTGCTAATTGTCGAGACCCGAGACGGACTCACCCACGAGTGCTCCTGCACACCAGGTACTGCTTGTCGACTCACGCACACCGGACTCAAAGACTTTTGAAAACTGCTCTTGCCCCTGAAACCTAAAACTCCACGGCCTGTCCTTCAGAATCACTGTAAATCTTTTCAATGATGGACGGATGAATGCCTTCAATGATCAGTTAATCCCATACACTTGGAGAGTACGTGTCCATCATTCCCACCTGGCTGAGGGGGCCGGCCCCCGGAACAGACTGGTCAGAGGCAGGGCAGTCATGTGAGTGCGGCTCCCAGAGGAGGACCCAAGTGCAGAAATATCTTCAACTTTAAATATCGTCAAAAAATATCTTCAACTTTTAACCCCAGGACAAGAAGTCAGTTGTGAAGTGCACAAAAGAAACACACTGTGGCTCTCCCATCCCCCAGCAGTATGGAGCAAAGACATAGAAAATCAGCAGTGACTAGACAGAAAATGTGGCAATGCTTAGGGCAATCTGTTACCCAACACTGAACATCTTTAAATTCCATCCTGGAAAGTCTAAGATGTGTTTGATATCAGACATAAAAATTTACGTGATAAGTAGGAGTCACTTCAAGTTCTAGGTTCATAGGTATCAAAGTGTGTAGCAAAGAAAAAGAACTTTTATTTCTTCAGTAGTTTTGAATGTGGACAAGTGTGACAAGGCAGGGAGCTGAGCTGACCCCGAGCCGAAGGGTCCCGACTCCTCTCGGGAGCCTGGAGGAGTCCCGGTAGCGAATAGATCAGATGCCTCAACCTCGTTCACCCCAAAAGGCTGAGACCCTGGTGTGTCCTCCGCGAGGACCCTCCCTGTTCGTGGGTGCTAGAGGCCGTTGCTGTTTCTGTGACAGAGGGATGGCTTCGGGAGCTCCACAGTGCCTGACCGAGGTTTGTTGAGGAACTTCGGGGCGCGACGCAACAGCCGCTGGGCCTCCTTAAAGGTTTCGTTCAACTCTTTCTTCCACTGCACAAACTCTGGATCACTCTGAGGGGGAATACAAAGGCAGACGTTGTGACGGGCTCACCCATTTGGCCAACAACGGTGGGTGCCCCTACTGATTACTGGCGTCCCTGGAACCCCTGAAGGAAGCACACCCTACGTGTCCACCCCCAGTGGCATCGCTAGCTGATGGGTCACGCTGCCACCTTCTCCAGAATCTCTTGAAAAGAGCAGGGAAAGGCCACATTAAAACCCTTTAGATGATTCCAGTACGATCCCACTTGGAGAATCACTGCCTTTAATTTGTTTAGATATTACTTTTGATTTCTAAAACAACTGAAATCTATAATAATGTAGGGGAATGAGTTTTGACAAATTAAATAATTTTTTAAATATATATTCATGTATGCAATGTAGTACTGATGTTAGTAAAAATGATTTTTTTGCATCTAATACATCTTTATTTCTCTAAATATGCTCTCTTAAAACACATACATACTAGTACACCAGTCGCGAAGTGTCCGGGAATGAAATTTGTGTTACAATGTAACTTCGAGGAAAAGATGGCATTTTCCTTTAGAGAAGATGGCATTTCAGTTTGCCATCTTATATTTATCAAAATATATAAACCTTAACATCAAACATGCCGAAAAATCTTCAAAGTTATAGAACAAATAAAATTCTAGGCCCTATTAAATACTGAGCAGATTTTCCAGGTAGAGTAATGACATTATTCCACCTACATCCTCCTGCCATTTTCTAATAATATTTGCCTTTTTAAAAATAATGATGAATTTGCTAAAAACCTTGTACTTTGGGGCTTTCTTACTAAGTTTGTAAGTGATAAAACATGGCATAAGAAAATGTTTTATAGCCAGGCAGCCAACTTTGCTGAATATTTAATTATTCTAACATTCCCCTAAGAAAAAATAAAAACTCACCTCACATTGCAAGACAAATTGCTTCCCTCCTTTTATTCTGAACAAAATGCATTTTTTGTCTTTAATTTGAGTTTCTTCCACAGACAGAATCTGTTCCATTGTCAGTAAATTTTGCTAACCGTAAAAACAGAAATTCAAAATTCAAATTATTTTGTGATTTCTTAAGTAGTAATACCAAAAACTACCAAGTTAGAACAAGTAAAAGAAGAAAACGCATTCGGTTTTCTTTCTTTGATGATATTCTAGAAGGGGAAAATGGCTATAAAGGAACACACACAAAAGTTCAAATCATAATGCTTCAAGGAAAACTGCAGAGAAAGCAACGTTTTGCTAAGGAAAAATGGCAAAGCTGTTCCCTCAACACAGAACTGATTTTGAATGATGATGAATCGCAAGCATACTTGCTGTGTGGCACACTCATATACATTCTGTCAATAACGTTGTGAGGAAGCAACGGAGCCACATATGATTTATGTGAGCCAAAGGTGTGTGGTTCAGTTTTAAGGCAGCAACTCAGTAAATGTTTAGTGATGTCAGCTTGTAAGCTAACAATATTTTGATAATATCCCAATGATGTCATAAATAGAGGTGGTTTCATTAAAAGATTAAAAGGTCTATAGGCCGGGCGCGGTGGCTCATGCCTGTAATCCCAGCACTTTGGGAGGCCAAGGTGGGTGGATCACGAGGTCAGGAGTTCAAAACCAGCCTGGCCAAGATGGTGAAACCCCATCTCTACTAAAAATACAAAAATTAGCCCGGTGTGGTGGCGGGCACCTGCATTCCCAGCTACTCGGGAGGCTGAGGCAGGAGAATCACTTGAACACAGGAGGTGGAGGTTGCAGTGAGCCGAGATTGCGCCACTGCACTCCAGCCTGGGCGACAGAGCGAGGCTCTGTCTCAAAAAAAAAAAAAAAAAAGTCTATAGTATTATTGCTTAAGGTGAATGCTATAGTGTCATGAGTTCCTTACCGTCTTACAGTTTTGGTTTTTTTTTAATAAATACTTCAGGAATCCTGAATGAGAAACGGCGCCCTGATAAACACTCAGGTTTCCTTTTTCCTTACTTAGACTTACAACTCTGCTCATGCACATTATATAGCTTCTCAAATAGAACACTAAATGTTGAATCTTTTAAAACCAAGCTCATTTATTGCATCCAATGTGAAACAAAGGTAAGTTTTGTTTTTTTAAGTTTTCAAACATCCTGAAAAGTGGGGTGATTTCCTTTTAACATGCCAGTGGGTAGCATAATAAATGTATAATCTGCCCAGGTCCGCTCATTACCTGGAAATACAGTGAGCTTTCGGGAGCTACTTTGATGCTTCCCACCCCTGAGTTACACTTCAGGGTCCCCAGAAGAATCTTATTAATTGGAACTTAGATCCTAGACTCTAATTTTTCAAAAATAACTTCAATGGCAGGAGTGATGGTTGGGAAGATCTTGTTTCTTTTCAAAGAAATGGAGTGATATGCAATTGTAATCATTCTAATTGAATGAAAACTTTGCCAACAGTAAACTAAAAATACAGTCCAAAGTCAAATACATGAGATTTAGGTGCCCTGTTTTCCACACTTCTGATCCCTGGAGAACAGATGCGTGATATTCCAACACATCCAACACATAAACAATGTTTTGAGTGTTTGGGACCATTGTCCTGCTTACGATGACTCATCAGGCTCCCCACCCCCCAAGAAAAGAAAAGATGCCTTCCACCAGGGTTGGCTCCTTCCTTGTTGACAAGCCCTGGGCTCCTCACACAGTAGGCACTTAATAAATGCTGCCTGATTTGCTGAAAGGTACAGTGTGGATCAGAAATTTCTTTTTATCTTGTTCACAAACATTAGCTCTCGAAAGGATCTTAGAGGGCAGCTACATCTTGCTGTCTGTTGTATGATCCACCTACAAATTCTCAACAAGGTGGAGACACAAGGAAGTATCTTTTGGTGACCTCACCTCTGTGCCAGGTGTCATGGCCTGGGACATTTTATTTGACCCAACTAGGAGAGGCTGTACAATGGAGAGACTGAGGGCACAGGACGACCTGGTCTGAGTCACCCCTCCACCTCCTAACTGTCCAGTTGTGTTTTTGGGTGGCAGACTTTCCTCTTCTGAGCCTGCTTTCCTCTTTATAAAATGAGAGTTGGACCCTCAAAGGTTCCTAAACACATGGAGTTTTTTTTTTTTTTTTTTTTTTTTTTTAACAGCACTTGACCTCAGATAAACATGCAAAAATTACAGTACAGTCATCCCTTGGTATCCACAGGGGACTGGTTCCAGAAACCCCCGAGTAGCATAATAAATGTATAATCCGCCCAGGTCCGAATTATACAAAATCCACAGATGCTCAAGTTGCTGATATAAAATGGTATCGTATTTGCATATAACCTTCACACATCCTCCTGTATACTCTAAATCACCTCCAACGTAAATGCTATGTAAACAGTCGTTAGACTGTGCTGTTTTTTTCTGTATTAGTTTTTATTGTTTTGTTATTTTTAATTGTTTTTTCCCGAATATTTTCTCTCCTTGGTTGTTTGAATCCCAGGATGGGGATCTGTGGATATAGAGGGCTGACTGCAGTTGTTATGATTTCTGTTTCCCTCATTTCACAGATGAGAAAACGGAGGCTGAGAGAGTCAATGTGATGTGTTCAAAGTCCCAGAGACACTCAGCAGTGGAGCTGAACACCTCTGTCTGACTTCAAAGTCCAGCCTGTCTTTTCTTTTTAGATCTGTCTAACTGCTCTCCAGCCTGCTTCAAATCCATCTGATGATGTGGTGCTCCTGACCTCACTAAAAAGCATGTTCTATTTTCAGGTATTACCAAGTTGTTCCTTGACTTGGAAGTTTAAAAACAAGTTAAAGTTTGCACATTACAATCTCATGTATACCAGTAAAATAGAATCACAGAGTTTCGGAGGATACTGTATAAAACATGTCAGCAACATGAAATAACCATATACCATTGTACGTAATGGGAAACATGCTTGGTGAGACTGCCTTAGACTTACCCGGGACTCTCCCTCTCCTCTCCATTCAAGTCTATTTGGAAAGAGGTAAAAATAGCGACGCTGCCACTGAGTCAGAAATGGGTTTCCCAGTTTCAGCATGTACCCGTGCATAATACAGTCCTTCCCCAGAGCGTAATCTGAGGAATACAAAATCACTAGGAGTTAAATAGGCTCTGAAACAAAATGTCTTAGCAGCATTATTCTCTGAAAAAAGAACAGACATACTTTTTGGAAAAAGCAGGTTTCTATAAATAGAACACAGTACAGAAGTCACGATTTTAGTTTTAATGCATGTGTACTGGGGATCTAAAGATCAGAGGGTTCTGCAGCTCTCTCTGCTCACACAGTAAATGATTGCTTCTCAATATGCTGATAAATCCATGATGTTCATTTATCGCTTTGGGAGGGCAAAAGTTAGTTTCCAAACTCTTTTCATTATGTATAATGAGAACTGGAGAATAGAGGGTATTTAGAGCCAAGCTATCCCCAAAGTGCCTTCGCCTTTATGTGGGGTTGAGATTCCCCCTTTAATTTCCCTTTTATCTTAAAAATAATAATAGTGGGAATTTTCTTCTCTAAGTAATTTAAGGTAACATAAGGATCAAAAATGGTTCATTCCTCAGCTTAATGTTAGGTTTATTCCTCAAATACATAGTTATATATAGAGATAATTCACAGACATTGTTGAGTCCTGATTACATTTTTATAGTGAAGGACTGTGTCTTTAAAAAAAAAAAAAAGGTTAATTTTAAAGTCTGTATTAAAGGCTTTGGTGATTCTGCTAAAATCATTCACTCACACACTCATTTCTTCAACAAGTATCACATGAATGCGCAGGTGCTGGGCACGTTCCAGATATTCTGGGTTCAGCAGAGAACAAAAGAGACAAAAACGCCTGCTTCAGAGAGCTTACAATCTAGTGAGTGTTTCAGACCATAAGTAAACAAGTAAAACCCATGTCGTGTCATCTGGAGACAAGTAGGAAAAGAACAAAAGAGAGGGAGGGCCAGGGAGGGTCAGTGGTGATGGGGAAGGATAGAGTTGTCGTTTGCACTGAGAAGTGCTTGCATTTCCAAAATCTATTTAAAATATGAGCACAGTCATCCCTTGGTATCCACAAGGGATAAGTTCCAGGACCCTAGCAGATACCAAAATCAGTAGATGCTCAAGTTGTCAATATAAAATGGCATGGTGTTTGCATAGAACCTACATATATCCTCCTATAAACTTTAAATCACCTCTAGTTTACCTATAATACCTAACACAGTGTAAATGCCACATAAATAGTTGTTATACTGTGTAGCAGTGGTCCCGAACCTTTTTGGCACTGGGGACCAGTTTCGTGGAAGACAATTTTTCCACAGACGGGGATGGAGGAATGGTTTTGGGTTCAAACTGTTCTACTTCAGATCAAGCATTTGATTCTCATAAGGAGCACGTAACCTAGATCCCTCACGTGCGCAGTTCACAACAGGGTTTGCAATCCCATGAGAATCTCAGGCCACTGCTGAGCTGACAGGAGGCGGAGCTCAGGTGGTGATGCTCCTTTGCCCAGCACTCATCTCCTGCTGTGCAGCCCAGTTCCTAACTGGCCTCCCCCCGGGGGTTGGGAACCCCTGCTGTATGGCTTTTATTTGCATTATTTTTAATTGTTGTATTGTTATTCTTATTGTTTTTCTCCAGCTATTTTTGATCATGGTTGGTCGAACCCACAGATGCAGAACCTGAGATGTGGAGGACCGACTTTATTATAATTTTTTTTTTTTTTTCAGGAATCTAAGCCTAGACTATATTTTTCTATAAAGGTGACCTCTGAGATTGTCAGCCAAGACCTACTTATGCACGAATTACTTACTAACACAGGAAGATAAATTCATTGATTTGCTAAACTTTCTAATTACAGCTCTAACTAGAAGGATACACTTGAACATGCTTAGGAAGATCTATACATATTTCCGGATCCAATTAATCAGGATTCTAGTGACATCATGACCCCCCCTTGAGCAAGTCCACATTGATTCAATTTCCTGTGTAAAATCTGCTGTGGCAAACACACCCCAGTGTGATCACGATGGACCTGTTCTCTAAAGAAGAGCTTACGGCCAGGCGCAGTGGCTCACGCCTGTAATCCCAGCACTTTGGGAGGCCGAGGCAGGCGGATCATGAGGTCAGGAGTTCAAGACCAGCCTGGCCAACATAGTGAAATCCCATCTCTACTAAAAATACAAAAAATTAGCCAGACGTGGTGATGGGCGCCTGTAATCCCAGCTACTTGGGAGGCTGAGGCAGGAGAATCACTTGAACCTGGGAGGCGGAGGTTGCAGTGAGCCGAGATCGCGCCACTGCACTCCAACCTAGGTGACAGTGTGAGACTCCATCTCGAAAAAAAAAGAAGAGCTTACAAATAAAGGCTGTGTATCCCTGCAGAATTGAGGTAAGCACAGTTAAAAGAATGCAGGATTCCCTTGGTGTATTCTGGCAACGTTTATATAAAGAGTAAGTCATCCAGAATTGAAGACACTTTAAATGCCACAGGGAAATTGTCAGATAAGACCAAGGAATCCTATACCAAGATGCTGCCACCAAAGTAACCTATTAATAGAGTGAAAGAGTTTCTGGTCGTTCTTGTTACATAAGGTTAACCTTGCAAGGGTCTTTGCTCAGAGGGAAAATGAAATTACATCTTAACATAATCATCAACTACAATAAATTTAATTATCCAAAATTCATGACATCTTAGAAAAATCAAGAGTAACCATATTCAGTGAATCGAGAATGACTGATTTATTTAAAACTTATGTTTTCTACTTGATGTTATGTTTAGTAGGGCATTGAATTATTTACATAAAAAAACAGTTTGGCAATTTTTTTTTTTGAGACAGCTTCTCGCTGTGTCACCCAGGCTAGGGTGCAGTGGCACAATCTCAGCTCACTGCAGACGACCTCCTGGGCTCAAGTGATCCTCCTGTCTCGGCCCCCGAGTCCCTGGGACTACAGGTGCATGCCACCACGCCTGGCTAATTCTTATTTTTTGTAGAGATGGGGTTTCACCATGTTGCCCAGGCTGGTCTCGGACTTCTGGACTCAAGTGATCCTCCTGCCTCGGCCTCCCGAAGCGCCGGGATTACAGACATGAGCCACTGCGCCTGGCCTGATTTGGCAATTTTTAAAATGCTGTTTGTAATATAAATGTCTTTATATATTTAACTCTCTTATCTACGGCCATACCACCCTAACACACCCAATGTCGTCTGATCTTGGAAGCTAAGCAGGGTTGGGCCTGGTTAGTACTTGAATGGGGGACATTTACCTCTCTTGACAAGTGACATGTCGTACTAAGTTCCTTGCCAGGACCAGCCACATACTTCTCGGGCCCCAATGCAAAATGAAAATGCAGGCCCCTTATTCAAGAATGACTGAGTCTCAAGGTGATGACAACAGAGGACTAAACTGAGTCAGGTGCCCAGATGACCGCACTGGGCACACACCAGTGATACCAGCCCCACTCCTGACACCGTCATACTCAATCTGCAAGGAAAAAACCTCCAAACCAGTCCCCAAGCACTCCAGGATAAAAGGGCATACGAAAGAAACCCGGCCACCTGTCTCCATAGACTTATTTGTGTGCTGACTGAAGACTTTGAAATATTAGACTGAGCTCTTCCAAGCCAGAGCAAACTAAAGCGATTTATGGCATTGCTTTCTTCTCGACTGGAAAGTACCTTACGACCCAAATACTTTTCAGCTTTACAAGAAATTTTGAAAATTTACTGCATTCGAAATGTATTGAGACACGTGAGCTATTTTACCTTCTTCGTGGCCAAGTTGCTTATTTTTAGCTCTCTTCCTGGCCTCAATTTTATCCGTGTCTGCATTTACTGCTTCATAAACTGTTTCCGTTACTTCTTGCTGCCAGCGTTCAGAGATGACCAAAGGGAAGTTCTTGTAGAGTTCTTGGTCGCAATCAAGTAGCTGATTATTTTAAGAAATCACGATATTTATGATTTAACATACTTACAAAGGTAAGAGTCCGCGGCGCCACATCCATGGTGACTCTGTCATAACTCTATATAGGAAGACGACTAGATGGCAGCAGTAATCATTTCGAGGCAGGTTATTAGTTATCATAAATCTCTGCTAATGACAACTCAAGCAATTAGCATCCACAGACAGAACTGATGAGCACTTCACTTTCAGTCCTGGATCAGCTACATTCAACCCAATCTTGTATACTATCTTCATGACATGTTTTGCCAACAAAAACTCACATATGTAGGATTTTACTTGAACTACTAAGAGATTCTGACAACAAAGTAAAATTTCAATTATGGTAAGGATATTTTGTTTATATAGGTAGGAAAATTGTTTCTATAGTTTCAGAAACAGTTGTGAGGGAGAAGCCAAGAGGGCTTTTGAACCTACCCTCAATTAATCTGAAAAGTTAGAAAAACAAAAGGTAAATGAAGCTGAGCTTCCTATTAATTCCATGAACCTTCCAACTATTTAAAGTTTGACATCATGATCACATGTATAAGAAATCTCAAGATATACGGGGAGTTTAGGCAATGGAGCCTTTAAGAGCCGCTGTAACAAAAATTACACTTAATGGTAGCGTTTTTCTTCCAAACGATTATTCAAAATTCTTCTTTCTGCCCTCTAGGTAAGGCTGCACTTTGAATATGAGCAAAGAAAATGGTTTTCTGCATGTGAACTATATTTTCATGGCAGAAATACTAGCAAGCCTGCTGATAAATACATGCTTGTCTTAGAAGCACAGACCTCCTTAGAGACTTGATTTGCTTACTCCTTGAAAGATAAGCAGGGGTAGGTATCATAACAGGCGAAATACTAAGAAGGGCAAGAAAGACCAGGGAGGCTAAGGCACTTGCACACACTCCCTTAGCAAATCAACAGAACACCAGAAGAAGCTGCATCCCACATCCCAAATGGGGCCTACTCCATCCAGTCTCATTGATCTATTCTAATAATCTGTTGGTTCTGAGGTCGCTTTGACCTGTAGAGTTTTTCCTCTTTCTGTTTTCTTCAGAGATTCTATCTAAGCCCATAAGTGAGCCCCTCAGTTGCTCTGAATGGGACTGGAGGTGCGTGTGTGAGTGTGTGTGAGTGATGGGGTGTTGAAAACCTCAAGGTCCGATGAGCACCTGAGATCAGGCACACAGGGACAGGCTCTGAACAGTCTGGCAAAGAGTCAAAGCATGCTCCTTGCCCAGGCAGTTATTCTGAAATGGCCAACTCTGTTTAATAGACACTGTTCTACCGCCTATAATTTCGGAAAGACTTGATCTTTATGACTGAGCCCACCTTGCTGAAAATGAATTTTTTTAAAAAAGAACTTACGCTTACATGAGGTGAGTTTTCCCCCACCCTTTTAAAGAAAATGTATTATTTGGGCTGTTTTTAAAAGATAGTTTCTTAAAATGCAGTCCCCTGCCCTCCCTGCTGGACTCAGCTCTCACGGGGGCAGGACCTGGGCTTCTTGTCTACAGCCGAATCCCTACCAGACAGGACTTCTTGTTCTAAGTGTGCTCTTTCTCAGCTCTTGCTCAGGAAGAACCAAAACATAATAGTAGACGCTACTAGTTTGTCAAGCATTGACTATATGCCTGTAGCCTTCAGCAGGCCACCTCATTTATCCTCAGAGAAAGCTTGGCAATGAAACCACCACTTTACAGGTGAGAAAGCCAAGACTCGAGAGGTTGCAGAATGGCCCACATTCACTCAGCTCAGTGGCAGATCCCAGCCCAGTCTGTCTGACTCCAAAGCCTAGATCTTGGTTTACAACATTTTTAAGTATGATCATCTCTTTTTAACATCAAAAAATGTTCGTGGGCGCCCACGTAATAGTGTTTTATTTTTAGTACTCTGATGGATAGATAGTGGTATACAGCAGGTGAAAAAATTCTATTGTGACAGCAGTAAATTTTTTAAATATCTTTGTAAATGGATTGTTCCCCAAAGCACTGCTGAATACTCATATACCTGACAGTATCAATGGTTCCGGCTACAGACGATGCCTGGTGGTGTACAGGTCTAGGCATCGGTCTCAATGCTGACCCCAGCCACTGCTCCAGACCACAGAAGGGTGTCCCTCAGTTGGTCAGCAATCCTCACAGCCCTGTGACCTGGGTCCTCTGCACTTTGCCCTCACCTAACCTCCAACACCAGAAAAGCTGGTCTCATGAACACCCCAATCACCATCATGGCCCAGCCCCTCATCTCCTGGGGCCCCTAGCTCTGACCAGCTGCCACTGGGTTCCCCAGGTGCACCTGGCCTGTACATGTTGCTCCCGATAGCCGCTCTCCTTCCCCACAATCCTCCCATCTTCTTCCAGCCATTTACTGCCTTTTCTGTCCCACGGCCTAGTTGGTCCCAGTCCTACGTGTCTCCAGTTATAGCTCCTGCTAGGCCCTTGCATGTTACTTGTCACTCTTTTATTTACACCTCACAGGTGTGTGTTTTAATAGTGCTGCAGCCTTCTGGAGAAGGAAGCTACTTGGTGGGGAAGGCAAGGCGGGTTTGCGTCAGAAGGGTGTAAATGGGGACAGCTGAGAAGAAACAGGGACGACCTGGGGGCAGGGGGGAGAGCCTGGGGCAAGCTGCCAGCATGGGGGGAGGTGAGAGCTTGATGTAGTGATACACTTTGACCCAGCATCTTAAACAGAATGATCTTCTCTCATGACTCACCATCTCTAATTATGTCTTGTCTCTACTTGGGGGAATAACGATATGAACAAAAGTTTGAAAAATGCAGAGGATTATATTAAAAAAACAGTGATTATTTCACCTTTGATTGAGAAATGCAAAATGATTCGTGCTGTTTGCTCTTTCATCCTAACACGAGGAGATCTAAAAACTTAGAAGAATTGAGACAGCTGGCTCTTTTGCACTAGGGAAGTAGGTTTGATATCACACAGCTGTTTTCCCTGCTTCAGGTATAATTCAAGTTTTATTTCAATCACAAATATTCCAAATCAATAATATTTTACCATGCAGTTCCTCAAAAATAAAATTATTAGTCTGAAGAAAGCTTTCAAAGCCTTTAATTTAGATCCTTAACTTACACATTCTTCAAATATGTTGATACTCATTTGTAAGTTAAATACTACAAACAGCCCAATATTAAAACAACCACTAAGTTTGATTTCCAACAGAAATCACCCCATCCAAAAATAAAAATAAATAAATGATCGCATGTGTACCTTAATCCCTTTGGTATCCTCTTCATCAAATGAGCCAATATCAAAGGCATCAGCAGCATTGACTTCTCCCCGGGGAGGAATCAAGGGTGGTGGGTACTGGAAGATCCAAACAAGCATGGTACAGTTTTCAGATGAACTTATGGCCCCGTCCCAACCTAACGTTCTACAAAGACAGCACAATGCGAGATATCCGCAAGCTACGCTGTGCAGCATGTCATTCAAACTTGCAACAAATCACATTTCATATTTTGTAGAAAAGCCTCTGCAGTGAATAGCCCCAAAGGAAGGCCCTAGATTTTAGACAAATTAAAGAAAAATAGGATTCATGTCCAAAGCTTTAAATAATTTTCAAATATAACAAAATCTCAGGACTGCATATCCGTCCAGCTCAGCTTAAGAAGGCACATTGTCTCAGAGGACGCAACACCACCTTCAGGTTGCTAGAGCCACAACAGACAATGGGGCCTAGAGGGAGCAGGGCACATCTGCAAACACCCCGAGGTATACGTTAACTGACCCAGAGGTCGAACTCTAATTTGGTAGGACTAACAGATTAGTCTTTCTTTACTACAGAAAATCACCATTTCTCTGCAGCTTAAGTTCATGCAAAGCAAGTTGAAAGCTGATAATCAACATTTTTCTAAAAATTGAATTTGGGGTGTTTCCTGTATCAACGCAAATATAATGAAGCTTAAAATAAGGAAAGGAAATTATGCTGATATAAAATCATGCTAATTCTTAAATTATGTAGTATTGGGCTAGAAAATATACATACGTTTATGGCAGAAGTTTCACGTACATTTTATAGAGATCTATGTAAAAATATAGTCACATTGAGATAAGAATTCAAGAAGAAGAGCAAAAACTAAAAAAGCTCAATTATATGTGCATTTGAATTAACTAGATAATAGTTCCATTTAACCTTTTATTAGTTGATATAGGAGATATTTTCAAAATGTTTCTATTAGGGAAATGAAGAGTCAGAGGATGCCCCAAAGGGAATTGGCTACGTGGTAACTCTTGGGTAAGTGGGCAGTGTGGACACAGGATGCTGGGGGAGGTGGGTGGTGGGGATGCTGGGGAGACACAGCCAGGAAGCCAGCAGTGCATAGAGAGACAGAGACAGAAACTGAGACAGAGATGAGCGTGTAAGGGCGGCAGTACCATAAGTAGAGTCAAGAGGGAGTGAGTACCTTTTGTAAGTAGACATGCTGCCAGTCAACACCTTTGAAAAAGCTGTGCTCTTTTACTTCCTGTGAGCTGGAGGAGAAAGAGTCAAAACAGTGCTGAGTATGCATTTGGAAACGTAAGAAATATTGTGCAAAACTGTTTCCTGTTAACGATACAGGGGAACAAGTATTTCCAGTTTTTCCTTTAAGAAAGCAAATAAATATGCTTCCTTCAAAACAACATGAGGAATGCTACGATGTTTAGAATACTGCATGCAGCGCCTGGTAATATTAATCCATATGATCATTTATTTGGGATAGTTATTACAGTTCAAGATAACCTAGAAATTTTCACAGATATATATACACACACGCACACACACACACAATAATTCTATAGTCAGGAGAACGTAACTGAAAATAAGAATTAAATTGGATATCTACACATTAAAGAAATTTACAGCAAATATTTACACATCGCAATAGATAATGTATTACGAAAATGACAGGAATGTGAAGCACAACATTTACTCAGAAGAAAACAACAGATCTCATAATATAATGTATACCAAAACCCTTTATAAACTGGAGAAACCCATCCTGGTTAACACGGGGAAACCCCGTCTCTACTAAAAATACAAAAACATTAGCCGGGCGCGGTGGCTCATGCTGTAATCCCAGCACTTTGGGAGGCTGAGGCAGGTGGATCACGAGGTCAGGAGATCGAGACTATCCTGGCTAACACGGGGAAACCCCATCTCTACTGAAAATACAAAAAATTAGCTGGGTGTGGTGGCAGGCGCCTGTAGTGCCAGCTACTCGGGAGGCTGAAGCAGGAGAATGGCGTGAACCCAGGAAGCAGAGCTTGCAGTGAGCCGAGATCGGGCCACTGCACTCCCGCCTGGGCGACAGAGCGAGACTCCATCTCAAAAAAAAATAAATAAATAAAAATAAAAAACAAATTGAAGAAACAAGTTTTCTTGAAGGTCATGATTAAAACTCGGAGTACCCAGAGCAAAAGTTGGTCAGGCATGGTGGCTCATGCCTGTAATCTTAGCACTTTGGGAGACCAAGGTGGGTGGATTGTCTGAGCTCAGGAGATCGAGACCAGTCTAGGCAACACAATGAAACCCTGTCTCGACTAAAATACAAAAAATTAGCTGGGCGTGTTGGCAGGCGCCTGTAGTCTCAGCTACTCAGGAGGCTGAGGCAGGAGAATTGCTTGAACCCGGGAGGCGGAGGTTGCAGTGAGCCGAGATTGTGCCACTGAACTCCAGCCTGGGTGACAGAGTGAGAATCTGTTGCCAGGAAAAAAAAAAAAAAAAAAAAAAAAAAAGTTGCACACTCCAAGGAAAAGCCCGCATGGGGGAGGAGCACTCCCAGCACATGCCACTGACTTTCTCTCTCCACATCCTGTCACAGAGCTCAGGGCTGCTTCTTGGGGCCCTTCTGTAGTCAGTCCCTGGGGCATCTCGCCCAGCCCAGAGCTTGAGTGCCCTTATAGGACTCCTAAATCTGTATCCCAAGCACTAACCTGTGCCCTGTGTTCCAGGACACTCCTACTCCCCAACCCACTCAGAGGACGCAGGCAGGGCTAACAGAGCCCTCTCCGCACTGCTCCTGCACAGGCCCAGCCAGGATGGCCCTGGATGCTTGTCTTCCCTCAGGCTTCACAGCCACCCCTTGGCCAGACCCAGACCTGACTACTTCCTACCACCTCCCATCCTCACAAGACTCTCGCTTAGGCGTGGTGTTTCTCTCTTTTTTTTTTTTTTTGTCATCCAGGCTGGAGTGCAGTGGCGCAATCTCGGCTCACTGCAACCTCCGCCTCCTGGGTTCAAGCGATTCTCCTGCCTCAGCCTCTGAGTAGCTGGGATTACAGGTGGGTGCCGCCACACCCGGCTAATTATTATTATTATTATTGCATTTTTAGTAGAGACGGGGTTTCACCATGTTGGTCAGGCTGGTCTCAAACTCCTGACCTCGTGATCCACCCACCTCGGCCTCCCAAAGTACTGGGATTACAGGCGTGAGCCACTGTACCTGGCCAGGGGTGGTGATTCCTGCTCAGGGTGCTACTGGCATTTGTGGGCAGGGAAGGGATGATAGATGTACTGCCAGAAACACTGAGGCACCAGGGCCCTGGCACCTCTTGCCTGAACTGCTCTAATGTCTCCTCCTCTGACCTCTAGTCCTGCCCACCTGTAGCCCCATCCCACTTCATATAGCGCCCAAATCATCTTCTTCAATGAACTCACCACTCCTCTGCTCAAAACTCTCCAAAGTCTTGCTTTGCATTTATAACCAAACCCAGTGCCTAGGAGACCTGGCTTTGCTGGATCACGGGAGCACTGATTCTACCTGGAAGTCCTCCCTCACTGACCCCTCCAGCTGGAGTGTTCCTCCCCAGGCCTCTTCATAAGGTGGCGCTTCGTCCCCCACACAGATACTTCTCACTATCTGGACCTGTCTTACTTGATGTTTCTACACCATGGCTTTCCCATAGCATGAGCTTCAGGAAGGCAGGGGCGATGCCTACCATATGCACTGCCTCAGCCACTTCACAGGGTAGCATCAGTGTGTGCCCAGTAAATAGACATTGAATGAAGGAATGGGATCCAAGTCAGAGCGTATCCTTGTGCATTTTTACTGGAAACACTTCAGTGATTTTCTTGTTGGGTTCCATTTTGTATCCATCATTGTCAACACATTAAATGTGGTAAGCTAAATAAGAAGTTTACGTGCATATATCCAAGCAATTAGAAATGCCCCAGAAAGAAGGTTTCTGGTTCAAGCCAGTGATTGCGTGAAAGCATGCAACTTCACACAGTCTCAATAACCACTGAAATGGCAGGAAAGGAACATGGAGATATAAACCCACCACAGGAGACAGGCATGGTGGCTCATGCCTGTAATCCTAGCTCTTTGGGGGCTAAGAGGAGAAAATCACTTGAGGCCAGGAGTTCAAGACTGTCTGGGCAGCATAGCAAGACCCCTTCTCTATAAAAAAAAAAAATGTTAGCCAGGCATGGTAATGTGGGCCTGTGGTCTCAGTTACTTGGGAGGCTGAGGCCAAAGAATTACTTGAGCCCGGGAGTTTGGGGCTGGAGTACGCTATGATCATGCCATTGCACTCCAGCCTGGGTGACAGAGTGAGACGCTATCACTTTTAAAAAACAAAAATAGGTGGGATGTGGTGGCTCATGCCTGTAATCCCAGCACTTTGGGAGGCCAAGGCGGTCTTTGGGAGGTCAGGAGTTCGAGACCAGCCTGGCCAACATGGGGAAACCCCATCTCTAGTAAACATTAGCCGAGCGTGGTGGTGCACACCTGTAGTCCCAGCTACTCGGGAAGCTGAGGTAGGAGAATCACTTGAACCTGGGAGGCAGAGGTTGCAGTGAGCCAAGACTGTGCCACTGCACTCCAACCTGGGTAACAGAGCGAGACTCAATCTCAAAAAAATAAAAAATAAAAAGTAAAAATAAATATTAAAAAAATAAATCCACCATGAGAGAGAGAGAGAGAGAGAGCCATCAGCAGACAAGAGGGGGTGCTGACACAGGGGCAGTGACTGACAGCAAAGCAAGGCAGAGCTACTGCCCGGGGAACGGAGCCAGCATGCTGAGCTCCAGCTCACCACAGTGTGTGTGGCTGGGGGATGCGACACAGGACTGCAGCTCTGGGCATTGAGTTGCACACCTGCACACACATGCACACCCATACCCACCATACTTCCTTCCCCCACACCCAACTCCAGAACACCTGCAGCAAGGTGTTTACTCTAACATGGGGTAAAACCCTGAAAGGTTCTACTTTTAAGAAATTAAACCTGCTAAAGATTTTTAGAAAGAAATCAATAAAAGGGTTGAAAATTTATGCTATCGGCAAGTAAAACGAAGAGTTAAAGCAAAGATGCAGATAATATACAAGAGCAGGAGCACAGAGGCCCAAATCTAGAAAGGAATCCCAGCATCCAGCTACTAAGAGTTCTGCGAGAAACAGAGGAGGATACACGTCAAATAAGTAAAGTAAGGGTGGTCTCCAAGCTGAAGAACACGAGTCTCCGAGCACAAGGGATGTTACGTGCCTGCCATCGCGAGTGGTGACCTAGCTCCATGACCTGCATTGACTGCTCACTTGTACACAATAAAGCAAGAGCTTCAAAGTTTTGGGGGAAAATTATTATTTACTTAGAATTCTATATCTCGCCTAAATATAGCAGGAGGCAGGGAATCAAGCGAATGGCAGATTCAGACCAGAAGACTGGAAAGGGAAGTGTTGGGTGAGATGATGCCAATCAGCAGAAATAGAGCACCTCTTTCTCATTGCAGCTGCAGGCTGAGTCCTTCCCGAAAGAAATATTAGGGAAAAACAAAGTCCACAACTATCATATTCTTTTTTGAGAGAAAGAGAGAGAGATATCATACTATATATGTACATATATAACTAATTTAAGGTTTATTACCAGGCTAAGTAGAAACCATGTAATGAACAACATTTTTGATTCCTTAATAGTGTAAATACCCCTTTTTCATTCGCAACTTTTGAAATCAACCTATATGCAAAGCACAAAGATTGATTATGATTGATTATGATCACAGAATAGAAAGCAGTATCATCTTGATAATGTAAAAATAAAAATTAACATGAAAGAACATGAGACAGAAGTCAATGAAAGACAGGAATGTCAAAATCCTCAACTCAGATACTGTTTATAGTTGGAAAAAGGCACAACCGGGTTAAGCATAGAATTTAAAGCTACAGATGCAAGCAAAAGAGAAGCTCAAAATAGCATTTCAACTTTTGAGAGGTGGAGGAAGGGCAGGCTACAGAGACAGTAATGAGTGAGCTAAATCTTCATCTATTATAGCAGGAATAGGTAATTTTGCAAATTGATAGAGAAGGACATATTCATATATATGTACATTATTTAGCTATCTACATAAAATGCCTATATGTATAATATGCACACTAAAAATACATACACATATGTATGATATACATATAGGTAATATACAGTTAAAAGTTATTTCTTATGCCAAGCAAGCCTGGGGGTGACGAGATACAGGAGAAAGGTCTGTCTTAAGTCCCTCTCTATAAGCTTTCCAGATATTACTGTTCAGAGTGTTTTGGGGCAGGAGAATAGTGAGCATGTGTTAGATCGCAGTTACTCAGTTATGCATGAGAGAAATGTGTGAGAAACTGATCAGAATGTTAAACTGCCGCAATCACAAATATAACCATCACTAAAAAACAAATGGACTACAAAATATCAGAATTCATTTCTGTCATCTACAAGGTCAACCTTTAAAAGTTAAAAAGTGGGCTGGCCGCAGTGGCTCACACCTATAATCCCAGCACTTTGAGAGGCCAAGGCAGGTGGATCATTTGAGGTCAGGAGTTTGAGACCAGCCTGACCAACATGGGAAAACACCGTCTCTACTAAAAATACAAAAATTAGCTAGGCGTGGTAGCACACACCAGTGGTCCTAGCTACTCAGGAGGCTGAGACAGGAGAATTGCTTGAACCCTAGGAGGTGGAGGTTGCAGTGAGCTGAGATCGCGCCACTGCACTCCAGCCTGGGTGACAGGGCAAGACTCCATCTCAAAAATAAATAAAGTAAAAAAGTGAGTGACTTCTTCAACTTCTTAATTATGAAACACATAGGACAATATATGTATATTTCCCATGTGATTTATTTTTTCCCCTTTCAAGTCAAAATGGAAGATTTTAATGACTAGGGATGACTTTTGATAGGCAGTATTTAAAATCACTCTTTTGCTCTTCTGGTAAAGATACCGAAAGGCAGGAACAATGGCCTACCCGCCTCCATGACAGCCCAGCCGCTTGCTAACATCTCGCTGAAGCAAGCCCTCCAAAAGGGACTTCAGTTCAGGAGAGAAGGTGTCTGGAAGTTCCACATTCTGGGGAAAAGACGAGTAAGATTTCAAAAATCCGTTCACGGAAACAGCATCCTAACACTCAACCAGACTTAAAGACTATTACTAGGATAAGAATAGTATTAAAAATTGCAGCCTCATTACGAATTAATATTTACTCTATAGAAACATGAAAAGATAACTAATCAGTTGCAAAATCAATGAGGCTGGGGGCAGAATAGAAGAACCGGAAGGCATTCTCATTCGTTGGCATCTCAGTAATTTCTCCTTTTCTTTGATTTCTTTACTTCTGTTCTCAATTGTCTTTAGCTTCCTCATACTGTTTGTTAGTAAATCCTGATTTTTGCCTTGGCATCTATTTCCATTAATTTTTCTCCTAGAAATTCTTTTAGAAATTGTATCTGCATTTATTTGTTTCAAGAAGGCAAATTTTTATTATGTCTATACATAATTTTATATTTCCTATAATATTTTATGTAATAGCATTTTTTATTATTGACGGAATGAAGCATGACAATTACCGTGCAGACAAGAATACAGTTTTGAATCCCCTTACCACGGTGAGTGTCATTCGGTCAATTTCATGCTTGTCTTTGGTTTTATGTTGTCTGAAAGGGCTGTGACTGTAGAAATAAAGAATTGTTCTATTAAAATATGGCATCAGGTGATACAGCACATATCACTGACTAATATTTGGGTAAAGTATGATGTCCTATCACTATTCATTCAAAACTGGAGAAATGCAAAAGCCGTAAACATTTATCATTTCCATGGAAGAACTGGTGAACAAATGCTAGGTCCTGAAATAGCAAGACTTGTATCTTACTTGAACTGCTTGAATCTCACTTCAGTGAACTTGTGGCCCTAAAATACGCTGTTCCAATGGAAATATCATTAGAAAAGAATATATAACTAGCCAACCGGTACTCATGAGAATACAAATCATTTATATAACATTTGTCATATGAGAGTTCGAGCTAAACAATAACTTTCATGTACATTTTTCAGGAAAATGGATATTGGTCCCTCAAACAGCAGTTGAGGGACCAATAAGGAACAGCAGTTGAACCAAAACATGAAGGAGATGAAACGATTCACCCCTAGAAACCAGTTATTTTAAGTAATACATCCCTTTGATAAGAACAGAAACTAACCATGTACCAGCAAATTCTCCATAGCTCTGAGCACTTCCTGTTTTCCCCGTGCAGAACCCCAGACTCCAGAGTCAGTAAAGCTGGGTTCAAGTTGTGACTTGTTTGTTTAGTGACTGTCAGCCAGATAGAAACCTTCAGTATCAATTCTTCATCTGTAAAGCGGGGATCAAGCCGCATACTTCACAGAAGTGGTGAACGGAAAAACTAAAGTGACATCTATGCAAGTAGCCAAGACAATGGCAGTACACGGTAGGTACCTAATACAGTAACCACTGGTGAAATTAATAAAGATAACTCTTACTTTATGAAATGAATGTCTACTTGGTGAACTATGTAAAACAGATTATTCTCACTCTTTCTCATGTTTTAAAAACTTTGGAGAAGCTGGCTTTCAAAGGAAATCTTATCATTAAAAGATACTATTAAATATGCAAACTAGAATACCATGGTTTATTTTTCATTTTGAAAATTAAAAGGACACATATGATTGAGTTTTCTTATAGCAAGATGTGCCTGGAAAGTAGTAATCTTATAAATTTATTTGTAAGGCATATATGACATAATCTGAGGCAGGCAGGATATTATGCAAAATATTTTAGTATTAACTCCATAAAATGGATTAGAATGTTGAATACATAAATCAGAGATTCTAAAAAAGAATTAAAATGCCACTTATCTTGCACTGCTACTTACTGCTACTGAGCTGGTCATCCTACTGAATTAGGTTATACATTGAACTATCTTTTGAGATTATTACATTTCAGACCATTTATTGTCTGCAACACTTTAATTTTCTTTTTGTACAAGAGAGGGCACCCTAGTCCTTTATTTCCTTCCATATCATGCAGTGAAATACAAACGAACTGCCATCTCTTAAAAGCATTAATTTGGGGGGGGGGAAAAAGATCAAAACAAGGTAAATTAGCACCCAGCAAGCATTTGTTAACTTTTAAAACAGATTTTGATTGGAAATATTCTTTTTGCCTTATTTCTAAGGAAAAAATGTACAATTACCACATTTAAAAAGCAGATATAAAAGCAAACAATATCTGTTATTTATAATTTTTAAAAACATACTTGTATCATTCTTCTATACAAAATCCACGAAAATATCAACATGTTTGCAGTTGCAGAGAAAAGGAATGAAAGTTTATCAAATCTTACAAAAACCTTAGTCTCCCTGCTTGACACTTAGCTGTTTCCACCTGACAGTGTTCCTTAACATATAAAAAGGGATTAAGTGACGATCTCCTGGTGTTTTGACAAATCCCTCGGACCTGGCTTCTGCACGCAAAGCCAGAGGACCCCACTCTGCATCTGGTCCCCGTGTCCTTGCAGCCTGCTGTGTTCTGACACAAGCGCTCTGTGCTAAATTTAAAAAGTCTTTCATGAGACCACAGGGAGGCTTGTGAGGGGACTTGGAGTTAAAGTCAGTGGTGCCAAAACCATTTCCAGCACATGGGCCCCATTGCTACAAATTCCATTTATAAATATAGCGATTCCATGTCCAGCTCAATGAGAAATTATCAGAAAATGCTCTTCAGCTATTCAAGTCTATGCTGCCATGTTCAGACAGTTTGGTCTTTCAAGTTGAAATCTTGATGCACATCTGTTTTCAATGTATTCTTGATTATTCTTTGTGAACAAAGCCAAAGACTTGGTTTCTATTTTGAAAAATGTTAAAGAAAACCTATGATAGTAATAATCTCCATTCTGAGTGAGGCACGTGGTGTGCACAGATCCTGTGTGATCGCAGCTGCTCCCTGATGCAGCCGCTTTAAATAGGGGACAGTAACAGGCCTGTCAATAGCTTACAAGGCACGGCCAAGCTCTTCCCATGCAACATGCTGGCTGCATCAGGGAGCTTTGTGGGAAAAGAATTCACATGTCCTGTGGTCAAGTGCAGCTTTCTGAACTACAGATAGAATGGAACAGCTGCACGTTTCCCCTAAATGAGCTGGAAAATTGTTCAGGACATTATAAATGATGGGGAAACACACACCCCGCCCAAGTTAGCTCTACATCATTTTCATGGGCAAACAATGGGTTCAAAAAATTATGTGATTAAAAACTCTCACATCAAAAGTTAATTTTAAAGTACCCAAAAGAGGCCAGGCGTGGTGGCTCACGCCTGGAATCCCAGCACTTTGGGAGGCCGAGGCAGGCAGATCACTAAGTCAGGAGATCGAGACCATCCCAGCTAACAAGGTGAAACCCCGTCTCTACTAAAAATACAAAAATTAGCCGGGCGTGGTGGCGGCGCCTGTAGTCCCAGCTACTCAGGAGGCTGAGGCAGGAGAATGGCGTGAACCCGTGAGACGGAGGTTGCAGTGAGCTGAGATCACGCCACTGCACTCCAGCCTGGGCAACAGAGTGAGACTTCGTCAAAGAAAGGAAAGGAAAGGGAAGGGAAGGGACACGGGAGGGGAGGGAGAAGGGGAGGGAGAAGGGGAGGGAAGGAGAGGGAAGGGGAGGGGAGGGAGAAGGGGAGGGAGAAGGGAAGGGAGAGGGAGAAGGGAAGGGAGAAGGGAAGAGAAAGATAGAAAGACCCTTCCTTGGTGGCCATTGATTCAACCTCACTGCACAGCTGTGGGAGGAGGGAGGGGCACTGGCTCTGGGGCAGTGGTCCTCAACCTCGGCATTGTTGACATTTAGGGCTAAATGATTCTTTGTTGGGGTGTTGCAGGGGGCTGTCTTGTGCCTCATAGGATGTTGAGCAGCATCCTTGGCCTCTACTTAGGGGATGCCAGTAGCAGCCCCTCCCCAAGTTATGATGACCAAGAATGCCTTCAGCCATTGCCCAGCGTCGCCAGGGTTGAGGACGGGCGCCCCAGGAGAGTGTCAGGATGCAGAGGGGACTGTGCCCAAGCCTGTGTCCCAGAGACCCTGCCTAGTCAATCTCCTCCTCCACTCAGTTGATTTCTTAGGCCCTGTGTGCCTGAGAAAAGACAGCTGCCAGGGGCTCCCTTCTATACAGCATAGGAAAAATGCACAGGAGGCTGACAGGCATATTTTTGAGGTTCTCCCACATGCAACTTTGTGAGGAAGTAGAACAGGTGGCATTATCCCCTTGTTCACAGCTGAGGCAGTAAGGGCTCCTGCACACAGTCCCACCTCCTGCCCGCCTCGCCACAGGGCTTTGCTCCTGAAAGGCCCTCCGTACACTTCAGTTTCATGTGAACCACTGAAATTTTACAGACACTGATTTTAGTAATGACATCGTTATTCTCCCAATCATCTTGAATCTAAATTGCACCATGTTTAACTCCTATCCTTCCATATCCAACCATCTATAAAAAAACAAAAACAAAACACACCCCACGAAAACACTGAAGCATTACGGAAGCTAATTCTGCAATGCCGCCATGTCATTTGCTCCTGTCAGGTTCCAGGGCTGCTGTGCAAGCTCACTGCCTTTTGCTCACATTCTTCTGCCTGCCTCCTGTCTCGGTTCCTCCATTGCTCCAGGCTGCTTCCAGAATCATCTTACTGAAAAGCCACCCAACCCTACCACTGCTCCGCTGAAAAGCTTTCAGCCTCGGGGCCTGGATGATAAAGGTCAAACTTCCCAGCACTGCATCGAGGTCCTCCCAGTGCTGACCCAACCGTCTGAGCCTTCTCCCTCAGCACTCCCTCCCTCTTGAGAAACATAGAAAGCTGATATTTCCCCTGCTCCCAGGCTTTGTATTGTCGTCCTACCTATCTTCAAAGCCTACTCGACAGACCATCTCCCACATGATGTCAACCCTACACTTCCAGGTTAGAATTGGTTCTGCCACGTCTGTGCTCCCAGCACATCGCTACTGTCAAAGTCAGCACAGCTCGGCCAGCTCCTGATGCGGTGTGTATATCAATAGCTACTCTCCTGGACTGCCTATCCCTCAAGGATTTTGTGTGGCTCCCTTCCTGGCTGGCTGGCTTCCTTCCTTCCTTCTTTCCCTCCCTTCCTTCCTTCCCTTTTCTCCCTTTCTTCTCTCTTCTTCCTTCCTCCTTCCTTCCCTCCCTTCCTCCTTCCCTTTCTTTCTCCCTCCTCCTCTTCCTCTCTCCCTTCTTCCTTCCTTCCTCCCTCTCCTTCCTCCCTTCTTCCTTCCCTCCTCCCTCCCTCTCCTTTCTCCCTTCCTCCCTCCCTTTCCTTTTTTCCTTCCTTACCCCTTTCCTTCCCCCACAGCATCAAGCAGTCTCTTGTACATTACAGGTACTCAGTAAATGCTTATCGCATTTAATTTAAATCACTTAAGTCAAAAATGTTTCCTGCTCTTTGGCTCCAGTGCTATATCCTATCTGTGAGTGACTTCTGAACAAACAATAGAAGGAATGGCATGAGATAATAAATCCTAGTGGGAGAGATTCATCTAATCCTATCTATCATGCACTGGAAAGATTCCTTCCATTTCAGGCTCAATCGATGGTCACCAGACAGTGACAAGGAGCCTGCTATCCATGAAGCAGAACACTCCTTCATTGGGTAGCTCAAATGACTGGACATTCTTGTATCAAACTGCAATCTTTTTTCTCCTCAAAATGCGTCCCTCTGGAGTTACACAGCATGCATATGATCCCTTCAACAAGACGGCCCTCCAGCAGCTGCAGCCAACCATGCGCTCCCCTAAGTTCTGCACTCAGCTCTTTCAGTCTTTCCACGGAAGCCATCATTTCTAGCTATTTTATCACTCTCCACTTATCTCATCCATCCCTCCCATCCTCACGGCCATCCTCAGGATGTCTTCCTGTCTGTCAAGACTCTTTTCAGCAGGAGCCCCACTGAACATAATGCTTCCATCAAGGCCGATCAAGGACTTCACAAAGGAATTAATATCTTCCAGTTCAGTATGCCAAAGCTGAATTACAGCCAAATAAGACTGAATTCATTTTATTAGCCACAAACCACACTGTTGGAGCAGACAGAGTTATTGAACAAAACCCTCCAGTCTTTTAAAAAATGAAGCAGTGTTACAGCAAATCCTCCCCAGCCTATATGCATGGACATTTTAACAGCTAGAGTACCAAAACAAAGAAGTACACAAAGCCCTAAATACAAGGCTTCTGGGATTGTCAGATTTTACCGCTGATTTTTGCATTCAACAGTTCAGCTGTTGCACAGAGTTTTCTTTTTGTCATCTCCAAATTCTGTAGGTAGGGACTGTCTGTCTCCAACCACATCTCCAGCAGAGATCCAAAATAAAGACCTCCTGGGTGTCTTCATGCACTCCATATGCATAGAAGCGACTCCACTGGGGAGAACAGCATCTCATAGGGGAAATGGCTTTCTCTGGTTTGCTTAGATAAACTCTCTAATTAGGTCAGCTAGTCTGATGACATGAATTAAAGCCATCCAGGCTCCACAAATACAATAATTCCATTAAGGAATAACAGAACCCGACTTTCTAAGCAATAATACAATTTTAGACACAAGTGAATGCAAAGTAGAGAACAACTGGATTATCAGAGTCCTGACAAACTGAGCGTGCTCAGAACCTAGTTTTGGGGGAATGTGGAATTCAGCCTCTCTCCAGAATGTGCTAAATGTAGTAAGATGCAGTGGTGCTCAGTTAGGCTCTCTGATGGAAAGGTGCAACATTTAGCAAACTATCGGGACTGTGTTCATATGAAAATATTAAAAGGAAAATCTTAACTAGGAAATTTTAATGTAAAATGATTTATGAGTCTGAATAATAAAAAAATTTAACTGAAGTTTTCCATTAAAATTGGCTAAAAGTCTTAGAATTAATGGAAACATTAACATAATTGTTAAGTGTTTAATATAAGAACATATTTTGAGAGTACTTTCCTCTCATAATCTTTTCTACTTTATTTCATCATCTTTGGTAGTTCAGAACAAGGGCCAAGTATACTACAAGCTTTAAAAGACAAATTAATTTCAGCATTTTCCCCGATAAATGCAAGCTTTTTAAAATGGGTTTACCGGCTAGCTGTGGTGGCTTAGGCCTTTAATCCCAGCACTTTGGGAGGCTGAGGTGGGAGGATGGCTTGAGGCCAGGAGTTCGAGACCAGCCTGGGCAACATGGCAAGACCTCATCTCTAAAAACATTAAAAAATTAGCCAGGTGTAGGCCAGGCGTGATGGCTCACGCCTGTAATCCCAGCACTTTGGGAGGCCGAGGCAGGCAGATCACCAAGTCAGGAGATCAAGACCATCCTGGCTAACATCGTGAAACCCCGTCTCTACTAAAAAAATACAAAAAATTAGCCCGGCGTGGTGGCAGGTGCCTGTAGTCCCAGCTACGCAGGAGGCTGAGGCAGGAGAATGGCGTGAACCCAGGAGGCGGAGCTTGCAGTGAGCGGAGATGTGCCACTGCACTCCAGCCTGGGAGACAGAGCGAGACTCCGTCTCAAAAAAAAAAAAAAAAAAAAAAAAAAAATTAGCTGGGTGTAATGGTGTGTGCCTGTAGTCCCAGCTACTCAGGAGACTGAGGTTGAGGTGGAAGGATTGCTTGAGCCCAGGAGGTCGAGGTTACAGTGAGCCATGTCTGTGTGACTGCACTGCAGCCAGGCAACAGAGAGAGACCTTGTGTAAAAACAAAACAAAATAAAATAAAATAGGTTTACTTCGGGTTTTCATCCTTTTTTTGTAACTCTCAAAATTCTGTAAACCCTCAAAGATGATGAATAATTAATTTCTAGAGAAAAAATCACTCTACCTTTTTAAATTACCTACATTTCAAAACAATACTTATTCCTACAATGTGGCTTATCAAAGAGAAAAATTCGAAGCAGTCTAATTTTAGGTTTAAAAGAATTCTGATTCTTACATGGTATAGAATAAAAATACGAAGCCATAAGCTTTTATCTAGCAGCTTATCGGGAAGCAGCTTTCACTCTTCTAAGAGTCTTCCAGATTAGCACGTGGCTTAAAGATCACTGTGTGATTTAAAATAACATTAGCGTCTAGTCATTTCTACATATTCTCAGTTTTCACCCAAGCTCCTGCTGCCATGAGGACAGCACTAGAAGGATGCATTTCAACTCACCCTCTCAGAAGTTTGAAAAGCATGCAGCCCAGGGAGAACCAGTCGGCACTGCTGTCATAGGCCGTCCCCTTCTGCAGCACCTCGGGAGCCATGTACCCATGGGTGCCACTAGGGAGAAGAAAGTATATACAGTTATCAGAGCATGCCCACTTTAGAAAACACTAACAGCGCTCCAAGGTCCGGATGTCATTCATTAGACGGCAGCGACTGCAAACAAAGGAGAGGGGACAGTTGTGTTTCACCGCAAACGTGATGCACTGAACATCCAATGGGAAAATGATCTTTTCTGCCTTCACTCATATACGAATTAACATAAATAAGCATAAGAAATAAATATGTAAAATGCAAGTTCGGGATCTCATTAGTCCTCCTCTACTCCAGCTATGAAGAGCAAAGGTTCTCCTGCTGTTTCAGGAGCTCTCATGTGGAGGTGCATGGGGTCGGGGGAGGCAGGGAAAGGGAGGAGGGAACGGATGATGAACAGGCGACCACGCTGCAGCACGGTGGACCTTGAAGGCATGGAGACGTCCACCCCTGTGTGGTGCTGCCAATTGTGCTGAGGATCTGAGCTCACAGGGGCATCGGCTTGGTCATGGTTAGCAACAGACCCCAGGAGGATGGGGAAGAAGGAGGAACATGAGCCCAGTTGTACATACGATGGAGAAATCACGTGTCAGGTTTCAAAAGCTGCAGAAGGTCAAAGGACTCAGCACTAAGCAAATGCGAAGATGATTTTCAGGAAGTGGAGAAAAATCACTTAGGAGGACAACCATTTTATATATAATCTGCACCATCTGCAATTAGAAAGCCCTTCCCGCTCTAGCACTCTCCACCCCTCCTTGAAGGGCTGAGCTTGCCCGGCTGCAGCAGGAAGCACGCGAGGCAGCCGGTGAGGAACTTTCCAAGATGCAGCCTGACAGGGCTCTGGCAAAAGGTTGTATGCCCTACCACCTTTTCATCCACGATTAATTTTCTTCATCAGTAAAATGGGTAATCAGATGACATCTCTACCTCTCAGGGTTGCTGTGAGCACTGCACAAACGTCATGGGGCCACATACAGCAGCCACTGGATTCGTGTTGGGGATTTGCATCTCTGTGCTTATCTTAGTATAAGAATTTTTAGGCTGTGTGTGCTGACTCATGCCTGTAATCCCAGCAGTTTGGGAGGCCAAGGCAGGCGGATCACCTGAGGTCAGGAGTTTGAGACCAGCCTGACCAACATGGAGAAACCCCGTCTCTACTCAAAATACAAAATTAGCCAGGCGTGGTGGCACATGCCTGTAATCCCAGTTACTCGGGAGGCTGAGGCAGGAGAATCACTTGAACTTGGGAGGCAGAGGTTGTGGTGAGCCGAGATCGTGCCATTGCACTCCAGCCTGGGCGACAAGAGTGAAAACTCCATCTCAAAATAAATAAATAAATAAATAAATAAAATTTTTAACTTGCTTATGCTCAGCAACAGTGAGAATCTACTCAGAATAAATGATCCTGGATCACTAATGAGCCTGGGTCATCACTGGGTCCGGTACTGTCTGTCTAAGAGGTATATTTGAGAGTTTTATCCAACAGTGAAAATGGGCGTTGGTCCATCAGGGCAAATCTAGCATTCTGGAAAGCTCAATCAGCCCAAACCTAAAGTCTGACAGTATAAGGTCATCAGGCCACGCCGTGAGAGGATTGGAGATTTCTATGAGGGGCATCCAAGCCATTTTCCGGGAAGGTTTAATTTCAGGGTTGCCTGGAAAGTCCTTTTCGGTGACTTTGTAACCTGTACTTATCAGGATCAAGTCACAGTTCTGGAATGCAAAGATATCTACAATAGATATCTACAGGATAAATAAGATAAATGAACCAGACCAGTCCCCCATGCTTATACCAGATACAAGGAAAATTCAACCTTGGACTGCCTGCTGCTGAGGTTTTCTGATTCTGCCTAAGGCAGCTGCTAATGCTTCCTGACGCATTCCGCTAAAGATCTGTACTACTATTAATACTGAACGAACACTTGGACGTTTTAAGACACTGTGACATGAGACACAGCTTTGTGTTCTTAGATAAAATAAGCTAGTACTCAAATTAGTCACTGACAATCTGCTCAGCTCCAGAAGTTTTCCTGTAAATTTTCGTGGCTACTTCACAGTTAACTTCTAGTTGACAATAATTTGCGATTCTTTCGTTAAATGGACTAAGTCTAAGCTCAAATCAAAAACCTCAACTACAATACTACTTTGGAGATGGGCCAGCCGCTAGATGAAATCTAAGAATCACATCTACAGCTTTGAAAAGATCTGAGAAACCAAGTTCAGGGTGAAATTGTGGCTAAAAATCTCCAGTCTTGTACTAAACAGATCATGCCAAGGCCTCAGGGAGTTCATCCACACAGCGTAGAGTACAGGCTTTGCAATCAGACACAACTGGATTATAATTCTAGCCCCACGGCATACCAGCCATGTGACCTGGTTCAAGTTACTTTCTCTGAACCTCAATTTCCATACCACAAAAATTGGATAGTGACACCTATAATACATGGGGTTTCCGTGAAGATGACATATGCATGCCTGGGACAGCTGGATATTCAGTGAGTGACACAGTGAATGCTGCTGGTACCGCCACTACTCCATATGCTGGTCACTTGGGGGACACAGTTCTCAGGGCTGCTCGTTCGAGGAGGTCTGAGGTCAGCTCCGTCTTACCATGGCATCGCCAGCAGCTGGCACACAGCAAATGTTAAATAAAGACTTGCTGAATTATCTAGTCAACCCTCACAACTATCACAGGAGATAAATATCATCGTCCTCTCTTCCTCACAGAAGGGAAAAATGAGGCTGACACAACTAGGAAGAAGAACCCAAACCCAGATCTGTTGGCTCCAGAGCCTTTATTCCTAGCCACAAAATGCTTCCTTTATTTAAAAATACAGGATTTTGACAGGACACAGTGGCTCACACCTGTAATCCCAGCACTTTGGGAGGCCAAAGTGGGAGGGTTGCTTGAGTCCGGGAGTTAGAGACCAGATTGGGTAACATAGGGAGACCCCGTCTTTAAAAAATATTTCTTTTTACATTAGCTGAATGTAGGGGCACATGACTGTGGTCCCAGCTACCTGGGAGGCTGAGGTGGGAGGATCACTTGGGCCCGGGAGGGGGAGGCTGCAGTGAGCCATGATCATGCCACTGTACTCCAGCCTTAGAGACAGAGCAAGACCCTGTCTCAAAAAAATAAAAAATATAAAATTTTGTTGTATGTTTACCTTTTTAAAGTAGTAGCCTCCTGATCATTATTTAAACATGGAAACCAACCTTCTCAGTCCTACTTCTTTACAGATGCTGTTCAAATATTGTGCTATCCAGAGCAGGCAAAAGAACAGCCCACCGTTCAGAGCTGACATGTGAATTATAGCAAAAAGTGGACTAGGTCCTGCTAGGAAATAAATAACCCCATATCTGAAAGTTAATTCTTCTGGAAGATTATTTCTTATGAACTCTTGGATTCATATTTAGTTATAACTATACTAAACAGAAAAAATTAGCATACCAAATAGCTGTGGCATTAAAAATTCAAATGACTCTCTTAAAAGAATCTGATGAACTCCCTGAGAGAAGCTTATACGACCACAGGTTGTGGCCTAATAATTGTAAAGTGCTAGCAAAATGCTAATGCTTTTATCACCATATCCCAGATTCTGTAGAAAAAGAGAAATATGTTTACAGAAACGATGCTATTCACTATTAACATTTGATCAGAGCTTTAAAAGGCAATTTTGATTTAATGCAGTCCTTCATAAAGTATTGCAGTTCAGAACCACTTTACTTCTAGTTACACAAAGAGAAGGATCTGTGGTTTATTTTCTGCACAGATGCATGAAATGAGACCACTGGGAGTTTTTTTTCAAGACCAGTCAACACAGAGATGAATGTTAGCTTAAGATGTCAATAAAATGTAATTTTAAAAGATTCAGTGCTAAGGAGGAGACATTTAAAAAGACAAAATAAAGCAAAAGTTGTCTGCTTTTCCACAAACTGTACATGTGTTCATACTTTCCACCCAGATCATCGCCTACCAAAGAAACAGAAATGAAAACCAGTGCACGTTCCATGGCGTTTCTGCAGAGCCCTGGGGGAACTGTCCTAGTCCTGCTGTCTTTTTAACAACCTCGAGCACAGAGAGAAGTCCTTGGGTCAGGGCCAGCTTGCACTGATCAAGCAGGGCCACACCCAAAAGCAGTCTGGTGTCCCCAAGGTGTCAGGTGCTGGCTGAGAGCTGTGGCCTCAAGAATTCCCTCTGGGTGATCACGTAGAGGACCTGGTGCAAGACCCAAGTCTAACAATATGGCCTGCAGTGAAAGCCTAAACTGCAAGTGGATGATTTGTTTCATTAATTAAAAAAGAGAGAAAGAAATATTCCTAATTTCTCTTCAGGGAAAAAAAAACAAGAAAAGCCTTTTTGAAAAAAGAAGGAAAAGTAGATGAAGACAGAAACTTGGCCCCGAGGACCTCCCTTGACCACATCCATGCAGCTGCCCCAGTGCCTTTCTAGGTACAGTCTCTTTCACTTATCCTTAGGACAACTTTGAGGGGTTTATTACTACCATTACTAACAGACTAAGTAACTGACTGACTTTTAGCGTCACACAGGTAGCATGGATTCTGGTTTCTTGCTGAGGTCCTGACTGTTTCTGAGAGGCCACCCTGGTCCCTGAGCAGGTTCAACTCCACTGTGGGTTAATTCCTGCTCTCCGCAGACAGTGAGAAAGGCATGCTGTTCTTATCTCCTTTCCCACAACCTGTGATGTTGGATCTTCCTGACATATTGAAAATCACCACTGGCAAGAGAAATGGGGTGACAAATGGCCACGCCTTAGAAGGGGCAGGAGAGAAATGATGGCAAACTGAAGTTGATGCACGACTTACACGCTTGCATGAGGCTTCTTTTTGGAAAAATCGCAGGCAAGACCAAGATCTGATATCCTTGCGTGTCCATGTTCATCCAAGAGAATATTTGCTGGCTAAACAGAAGGAGAATAATCTTTAATAAGAGTGCCCCAAATGCCATGCAGGCTTTGAGAACGTTGAGTGCAGACACTTGATATCTTACTATTTTATCATAGTTTCTTCCTAAACACAAATTATAGCTTTATCCTATCACATCAAAGTAGGGCATGATACTGAGAATAATATTTTTCATGTTAACTTCAGCAGCGAAGTGGTAATGATAGAGGCGAAGGATTCTACTCATTAGAAGATGAAACATGGGGCAGGTAACACAGGAGTGTTGGGAACACAGTTCATCAGCATTAAAAGCATTTCCTTTTCACTGTACCAAGGACTGCTGCGCAGCCAGAACAGTGCGCCTCTCAAGGGCAGGAGGTGAGTCCACCAGCTTCTGGGCTTCTGAGAACCACTAGGATTTCTAAGAGTAAAGCCATGAAGCACAGGACAGACAGGAAGCTTCCAAGAATGTATCAACACTGATCTAAGCAATCAAAATATTCCACAGTGCCACACTAATCCCAATAAGTGTCATTTCTGCTTATTAGTACATCATTAACATAGGGTCCTACCAAATGACCAAATATAATTTTGACCACAACTCTGATGAAATGTATCCATGAAGATTAGATTTAGTCATCATAATCATGAAAAACAAATCTAGTCTCTCAGATATACATTGAATTATAGTCATCTTAATATTTTTCTGCTGGCGATCAACTATTGTTTTGCTTGAAATAAAAATAAATGGCATGCTACTGAAGCATGAATAATCATGAGTGACTAGAATTAAGTTTGAATAGAAATTAAATAATGCCACTGCCTTCCAAATAGCTTAGAAAATAAAAATAAAGCATAAAGATGATTAGAAACCAGTTACTGATTTAAATTAGAATGTATTACAATGTGCTTCATGGGCCTTCAGCAAAGCACGCATAAGGAAATTTGTTCTTCTGCAAAGCACGCATAAGGAAATAAAATGTCAAGAGCCAACTATTGTCTAGTTATTTCTAATTCAATAAAACTACATTTTTCTTCTTTATGCTTATAGGAAAACTAAGAGAATAATAATAATTCTGTAACCTTACAGAAAGGTTTAAAATTCACAAAGTATTTTGTAAAAAAAAATAACATTCTTGGAAATAAAATACAATTTTTATAATATCTTAGAAAGTAATCTTCAAAAGCCAGTCACGGCATCTCAGCTCCCTAGAGGAAGGAACATAATCTGTACATTTCAGTTGGCCACTGTGGGTTCATTCAAGAAGGCATCTGAAATGAGAGGCAAACACATTCTCCTGGAATCTTGTCGCCTATTGGCAAATTGTTAGTCCCATCATTTTTCTTATTACAATTTACGCATTTCTATGTTTGCGCAATCATTAATTCGTCAAGGTCCCTTTCTCTCCACGCCTGCCTGCAGGCTGTTGGCCATACAACTAGGTGAGTGTCACCATGGACACCCTGAGCCAGCTTCTATCTCCTTCCCACATGTAAAACCCAGGACCAAGCACCGCGTTCTGGAATGGAAAAACTCAGAATACTCGTATATCATTGCTTTCAAGGCGAGTGAGCTCTCACAGAGGCCAAGAACAGAAACTCGGGCACAGCAGTTGGAGGTTACACAGTGCAAGGATCTAACACTCTATCAGTGATTTTTAAGGCAATCTCAAAACAATGTAAAGCTCTGAGGATGGCCTTTGGGAGAAATTCCGCAGGCTGGTCAGCATCCACTATTCACTGATAGACCTTGCCTCAGAGGAGTTATGACTCGGCCATTCTATGTCTTAGCTCACCAGCTTCTAAGCCCCATAAAATATATGTTCTTTGCTTATTCATCATTGTACATTTCCAGCCCTTTATAGAGCCATGACCAAATAAATCAGTTGCTTAGTGAACATTAGCTGAATTATAATTAATTATGAAATGGGTGACACCAAAAGGGCTCCTAAACTGCTTTTGTTTTTTTGTTTTGTTTTGTTTTGTTTTGAGACAGAATCTTGCTCTGTTGTCCAGGCTGGAGTGCAGTGGTACAATCTCAGCTCACTGCAAGCTCTGCCTCCCAGGTTCACGCCATTCTCCTGCCTCAGCCTCCTGAGTAGCTGGGACTACAGGCGCCCGCCACCATGCCCAGCTAATTTTTTGTATTTTTAGTGGAGATGGGGTTTCACCGTGTTAGCGAGGATAGCCTTGATCTCCTGACCTCGTGATCCGCCCTCCTTGGCCTCCCAAAGTGCTGGGATTACAGGCATGAGCCACCGCGCCTGGCCTAAATTGCTTTTTATTAACTAATCAACTAAAGTATTTGGCTTAGTATATGTGCTGCAGCAGGCACTGTAGTAGGCACCAGGGTTATAATAATGACAGGGACAGACATGCGCTCCATCCCCGCCGAGTCTGGTCTAGAGGAGATAAAATGTCATATAGCTAATGACTTCATCAGGGCTGAGATGAGGGCTATGAGAAAAATGATAGGACTCTATGAAATAGAAGGGGACTTCTAGAGGACCATTCACACAATACCTACTATGCAGAATGAGTCTGTCAACTGTCCTCACCTTCAAATCTCTGTAGACAACAAACCGATTGTGCATGTGTTCCAGACCCAGAATGATTTCAGTGGCATAAAACCGCATCTCCTTCTCAGAGAACACACCATGTTGTGAAAGGTGGTAGTGCAAATCGCCCCCTGGAATCAGATTCAGAATTTAATTCAAAGCATGTTAATTTAAAGGAAACAAAAATCATTGTCATCCTAAATAGTCAGGACTCAGTAGAAAAAGGGAAACTTATGCTTCTGCTTGGTCTATATACCTATGTTTCATTCCTGTAGTTTAGCAATAACTTAAATGTTATAGAGAAAACGTAAACATTGAGAAGATTTAAATGCAATGACAGGAAGGACAAGACAGCAAAACCAAGCCACCATTCTCAGGCTGGCAGCTCAGCTTCTAGTTCTGCTATCACAAGGTGGGACTAGCTAACCTGCTTTGATTACCTAAATCCTAGTAAATGAATCAACCCATGGAGTGATCCAACAGACAGCTGAGCAACTGGCTCTATGGATAGACAAAAAAACCAAAAAACAAACAAACAAAAAACTAGGCTGGGCGCAGTGGCTCATGCCTGTAATCCCAGCACTTTGGGAGGCTGAGGATCACTTGAGGTCAGGAGTTCGAGACCATCCTGGTCAACATGGTGAAACCCTGTCTCTACTAAAAATACAAAAATTAGCCAGGCATGGTGGCGCATGCCTATAATCCCAGCTACTCGGGAGGCTGAGGCAGGAGAATCTCCTGAACCTGAAAGGCAGAGATTGCAGTGAGCCGAGATCGCGCCGCTGCACTCCAGCCTGGGCGACAGAGACCCCTTCTCAAAACAACAACAACAACAACAACAACAACAACAACAAACTGATCATATAGACAGATATTTGACAAAGCACATGCAGTACAATTTTAACTGATAAAAAATCCAGGTGGTGGGTATCCCCAGGAAAATTCTTTCAATGTTGCTATCTGCTTGAAATTTTTCATAATAAAACGCTGGAGAAAGGAAATTATCAGATGGCCTCAAATTACAGAGACAGAGAATGCAGTCAACAGGGTAAGGGAATGATTTCATAAAACACAAGGGAAAAGCCTCTATTGATTTATAAAAATGAGTGTGTGTCCAACTTTATTACCCTTGCTTTCGCAAGCATGTTTCTCTCTCCATACACATATTCCTGTAAAACCACTACCACATCAAGATGGAAAAGATGCCCAGCATCCCAAAAGCTCGCCTACCACTATGCCCTTTCAGTCAAGACCTTACCCCCCAGCCCCACTCACACAAAGGCCACTCTTCAGCCCCCTCTCCCCATCCATTAGTTTTGTCTGTTTTGGCAGTCACATAAGCAGGGTCACCTAGGGTAGATGCTGCTGTGTTTGGCTTCTTTTGCTCGTTATTATGCTGTGAAATTCCTTCCTGTTTTGGGGTAGATCTGTTTTTTTCTTTTTTTTTTTTTGAGATGGAGTCTCATTCTGTCACCCAGGCTGGAGTGCAGTGGCGTGACCTCGGCTCACTACAAGCTCCACCGCCTGGGTTCACACCATTCTCCTGCCTCAGCCTCCCGAGTAGCTGGGACTATAAGCGCCCACTACCACGCCCGGCTAATTTTTTTTGTATTTTTAGTAGAGATGGGGTTTCACAGTGTTAGCCAGGATGGTCTCGATCTCCTGACCTCGTTGATGCGCCTGCCTCGGCCTCCCAAAGTGCTGGGATTACAGGCGTGAGTCACCGTGCCCAGCAAGATCTGTTTTTTTTGTTTGTTTGTTTGTTTTTTTGAGACAGAGTCTTGCTCTGTTGGCCAGGCTGGAGTGCAGTGGCACGATCTCGGCTCACTGCAATCTCCGCCTCCTGGGCTCAAGCAATTCTCCTGCCTCAGCCTCCCAAGTAGCTGGGATTATAGGTGCCCGCCACCTCGCCTGGCTAATTTTTGTATTTTTAGTAGAAATGGGGTTTCACCATGTTGGCCAGGCTGGTCTTGAACTCCTGACCTCAGGTAATCCGCCCACCTCGGCCTCCCAAAGTGCTAGGATTACAGGCATGAGCCACTGCACGCGGCCAAGATCTGGTTTTAAATCAAACACTCGGAACATAATAAAACTTCAAGTGAACTTAAAAAAAAAAAAAGAAAAAAAAAAAAAAAACTAGGCATGTGAGTTGTGAATTGTATGCTTTATTTCAGTTCTTGTTACTAAAAATATATATATTTAGATATATATATTAGATATATATACTTTAGATATATACCATGACACTTTCTAGTATCAGAAAGCTCCTTTTCTAGCTGAACGTTTTCCAGCATTTTCAGAATCATCATCCACAGTTTAAAAGATCAATGTACAGTAGTGCAGATTTAGAAGGTGCAGAAGATTGGGCTAAAATCTGTACTTGGCCCAAAGTCAGTCCTTCAAAGTTGGTTTTTAAATACATTTCTATCTTTGGCCTATATTCTTATGAAGTATTTCATTCCTAAAAGTTGAGGGCCAGGAAATAAGCTAATTAAAGATCTAGGCCAGCTGCATTCCAGAAAATCAAGTTTCACTGTAAGTATTTCATGAGAATCTTTTCTAGAATATCCAACTTCTTGGGAAGAGACTGGGAGGCCCAGAAGGATGTTGCAGTCAACATTTAAAAATGAATTTTCAGTGAAGATTAAAGGGCAAAAGGTTTCCTGAAACTTCAGGGGGAACCTAATTACCTGAAAGACTCACATTGCCAGTCTGCCTAGATTAATGCATGCTAAGATTCAACAACATGGCAAAGTCTTTCAAGGCATTCAGACTTTCCAAGTTTTGCTTACCGTTCATCAGATCCAGGATGAAGCAGAGTTTATCTGGGGTATGGAAGGCATAGGTCATACATACAATGAAAGGACAGTCCTAGAGTGAAAAAGTAAAAGTTTATAAGAAGAGCAAAAGCTGCCTAGAAAGCACATCTACCACCAAACACCATGCTACATATTTTAAAAATTACTTTATTTTTTAATTGACACATTGCAATTGTACATATTTATGGTGTACAGTTTGATGTTTTGACACATATCTATGTTGTATAATGATCTAATCAGGGTAGTTAGTGTATCCATCACTTCACACATTATCACTTCTTTGTGGTGAGAACCTTCAAAAGCCTCTCTTCTCGCTATTTTGTAATATACAATACATGCTGTGGGTTTTTATCCAAGCTGCCACCCCATGCATTGAGCACCAACACCTCCATGGTAATTTTTAAAGTCACAGTAAAATGGAGCTGGTTACATAATAAAATGCATAGAGATACAACATTACTAATTAGAGCAGATGACCTTGAAGGTCCTTTCTTGCTTGGATTCAATGACGCCTCTATCCTAATTATATCCTCTTCAAAAGGCTAGACACAGAAACATATCCCTATCTTGCCAGGCTTTTTGCTGGTCAACATTTTGTTTCTGGCTATTCAAATACCCATTTCAATCTCTGCTTCTGAAGTTAATGGAATCATAGCACGGGTCAGGGAGGGAGGAATGTTATTTGTGGTGGTGTTTTGAAACACTGAGAATAAAAATGGAATTAAATTAGCTTTTGAAAGTGGAAAACTATTATCATGACCAAGGATCGAATAACTCAGTTGTAAAGATTTCAGTGTTCCCCTAATTAAGCTATAGATGCCATGCATATCTTAATTGAAATGAAAATTGACAAGCTGGATTCTAAAATACATGTAAATGTAAACAGTCAAGAAAAGTTCCAATATTCTTGAATACAAACAAAGCTGGAAAACTTACAGGACCAGACTTATTAGAAAGCAACAGTAATTCAGACAGTGTGGTATTATCCCAAGGACAGACAAGTAGACCAATGAAATGGAAAAGGGAATCCAAAATAGACCCATACATAAATGGTCACTTGATTTGTTATTAAGGTGACACAACAGGGTCTGGGGAAAGGATGGTCTATTTAATCAGTGGTGCTGGAGCAACTGAATATCTGTACAATAAAATATGAACCTTGACCCCTGCCTCACACCATACGCTACAGCCATTTCCAGCTGATGTAGATCTAAGTGTAAAAGATAAAACAATAAAGCTTCCAGAAGAAAACAAAAGAGAATATCTTCATGATCTTAGGGTAAGTAAAGATTTCTTAGGCCACAAAAGGCAGTAACAATAAAAATGTTAATTAGACTAAAATAAAATTAAGAACTTCTATTCATCAGAGGATACCATTAAGAGAGTAAAAAGACAAGCCACGGGATGGGAGAAGATATATGCAACCCATAAATACACAAAGGACTCATATCTAGAATATACAAAGAACTTTAAAAAATCAACTTAAAAAGTCAACCAACCCCCAGAAAAATGGCACACAAAAAAATAGGCACTTCACATGAGGATACCACATAGCCCCCAAACTAATGAACAGATGCTCAACCTTGATGTCTCCAAGGTAATGCAAATTACAACTACAATATGCTATCACTAAACCCACGAGAACAGCTAAAAAGAAAAACACTGACGATACTGAGTGCTGGGAAGATATCAGTGAATGGAACTTTCATATATGGCCACTGGAAGTGTACAATGAATGGTGCAGCCACTTTAGCAACCCATTTAGTGGTATCTAGCAAGGCTGATACCTTGCTATTTGCAAACTTTCTGACTTAGTGCTTTCACTCCCAGGTAGACATCTAATAGCAATCTGTACCCATGTGCACCAAGATACCTGCACAAGAACAGCATCATTCAAAATAGCACAAGCCAGGAAATAACCCCAATGTCTACCAACAGTAGAATGGATAGAATGGTATATTTATACGCTAGAATACTATACAGAGCATGGATCAGCAAATGTTTTCTGCAAAGGGGCTAAAAAGTAAATATTTTCGGCCTTGCAGGCCACATACAATCTCTGTCATCTATTATTCTTTGCTTATTTTCTTTACAATCCTTTAAAAATGTAAAAAACCATTCTTGGGTCACGGGCTCTACAAAATAAGGCCAACAAGCTAGACTTGGCCTGAGCCACACCTGGCTTTCTGACCTCTGCTACACAGCTACAGGAGGGAGTTACTGCCGTGGGCAACACCACGGATGAATCTCATAAGCAACATGGAGTGAGAGAAGCCAAACACAGAAGAGCACATTTATAAAGTTCAAACACAATTTGCAAAGCTAAATTATGCTGTTAGAAATCTGGATAGTAGTTAAGTTGGGCACAGGGTTAGTGACTGGGAGAGACACAAAGAGATTTCTAGAATACTGATAACTCTCCATCTCTTGATCTGGGTGTCAGAGATGCGTGTATTCCCTTATGAAAATTCATCAGTGCTATGCTAGATCTATTAGCTCTATTTAGATCTATTTTATCTATGAAATCCACTTAGATTCTTTATATAAAGTGTATACTTGTCACTAAACTGATTCAGTTTTTAAAATGGCCTAGATTGTCTATATCCTCTTTCTTAACGAACACAAAAAATTATTAAATTCCAAAGAAAATGTTCAAATTTCAACAGAATATGTAAACAGAATTTGCACTGTTAAAGCTAACAGCTCAAGACCACATCCCTAGGAGGCTCAGCCCCCTTAAAATGCCTGCCTCAGAGAAATCAAGGCTTCCCAAAGAATTTTTATTTGTTCCAGCCAACACTCAAAGATAGAGCCCCTGTCTTCCAGCCTCCATGGGAGGGTAGGAGTCTAACTTGGATAAGTCCCAGTTAGCAAACCCAGATGGGTCCCATATGGACCACGCCCCTTCCTGCATTGTAAAATTCTTCACTTCCTTGACTCTGCTCCAGCCTCCATTGCACTCCATGGGCCACTGTCCCTTTAAAACATCCGGTCACCTCTGCACAAGTCAGAATGGAGCTCCACTATTTCTCTTACTGTCTAGTCATTACCAAATAAATGCTCTTTTAATTACCAAATAAATGCTTTAACTAATGTCCAACTATATTTATCTTTGACTCAATGTAAAATAAACACGCAGGTGAAGGAATCAGATGTGGTTATCTCTACAGAAATCAGTTACTGCAACCCTCACCTCTCGGGGTGCTGAACAGACACTATAATGGGTTTCATGTGGAGTCCAGGACACAACCAAATACTGACCAATATGAAAAAATAAGTGGCAATTTAATGAACGGTGGGATATAGTTCCAAGGATAATTATGGATAAGAGGCCCTGCCTTGATTACAAGTCGGAATAAAAGTGGATTTTTAGAAGTAGACCATTAAGTAAAACTCTTGAGCAAGGAACTGTCTTCTTTGATTTCCTACTAAAAGTGAACAAAACAGCTTACATTTTGCAGGAACTCGCCATAAAAAAACTGTGATAAAATAGGACCATGAAGTCGTTGTTTAAGAAAATCCTCCACACTGCAGTCGGAGCAATCTCTGTGAACTGCAAGGCTGATTATGGCCTCTCTCTAGTTAAAACACTTGGTTTCTAACTGCAGTCAGATCATTTAGGCTCCTCAAGATCGGCCTGCAATGCCCTTCATGGTCTACCTGGCCTTCATGTCTCTCTCCAGCTTTGTCTTGCACAACTACCCCCACCACCGCAGACCCTGGCCCCTCATCTGATTCCCCCAACCTCAGGTGCCTGGGCTCAGACGTGCACTGGCTCCTTCCCAGGTAACCCCCAACTTCAGAAGGGCATTTGTTGACCCCATCTCCACCCTGCAAAAGGCCTTCCGAGCACCTTGTGCCTGTCTTCCATAGCTCTTGCATGCCGATACAGGCTGATCAAAAGCTTCACCTAGTGAGGGTATTTTCAACTAAGTTTTACTAAAAACTATAGGAAGTATCCCTTGATTAGCAAAAACAATTCCAAATAACTTTACTATAATTATTTTGGTTAAATTATGCATTTATAAATTTTAAAAATACCATACAGTTTTGATATCTAAATAAAATACAAATAATTCTTCTAAATTAGTTCAAAGTGATAGCCCAAAATAGCCCTAATTTTTTAATTTACTCCTTAGGGTTACACCAGTGAGAAACTACACAACCACTTAACCACATCTCCTCTCACCTGAGTCAAATCAATATAAAAATACTACATGAAAACTATACTTATGTTTTTCCAATATTAAAACATTTATTTTCTATAGGCTTTCTTGAGAATAAATATCCAAGGCTTTGAGATAACTCAGTGAAAATTAATATTTTAATAACCACTTAAAATCTTCATCCAGTACTCACATCCACGTTTGAAATTTAGGATACAGACATTTCCAATAGAAATTAAAAGCCAATGCCATTCACCTGATTCCAGCAGAGTATGCAGGATGCTTGGTTTCCACTCTCATCAGTCAAAAACTTGGTCATACACACAAAGCAACTCTTATTTGAAATGCTTAATGCCCATACAGTGGGAGGTCAAGGCACATAATTAGAAATTATTTATGGCTATGGGGTTTCCATTTGTTGTAACTTAGCTACATTATGCTATTCTTTTGCTTCAATAGCAAATACCTTGTCTAGAAACACTTTAATGATAGAATAATATAAACCATAATACAATAAATACAGGTGACAAACGAAAAAACATACAGCCTATAAAGTGATGATAAAAGGAGCACTGGCCAAAAAGTCTAGAGATTTGAGGAAGGAAATTAACCTCTCTGGGTCTCAGGTTACTTGCTCAGCAGTTGAAAGGGATTCTTTCATTAGTCACTAAAATTTGGTTTTTTCAGATCCTTTTGGTGAAGACTTTATTTAAAATCCAGCCGTGGGATCTAGAAGTCTCTCACATTTCTCACTGAATATAAATCTTCCTGGCTGGAGTATCTACGGTTTCATTCACACGTGGGGTACACAGTTAGTTAGTGTCTGGCCCCTCCACGCTCACCCCATGCCTCTCCCTCTCTGTCCTGACTCCCTAACCCACTCTGAACACCAGGTCACAGCCATACCAGTGCACACACGCTGGAACAGGGTACTGGGAGGACGGGTTTTTTGGATGTGTCTTCACATACACTGGCATCTGTACAAATACATAAAAGCTGAGGTTTTGATCTTGGGTAATACCATTAACAGAAAAAGAAATGGGAATGGGCAGCTATTTAGTAAGTAAAGAAGATGTAGGGTAAAAGTGGGGTCACACATGTTGAGCTAAAAATGATAGCTTAATATACAAAGAAAGTGTCCAACAAGTGGAAACACAGTGCTAGAAACGGAAAGGCTGATAAACAGAGTAGCAGGTAGTGAGAGGCAGGTAAGATCACCTTCCAGTGAAACACTGACTAGGGACAATCTCAAAAGGACAATTCAGATGTGACTAATCCAAGTCGCTTCTCTCGATTCGCTTCTGAAGAACAGAAGCTACTTTTCTCTTACTTTTCCCCTCTAGGTTAGTCCTTCTTGCCAGTCGTTTAGTCAAGTCTTGACTATATTCCAGTGAGTTTTCTGGCTATCATTATTTTCTGCCATCTCCACTACCATATTCTGCAAAGAAGGAAGTCAAGGACAAATAAATAGGCACTAAAGGGAGAAGCCGTGGGTGTGCATAAGGGAGGTGGCTGGTGTTCTTCTAACTTGCAAAATCAAATAAAGAGATACTATCAGATTCTAACCCACCCAAGAACTCGTTGGCCTTGCAATCAGCTAGAAGGAAAAATAATAAATCATCCTGCTATGAAACAAACAAAACATTTTTAAAAGAAATGCTGGAAATTGAATACTTACTCCTGTGCTGACAAGAGACAACATGATTCTTTCATTTAAGGCTAATGTTTCTCCTTGTTTCATTTTGATCCTCTTCTTATCTAAGCATTTCATTGCATACCTAGAAACACAAATTTATTGAAAAATCTGCGCCGTAAATATATGTAGACTAATTTAAACAATATATGTCACACTGGGGCAAGTTTCTGAGCATTTAGGCCACGTTTAAAAGAAGCAGAGTAGTACCCAAGGGCCATGCAAGAAGTATTTTTATTTTGCATGTATTGTGAAAACAAAACCAAACAATACTTAAGATATTTGTATCATTAAATGGATAGAAGTCCCAGTTAAATAAATGATAAAGTAGATGGACACAAATAATTTTATTATGACTAATAAGGGCATATGTATATATTTAGCAGCTAGGAATTGTGAATTCAGCAATGGTCAATATTTTTTCTTTTTTTTTTTTGAGACAGAGTCTCGCTCTGTTGCCCAGGCTGGAGTGCAGTGACACGATCCAGCTCACTTCAAGCTTCGCCTTCTGGGTTCACACCATTCTCCTGCCTCAGCCTCCCGAGTAGCTGGGACTACAGGTGCCCACCACCACGCCCGGCTAATTTTTTTGTATTTTTAGTAGAGACGGGGTTTCACCGTGTTAGCCAGGATGGTCTCAATCTTCCGACCTCATGATCCACCCGCCTCAGCCTCCCAAAGTGCTGGGATTACAGGCATGAGCCACTGTGCCTGACCAGCAGTGGTCAATTTTTATAAGAGTTTATAGAGGTTAAGAATCTAAAACAGTGATGATCAACAAAATGGAAAGGGAAGGCATGAATTCAAAAGAGCATGTCCTAAAATGCTATTTTATTGATTATTTTTAATTTTGATATTTAAGTTATGACGTTTTAAATAATACAAAGAATCAATAAGATTTCTCTACTATCATTGAGGCAAGTCAATTGAGAAGAACCAATTGGCAACTTAAGATTTTCGAAAACCTGGAACAAACTCATATTAAGAAAACGCAGACAAGTTATATGGCATATTCTACAGAAAACAGGAAGCTTTTTTGGTAGGACAACAGAAGGCTAAAAGGGAATTCTTGCAAGTGTTTTCACACGTTTCACAGGCTGAAAGTTCTTGTGTATAACTCTAAATTCCCAGATGATGGACTACTTCCTTCAGCCGGGATCTGCAGCATGGACACTGTCTCAGTGTAGTAGGACACAGAAAATCTACCTTTTTCTTGTTGATCATAACTTACCATGTTTAAGTTATATAAAAACAAGATAAATGTTCAAATTTGGTGTTTTTATCCACTTTTCTAGGAGTTCTTATAACAAATCAATTGACAAGGCATTAATTTGCTTACATGTGGGATCAAATATTAGAAACATATGAAGTGATATGTTCTTTAAATATCTTACTTTTATTTAAAAGAATTTTCAAAATGTTTTACACTACCTCTATCACCACTCTCTTCCATGGTGGAGGTGATTTCTTTTCGTTTTTTTTCCTTTTTTTTTTTTTTTAAGAGATGGGGTCTCGTTCTGTTGCCCAGGCTGGGGTCCAGTGGGATGATTGTACCTCATTACAGCCTCAAACTCCTGGGCTCAAGCAATCCTCCCACCTCAGCCTACAGAGTAGCTGCAGCATAGTTGGGACTACAGGCACCTGTCACCATGCCCATCTAATTTAAAAAATATTATTTCTAGAGATGAGAGTCTCATTATGTTGTCTAAGCTGGTCTCGAACTCCTGTCCTCAAGCTATCCTCCTATTTCAGCCTCCTGAGTAGATGAGATTACAGGCATGAGCCACTGCACCTGGTGGTTTTTAATAAAACCTTTAGATTGCAGACCAAAGGCGATAGCACACAGGCCTCGGGCCTCTGGGAAGCAAGTGCATCCTTGGGCCTCTGTTTAGAAGTTATCAAAGAGCTATCTAAACAGGCTCCTAGGGGTGCACCTGGTGGTTCACTGATGGGCTCGCAGAGCCAGTGTGCATGCAACTGGCAGCCTGGTGACAGGAACAGACATGAGCGAGGGTTCATGGACCTTAAGACTTGACCCCTTTCTAGCTATATGGCTCCTGAGAAGTATCTACACTTGATCTATGGAATAGAAGAATATTTACTACCCACTGGCTATTTTTGAGAGTTATGTGAAATAGTAAATGTGTACAAAGAGGTAAGTTGATATTATTTACTTTTTTTTTTTTTTTTTGAGACTGAGTCTTGCTCTGTTACCCAGGCTGAAGTGCAATGGTGCAATCTTGGCTCACTGCAACTTCCACCTCCCAGGTTCAAGCAATTCTCCTGCCTCAGCCTCCCGAGTGGCTGAGACTATAGGCACCCACCACCACTCCCAGCTAATATTTTGTATTTTTAGTAGAGACAGGGTTTCACTGTTAGCCAGGATGGTCTCGATCTCCTGACCTCGTGATCCGCCCACCTCGGCCTCCCAACGTGCTGGGATTACAAGTGTGAGCCACCGCGCCCAGCCAATACTATTTACTTCCATAACATCAAGTGTCTGACTAGATATTCTAAATACAATGATGAAGCAAAACTAGCAGAAATTAATGAACGGTGCCAAGCAATAAGTAGAGTATATAATTTAGGATCAAAAAGTCTACTGTGCAAGTACAGAATAAGAAAGAACTTTTCCATGAAAAAGTGACCAGGGTTGCAGAGGACTGTGTTTCAGTGAAAGTGACCAGGGTTGCAGAGGACTGTGTTTCAGTATACTCTTATTTCCTTGTACTTAACACACAATAAGCAGCCTTCTGAAAGCCTGACAATGTCTAATCTCATTTAATTCTCACAACAACTATTACTCCTAGTTTATAGACCAGGAGATGGAGGCATTGAGAGGTCCCAAACTTTGTCCAAGGCAGAAAGTGTGGAGGGTGAACCTGACGTAGCAGGTGTGATACCAGGACCCTTACTCCAGATCCCTAGGCTACATTGCTTGGGCACCAACCTAGACTTCAAAATCGTGAGTGCCAGGCATCAGGCTCGCCCTGCCCAGGCCCCCAAAGTAGAAAGACAACCAATGGGTACAAATTAACAAAGGTAAATTTCAGTCCCCAAAAAAACATTTCATCCATTGGACCTGTCTGAGAACGTAAAGGACTTCCTGGCAAAGCCATCAGCTCCCAATCCCAGGAAGTGCCTGAGCAGAGGATGACCGGAGGCAGGCACTGAATTAGGGGGCCACAAACACCCCTTCTCCCATGGACTCACATACTTTATAACCAAGCCTCACACACTACACTACTCCACCAAGCCCACTGCTCTAACATGCCTGGCATTAACCAAACTTGTAGTTCTGGGTCTATCAAATCATATTTTTCCACTCTCTTTTGCTTTCAGAAATATGTCTTAAACCACTTCCGTTAAAAAAAAAAAAATTTTCCCCCATACTTAAGAATTCCACCATTCACTTTCCAGAAGACCCTTCTACTCAGCTCAGATGCAGTTAGTTTCCGAATGCTGACCTCCCAGGAAAAACGTTAACCAAGGTGAGTGATGGAGCCCACAATCGGTGATCATTGTCCACAGGGCTTCCTCCTCTCCAGCACCCCAGCTACTGATCTAGGGAATCAGCATCTGAAATGCCACAACTGCTTATGCTTCATCGTCGGTGAGTCTTTATTTAAAAGAGAATGTCTCTCTTTTGCAAAGCAAACAATTCTTTGTCATGTGATCTGATGGGCAGGCTGAACGTAACATGCCACAGTTGTCAAGGATCCCTTCTAGTTCACCTCTGGCTCCGTGGCTCCCACCCACAGCCCGCACCATCTTGGGCACAGGATACAAGGTTATTGTTGAACTTCCCATTTGGCCCTAAGAGGTGGAGGTTCCAGCTTATTGCTCTCATTCCCCATGCTTAACAAAATACAGCTTTTTTTTTTTTTTTTTTCCGAGACACAGTTTTGCTCTGTTGCCCAGGCTAGAGTGCAGTGGCGAACTCCGCTCACTGCAAGCTCTGCCTCCTGGGTTCACGCCATTCTCCTGCCTCAGCCTCCTGAGTAGCTGGGACTACAGGCGCCCGCCACCGCGCCGGGCTAATTTTTTGTATTTTTGGTAGAAACGGGGTTTCACCGTGTTAGCCAGGATGGTCTCGATCTCCTGACCTTGTGATCCACCCGCCTCCGCCTCCAAAAGTGCTGGGATTATAGGCATGAGCCACCACGCCCGGCCTACAGCTTATTTCTTTTGGAGGTAAAGTACTTCAAAAGAAATGTCACAGGCTTCCACATTTCTCTATAGGAATTTTCTTTTCATGCAAATATTAAAATCTTAATAGTGCCAGTAAAACATAAGAGCATTGAAAGCTTACATTTTTCCAGTGTCTGCTTTCCTGCAACCATAAACTTCCCCGAATCCTCCTCGTCCAATAATCCTATGCACACTGAACTCATTCATGGTCAACTGGGAAATCCAAACACAAAATGAAAACGTAAGATTACACAAAGCTATGGTGTTTTAAAGATTTTTTCAGGCAAAACATAGACAGTAATTAAAATAGCAATCTGACTTAGGGATCTATCCTTTTCATGACTGAGTCTTTAAGCTGAAGGATGAGATGCCCCAGGGGTGGCAAGACTTTCGACAGCCTCCCTCAGCTCCACCTCCAGGATAAACGAGGCACCAAATGGAGGCACAAGGGAAGATGATGGAGTGGAACCAAGCCGAACTGTTTCTCCACTCTCACAAATCCCAGATTACAATATGTATACCTTGAAGACAAGTGAATGTGAAATGTCTAATCAAAGTGAAAAGCAGCCTTAGCTACTCCGAAGCCTAATGTTTGGGAACAATCCAATGCTTCTGAGAACTGTCAAGAGTTGAAAAATGAGAGTCCATGTCAGGGGCATCTATGTGTTCACGATACGAGGCCATATGATCAGGAAACCCAACAGATGCAGGCCACGTGAATTTGTTATTGATAACATCAGTGAATAGAGAGGACTCATGCTGACCATGTGAGCGTGAAACAAGGCTAAATGTGAGTAAAGGATATACAGAGGCTGTATTCATAAGCACTTTCCTTCAGTCAATAATATCTCAGTAATGCCCCACTTCATCATTAGATTTAATAATGTTAAATGGCACAAAGACAGATAGTGAATCTGACATTTCACGTAAGAGGCCATAAGACAATAGCAAGTACCTACTACTTTACATATCCCGGCAAATTAAGGGTGGGATTCTTTAAGGGTTCCCCTAAACAACCTTAAAACATCATATAGAAACCTGCGTTTGGGCCACAGACTTCACGTTTGATTCTCAGAGTCCACAAGGACACAGGGTCTCCCGAGGCTGAAGCGTATGAAAGACCCAGAGCAGATATAAGGGGTTTTTAGAGTATATGTTATTGCCTCTTGCTTCTAAATCCTTCCAGGAAATATGATGGGAAAAGGAGGTTAGAAATTAAAAAAAAAAAAAAAAAAAAAAGATCATTTCTTGGCCTTTTAGTGAAGATCAAGTATTTTTAAAAAAACAAAACTCCTGCCGGACGCGGTGGCTCAATGCCTGTAATCCCAGCACTTTGGGAGGCCGAGGCGGGCAGATCATGAGGTCAGGAGATCAAGACCATCCTGGCGAACACGGTGAAACCCCGTCTCTACTAAAAAATACAAAAAATTAGCCGGGCGTGGTGGCGGGTGCCTGTAGTCCCAGCTACTTAAGAGGCTGAGGCAGGAGAATGGTGTGACCCAGGAGGCAGAGGTTGCAGTGAGTGGAGATCGCGCCACTGCACTCCAGCCTGGGCGACAGAGGGAGACTCGTTTCAAAAAAAAAAAAAAACTCCTTTTCCAACAATACCATTCAAGTAAAAATCTAAAAAAAAAAAAAAAAAAATTCCAGTTGATTGTTTTGCCCAACTGCAAGCCTATGAGAAGGGAGACTGTAAAACAGAAGGTAAGAAAGACTGTGCGAAGAAATGTGTGCATTTTCAAATTGCAATAAGGATGATGCAACAAGAATTACTGAAATTGAAAACTTAGAGTAGATGAAACACTAAGGAGATGACGTGTTAGAACGTGGCCTGTTTTGGAAGATTGCTTTTAACACTCTCAAAATGATAAAAAAGAAGATGAAGCCTTGGTCTGATAAAAGATGTCATCATTTTCATTATGATACTCAATTTGTATTATTACATCTAATAGTAAGAAAAAGAAAAGGAACTCTACCAGAATGGCAGAAGGCAAGGACATGAAGGAGTTATATTAAGTAAAAGTTTTGTATTTTTACTACTATTTTTGTTAAAGAGTCAATTACCTCTTAAAATATCCTTTCTTACATAAACAAGCACATTCTCATATGAATATGAAAAAGAATTAAAGCTTCTATTGTTTATAAGGAAACATGGGAGGGTGAATGCTTAGTACTTAAAGCTGTAAGACAGACATCTGTTTGGGCAGTGGACCCTCTGGGAGTACGTTCCAGAATCAAGTATTTTCTCATGAGGTTAAGCCAGAGGAAGTTTTTATTTAAAAAACGAAAAAAGAAAAAGATGATACTCACATGGATATTTAATTCAACGTTTTTCCACTGACAAAATCTAGTGAACTTGTCACTAAAAGAGAATAAAATAATTACTAGAAAGTTAAATATCAAATTAACTGGATTTACAAAACAACACCATAAGACAGACTAGAATGGCATTACTTGGGTTGCTTATCAAAAAAGTAAGTTTTCTGAAACCCTTTTTCACAGAGCATTCACCAGTATTCATGGCTTTATTTCATGATTCAAATGAAAGATTTCATGTTCCTTGTTTAATTGTCCTAAGCTATGGTAACACTTTTATCTGAATCAGCAGAGTCCAATACGGAGATGATATGAACGACATATATAATGTAATTTTAATAATATACTTTATGTAACCCAATATATTAAAAATTCTTTCAACATGAAATCAATATAAATTAATGAGATATTTTACATTCTTGTTACTATATTAAATCTTTGAAATCTGATGTGTATTCTGCACTTAAAAGCACATTTTAATTTAGACTCGTCACATTTGAAGTGTTCAATAGCTGTATGTGGCTACTGGCTACCACATTGGACAGCCATGGCTTTTAAAGCACAGCTCTAAGACAAAAAATTAATGTTTACACATAATTCTAAGAGTAGCCACGTGCCAGGCCTGCTCATGTATTCCTCCTACAGACTCTACAGCCAGGTACTATTATGATCCCCATTTTATAGCTGAAGAGACCAAGGCATCAAAATGTTCAGATGCTTGGCCAAGGTCACACAGTGACAGAGTGGGAGAGTGGAATTTGAACCCAGACCAATAGAATCTAGTGTATCATCTTAATCAGGATTCAGTGCTGCCTCTCAAAGACACAGGTAGTATAGAAGAGAAACCCTCAGACTAGAATCCTAAGAGACAATAGGTTCACCACACTGACATGCTCCCACAATTCACTCAACTGCTTGATGAGTGTTTTCTTTATCCATGAGGAAAAAGATACATCCTGTATCTATTTAACAAAGACATTTTGATTATGTTTTTTATTAATGAGCAATATATCTGTAAGGTGGGTTTTTTGTTTTTGTTTTTGTTTCTTTGAGACAGAGTCTCGCTCTGTCGCCCAGGCTGGAGTGCAGTGGCGCCATCTCGGCTCACTGCAAGCTCCGCCTCCCGGGTTCACGCCATTCTCCTGCCTCAGCCTCCCGAGTAGCTGGGACTACAGGCGCCCGCCACCACGTCGACTAATTTTTTGTATTTTTAGTAGAGACGGGGTTTCACCGTGGTCTCGATCTCCTGCCCTTGTGATCCGCCTGCCTCGGCCTCCCAAAGTGCTGGGATTACAAGCGTGAGCCACCGCGCCCGGCCGGTTTTTTGTTTCTGTTTTTGTTTTTGTTTTTAAATGGAGTCTTGCTATGTCCCCAGACTGTAGTGCAGTGGCGCGATCTCAGCTCACTGCAAACTCTGCCTCCTGGGTTCATGCCATTCTCCTGCCTCAGCCTCCCCAGTAGCTGGGACTACAGGCGCCCGCCACCACGCCCGGCTAATTTTTTTTTTTTTTTTTTTTTTGTATTTTTAGTAGAGACGGAGTTTCACCATGTTAGCCAGGATGGTCTCTATCCGCCCGCCTCGGCCTCCCAAAGTGCTGGGATTACAGGCGTGAGCTACCCTCCCAGCCAGCTATTTGTTTTTTAAACTATTTTCAAAGGAAATGCATTCTAGATTGAATACTTCTTAAAAGTAAAGAACATTCTGGTGATGGTTCGATCTCATTTTGCCCCTGGCATGATTCCTTACACAGATACAGGATTCAGGGAGAGAGGGAGGAAGGGAGGAAGGGAGTTACAGGTAATATTAGCATCATACTGGAATGCCTTAAAGACATCCAAATATCACAGTTCCCTAGGGGCTTCATTTAATGAGCTTTACAATTTTTTTTTTTTTTCTTTTGGAGACAGGGTCTCACTCTGTGTCCCAGGCTGGAGTGCAGTGGTGCAATCCTAGGTTGCTACAACCCTCAATTCCTAGGCTCAAGTGATCCTCCCACCTCAGCCCCCCAAGTGGCTAGGACTACAGGCACACACCACCACACTGAGCTGTTAGTTTTTAATTTTTATTTTTGAAGATAGTGGGTGTTGCTATGTTGTACAGGCTGGTGTCGAAGTCCTAGCCTGAAGCGATCCTGCTGCCTCAGCCTCCCAAAGTGCTGGGATTACAGGGGCGAGCCACCACACCCAACCAATAGACCTTTTAAAAAATAAGGATCTTTAACATATTCCTGAGGCTAATAATCAAATTAAAAATCAAAAGCAGAGGAATAGTTGCAATTACAATAGCATCTTTTTTTCAATGAATCTAAAATGACTCACAAAGAGTGTTTCACTGATCCTCCTAACATGTCTAATGAAGTTGGTAAATTAAAATTGTGTTTTGAGAGTTTCTAAGAGTTATTTCAACCTATTTTTTAGAAGTATGGTGCATGCAAAAGGCAAAACCACATTTGGGTGCACTCTCATTTATAAATCTATGACTGGTCTTTGAAATGCACTTGGTTTGTGAGGCTAGCTCGTACTCTCTTTTCTCACAGATTCTGGAGTCCAGAGCTGGTGACAGGGGATGGAAATCTGACACATTTTACAACTAGCTGAGGAGGGTTAACAAACAGGAAAGAGAGAAGTGCCTGCATATTTTGCCCACTAAGAACGGATTTGCTGTAACAAGTTCCTCTTTAGGAAGTACAGACGGCCCTGAGTATCTAGGCTCAGTCCTGTCTCCACGGGGGTTATTTGAGTGCTATTCCCAATCAATGCCTGGGTACTGAGTGGGACACTTTTGACAGGAGGGGAACTGTGACAAAGGAAAGAGCCCAGACAATGATAGGGCTTCAGGTAGCTAGAGCCCTTGCAAATGACTTAAAAGGATCTTGGAGAGAAGATCAGAGGTTAAAGACCTCGAAACGCCTGGGGTGCAGTAAGGGTGGAGTAGAAGAAGTGTTTTAACTCTGATTCCTGACTCAGTCGTTGTCCTGCTGAGCAACTGAAGTTCACTGCCTGAATGAGGCGCATAGCTCTCAACGAGAAGAGGGAAAGCCTGCACTGCCCTCTCCAATTCTGCCTCACCTGGAACTCAGCCCCACAGCCCTGCTTGGACCTCAGGGAAGGTCGGAAGACATTGCACATATCCCTGCATTGCTGATGGCTCCCTCTTTACCATCAGACTCAGGGTGGTCATGGAAAAATCGCCTTTTCCATGGGGCCCTTCGTGTGCCCAGTCCCAATGAGGTCAAAGGCTACATGACCATATTGATGGAGTCCTTGTGCTTTTCAAAATCAAAGCTCCAAACTTATCACCTGACATGATTTTTTTTTTCTAATTTGATGGAAATTAACAAATCAACTTTAAAAATAATCTATTTACAGAAAATTGTAATGGCTGCAGAAAATCCCGTGTGCCTGCTTGCCTAAAATGCAAACAGCATCGTTTGCATTTACTGAGAGGATATGAAATGACTGGCACAATGAGCGAAAATCACTGTATCTGTGAGCCTGGTTTCAAGTGAAAGGATGCATGGCAAAGTTATAAAATATCCATGGGAGAACCTCTTCCCCACTTTTAATTACCTTCCCCTCTCTCCCTTCTCTCCTAAGCATCACACAAAGTTAGGTTTACCCAAGAGTTGGGAAAGGTCAGATTTTAGGACCAGCAGCCATGGAGATGGCCCAGGACTTGGCTGCAACTCAGCCCTGAGCCAGCAGCCCACCCTCTCCGTTTGATGCTGGCACTTTTTGGCAGAGTTCCTGCTACTACTCAGAAAAGTACAGTCGTCTGTAAGAATATTAGTTTCCCAACATATTGACTCTACTCCAGGATAAAATTACCTCTTGAACTCCAATAGAATTGCAACACAACTTTCTTTTTAATTGCTTTAGTTCTGTGAATATGTGGTGAAGAAAACTACAGTAAAGTAGCATTTGTTCTTAAAGTGCAATTACTGAGCAGCTGCAGAAAGCTCTAGCATGAGATATCATCATCACGTATATTGTCTAGAAATTAGCCAAGCTGATAAAGTCAGTGCCAATGCAGATTCTGTTTTAGAAGGTCCAATTTCAGTGGTGCATTGTCACAGAAACATACTCAAAAAATGGAAGAATTGACCAGTAGCTCTATAGTTTGAGTAACCAAGGGACATATTAGGTATTTAATGACATACACAATCATAAACAGGCATTGACCTATGTCCTTAAATTCTACTCTTACATAAAGAATCAAGTACAGGCTTGTCCTACTTTGGGAGACATGTTTCCAAAATCCAAGCAAATGAATCAGATAAATTATAGTCAAGTTTGTATTATTAGCAAAGGTCTCCCAGTAAGATACTTTTTAAAATTGAGGTTCCTCAGTGTGTATTTTAGACTCTATTGAAGCTAAGAAATTGAAGGTCAAAGAGATGCTATGATAGACAAACCCTAAAATTATAATGTAAAGTACTGAGGAAGCAGTTTAACTCAAAGCCTGGCACATCGTACATGGTCAATGAATACTTGCTGAATGATTAACACACATTTTAAAGTCAGCATTTACGGCATAAGATGAGGTACACATACACTATAAAAAATTGTGTATATATATGCATAAAGTTTCATACCTTTCCATAAATTTTTGAAAAATGTCACCTCGAAGGCTTTCACAAATTTCTTCTATGTATGGCTGGAAGAGATGGAAAAGAAATTCCACACTGAATGAATTGGAATGTATCAAAAAAACACAAACCAATGAGACTCAGGTTAAGCGAAGTTCCCAATTATGCACTCCCCATAGCATCGTGTCTGGTACCTGCCTTTCTCCGTGCCTGTCTAATATTCACTAATGGATTCATCAATATTTATCTACACCACTTGATTCTATGAAGACACAGACAGGTCTGCCCTGTTTGCCACTATATTCCTAGTACCTAATATGACTCCTGGCAAGTCACAGACACTTCTTACATGAGCAGGGCTCGCTTCATGGAGGTGTGACTCAGAAAAGCCTGGTGCTGGGTTTAAAGCTCTGTTGTTGCCATTTCGAAATTTTTTTTTTTTTTTTTTTTTTTTTTGAGACGGAGTCTCGCTCTTTCACCCAGGCTGGAGTGTAGTGGCGCGATCTCGGCTCACTGCAAGCTCCGCCTCCCGGGTTCACGCCATTCTCCTGCCTCAGCCTCTCCCAGTAGCTGGGACTACAGGCGTCCGCCACCACGCCCGGCTAATTTTTTGTATTTTTAGTAGAGACGGGGTTTCACCTTGGTCTCGATCTCCTGACCTCGTGATCCGCCCGCCTCGGCCTCCCAAAGTGCTGGGATTACAAGCGTGAGCCACCGCGCCCAGCCTCGAAATTCTTAATCATTTTTGTATGAGGAGCGCTGCGTTTTCACGTTGCACTGGGCCCCACAAGTTATGTGGCACAACTTGTAAGCTAATAAAAGCATCTGTAATCTGTACTGAGTTTTAAAAACTCAAAGCTAATAGGTCCATGAAGTGAAAATTTTTTTTAATTTGCTATTTTATTTGATTTTCTATCTCTTAGATACATAGAGAAAACCACAGGGGAGAGTTGATCCAATCCCACTCCTCATCTTACAGGTAAGGCTACCAGACTGCAGGCAGGTACACTCCCAAGGTCTCTGAGAAGGTCCATGGCTAAACTGGGGTTAAGGCAAGGGCTGCTGGTTCACATGCACAGCGCTCTTCCTCTCATGGAGAACAACTACCATCTACTTCAACTTCATGCCACTTTACCCATTACTGAATAAACAGCATCAGCTTTCCTTTTCCATGTGATGAACTTTTGAAATCAAGAACTATAAAAGTATAAAGTGACAATATTTCACAGTTCAGCCCAGAGTCAATTAGATAGTTTTGGGAAACATTTTGGCACCCTCAGCTCATTGAATGATCCAAATTTAACCTTTTTTTTTATGTCTTCATAGATCATCCTGAAAGTTTACAAAAAAAAAATAAAAGAAAAACTACATCATGGAACAGTACAAACCAAGTGACGAGAATAGGAAGTCTGCAGAAGCCACAGGAACCAAACATGGGCTGGGAGGCAGCTGCAGTCCTTCTGGGAGCCTTGCTTCCTGCAAGCAGAAAGGACGCTAGCCTGGTGGGCAACGCGGGGTAGGGGACACTGGTTGGGGGTGAACCAGTCTACGCCAACTTGCAGAACTATCCCTGTCCTGGGGAAGGCACTGGAGCTAGTTGCGAAAACCATATGGACTTTGTCCCCTTTGTGGTGAAAGAGGAAGCTAAATTATCTCTCTCTGAAGTTCCTTCCAGCTCTGAAATCCTATGATTCCAGGAAACACACAACATCTATCTTAGCAAAGTCCTCGACAAGTCTCAAGAGGTTCAAAAGAGTCAAGAGACGAAATAGATTCAAATGTCCAAAGACCTAAGAAAAGGCTACATTTATAGATCACAGATTTTTCTATTTATAAAAGCTATTACGTCAATTAATATTTTTCTTTCATATTTTATCAAACATCCCTACTTTCTGCTAATAAAGTAAAAGATGAGTGTCACTGGGAATTCCTAAGACTACACAGAATCTACCATGCTGCCACTTTTCAACAGAAGGAACTGCAACAGGCTTGCTAAGGAATATGAAAGCCAGAGTTCAACAGTGAGATGAGGAGCAGACTACTTTCCCTCTCTGATCCTCAGTTCCCTTAATCTGTAAAAGAGAACAGTCGTATCTAAGTTGCAAGGCTGTCGTGAGAATTTGGTAAGATTCAGAATACTGAGAGCCGAGCTCAGGGCCCAGTGCAGTTTAGAAGCACTCAAGCACAAGCCAGGGCCCCTCCCAAGCCCGCCACCAACGGACCTATGCACTTACCTCTAAAGGCAATCTTACAACCAAAAGAATTTAATAAAAAGCATTTGTATTTACTTTAAAAACAGTTTTGTTTTACTATGAACTTCAACTGACTTTACTGGTTAATGTACCTCTGTAAACAGGACATTCAGACATGTACCTTTTACTTATACTTTAGTCATTATGCTCTGATGGTACATAATACATAGAATTGCATTAATGTACTCCTTATTTTAATAAACTTTATAATATTTTCTTCACTTCTGAAATAAGAATAATACCCATTCTATATCTGTTTAGCCAGAAAATTATTTTGACTATTTTTTTAATGAACAAAACAAATCAATAAAGTGTTTTTTAAAAGATATATGAAAGAAATTGCTTCTAAATGAATGTTTTTTGAAGGTATGAAAGAATCCTAGTGGTCTTTGTATCTCAACTGGAACAATTTTTTTCAATGTTATTTATGTTATAGTAGAAGCTAAAATCAGATTTGTAAAACCCATGTATTATGAGGTATAGTTTAGCAATGTTAAATGTAATTGACCATAAGGCTGTCTACGTACCATGGCAAAGTCAGATGAAAACTGAAATTCTGACACTCAAATATCATGGAAACAACAAAAAGCAGATATTGACACTGTACTTGCTGACTGTAAGATGTGTGATAATAGCTAACATTTGTGGAGCACAGTGATAGGCGGGCCTCGTACAAAGCAACCCGTGTGCACCCTTCTCACTGAATCCTCAAGACCTCCATTTGAGGGAGAGCACAGTGTCATTTCCACTTTACAGATGAGAAAACTGAAGTTAGGAAGGTGGAGAAGCTTACCCAAGGTCCTCCAGCTACGGCCCTGGGACTCAAAGCCAGGTCAGGTCAATGAATTTCATAACCCAAGCTTATAACCCACTACGATCCAGACAGGTATTACATTTTATGCAAGTCCATCTAATTATTGTCACAGAAAGGTAACACCCAATTTGTTACTATCTAAATACGCTCTAAGAGCCAAATCAGTATTTGCTCTGCTGAATAATCAAATACATTTTGCATAAACACCATCATAAGATGCCAAAGTTGGCCGGGCATGGTGGCTCATGCCTGTAATCCCAGCACTTTGGGAGGCCGAGGCGGGCGGATCACGAGATCAGGAGATCGAGACCATCCTGGCTAACACGATGAAACCCCATCTCTACTAAAAATACAAAAATTAGCCGGGTGTGGTGGAGGGCGCCTGTGGTCCCAGCTACTTGGGAGGCTGAGGCAGGAGAATGACGTGAACCCGGGAGGCAGAGCTGGCAGTGAGCCGAGATCGTGACACTGCACTCCAGCCTGGGTGACAGAGCAAGACTCTGTCTTTAAAAAAAAAAAAAGATGCCAAAGTCAACTTATCTCCCTTTATAAATGACCAACTTATCCAGGAAAAAGATGAGTTGATTATTTTCACTTATTAAAACCATTATATTAATGACATTCTTTTCTATTTCTTGTAATTCATAGAAACATGAAAAGCACTTTATTCACGGGAGAATCTGACTGTCCTTGTAAACCACTGCCACCTCTATAAAAAACACAGGATGGAAAAGGCTTTTGGGAGGAAGTGAAACCATCTCATCTAAAGAATGCCAAATATATAGGCCTATTAGTTGGGAATTTGATTTTCCAAGTCTTGTCATTTAAACCTATATGATGGTATTGTGTTCAAGATATGAACAGCCAAGGTAAAATACAATTTCCCAAGACTCAAAGATCACTCAAACATCTGCTCCTGAATCTTGAAAATAAATTGTATTTCCCCTAGAGGATAATCACAGCAAGTATCAACAGCCTTGCACTACAAAATAAATCTTGTAGAGTCTTTGCTCATCACAGGTGCTGGAATGTCAAATGGGCAAAAACTTTCTTCTCTGATGTCTTATCTTGACTGATTTCTAGAACATAATGTTACTACAAAGCTCTAATGGCCTTTTTCAGAAAAGGCTTTAGGAAGCACGTTGGTAGAAGGACACTTTGCAATGGGAAGATAAACGATAATAAACTCAAATAGTCCCAGACAAAGCTCCAGAATAGAACACAGTCTTTACAAAGCAAGTCCTCTAGTGTAATTGCACATGCAAAAAGAATGTCACCAAGGCCAAGTGTTAAGCAAATATTATCTATTTATTTTGGAATAATTTTATCTTACCTGAAAAAGAGTTGATGTCACTTGTTTCTTGGATAAATGACTTTGTACATGTTCTACAGCTTGCTTTGAGAAAGGCTGTCAAAAGTCAAAAATAATATTTTTAAGTAATAAAATGTAACAAATCTGTGTATGTTATATAATATCACAACAGATAAATTTAACACAGCAATTACTAAACAGTAACCTACGGTAATTATATTAACAAACATTCTTTAAAAATCTGTTGAGTATTTATAGGCAATCCCAGCAAATGCTTGCTCCTCTGGGCATCCAGTTCTTAGATACATGCCCAGAAGAATGACCATGCAGGGGCTGACATTATGCAATTCCAGAAGGGTTCAAGATCACTCTGATAAGAAAGTGTAAAGAATCCTATTATCAGGTCAAGTGCACTGGCTCATGCCTATAATCCCAGCACCTTGGGAGGTCGAGGCAGGAGGATCGCTTGAGCCCAGAAGTTCACGATCAGCCTGGGCAACATAGTGGAACCTCATTTCCATAAAGATAAAAATAAAAATAAAAATGACCCAGGCATGGTGGTGTGCGCCTGTAGTCCTAACTACTCTGAAGGCTGAGATGCGAGGATTGTTTGGGCCCTAAATGCATACATTCATCAACGAACTGATAATGGGGTTGTAAAAATGTAAAATTTCCATCAAATAAGAGAAAATACACAAAAATACCCCTAAGAATTGATGTCAGGATTACAAAGTCAAGCCATAGTGGTAAAAGGCTCTAAGTTAAGGAAAGTCTTACTGTAACCACAGCGAGGGGAACTAGGGCAAAAACAATGGAGCTCCCTCTGATAAAAATTAAAATGGTATCCTCCCCTCTCCAAACTTCAAATTGTGTCTTCTTTAATAATGCACAAGAAGAAGAAAGGCTTAAAAGTACCATCATACAAACAAACACGCTCTAAACTGCTGAACTACATAAAAACTAAGTTTATGGAGGCTTTCCCATTGAACATCTGGCATTCTTCAAGGGTTCAGTCCTTCCCTACTGAGGCAGCAAAGCATGGAGTAGCAACAATTAGTCCTAGGCCCAGAAATTCCTTCATCAAGCCAGGTGGGTCCAAGGAACAGAGCAGTGCATGCCACAAGAAAGAGACGTCCTCTTTAGCCACAGTTATGCAAATGTCTGCAAGAACTGTAAATAAACAATGAATACAGAAGCACCAAAATACACCATTACCATAACCAGTGCTGTCCAATAGGACTTGCTACGACAATGGGAGAACTGTGTATCTGTGCCATCCAATACAAAAGCCACTAGCCCCATATAACCACTGAATACTGGAAATGTGGCTCATGAGGAACTGAGGTATTAAATTTTTACTCCCATTTGACTTTAGTTAATTTAAAGTTAAATGTAAATTGCCACATGCAGCTAGTGGCTGCTGCGTTGATATAGCAGGCCAGGACTGTCAGGCCACCCTTTGGAAAACATTCCTAATGTAGAGATATTACATGGTAAATGTTCTTCCAGTTACTCCTGGTAGAATAATTTCCTAATAACCTAGTTTATCCTAATGACCAAGTTTAGATTGTTTATCTTATTTACAAGGAAAAAAAAATTACAACTGCTATTGAACTATTAATGGACAAAATTAACATAATGATTATAAGCCACCTTATTCATTCAAAGAGACCATTTAAAATTTATATTTATCAATAGTTGATTAGCTTAATTGTTAAAGTATAGCTCATTTTAAAATAATAAAGCTTAATTTCCTTTAGAATGTCTTGAATTGAGACTTTTTCTTCAGTTGATCTAAATTAGCGATTTTATTTCATTGATTTTTGCAGCGAAAGTATCAGCTTTTGGAAATAAACTAAGCTTACACGAAGCAACACACGTCGTGGCAATATTACCAGGAAACAAACAACAAAGCAGAAGAAATAAGTTCCACCCCGGGCCTGCATTTTTCAACTTTAAACACCTTTCTACTGTTTTACTTTCATTCTGGAAACACTGAACAGGGTCCCTTATTCATCAGTATTAAAGTAACAGAGTAAGAAGAAATACTTACATGTGAACAGGAAAGAAGTTCCTTCATGATGTAGGCATCATAAATTTGTCGACTTCTGCAAAGGCGGTCTTCCTCATTATCAAGTTTTTCATATTCTTTTATCTAGGTTTTTTAAAGTTATCATTGTTAGGTTATATCTTCCTGGAAACTTGCCTTATTAAAATATATTACTGGCCCAGGCAGAAACCACTTGCACATGAGATAAAGCAAATTACTGAACCGGCTATTCCACAGGAAACAGCTACTTCTAATGTTGTAATAATGAACTTGGAATAATTTAAATTCAACTAGAAACATACAAGTGGATTTTTTCCCTATGATGACTCTCATCACTTAAATGTAGAAACATAATATTAGGAAACACACACTGCCATGGTTACAATTATCTTACAATACATGAGCCATAGACCATGCATCCTTGCCAATTCTCCTCTTCAAAGCACAAATCATTTCAATTTGGCTGTAATTCAGTTCCAGGAGTTATGATAGGGAATGTTCTCACTCAACTACAGTGTTCCAAAACTACGAGGAGGAAAAAAATATATTGCCAGAATTCCTGCAAAGAGATTTTTCAAAAATCAACTAAAGCAATTAAATATTATAGAAAGGAATTAACCCACAGATAAAAGGATTGGCTTTTCAGGTTGGAACCTCAGCTGCACTATACAAGTATTAACAGACAGGTGACTTCAAATCGTGTATTTTGCTGTATTCAGCAAAGGTAACCTGGTTGGTGTTAAAAATGACTAAATGATGAAACTGTGCTTTAGAAATATTTGCCTTATGTGGAAATGGCTCCCAATGCTCTAACCTGATAACAGAAGGTCCTGGACCTCAGAATTGTTCCCAATTTATTTACAGAAATACTTTTAATCCAAAAGACAAGAAGAGAATGAAAACATACATGAACTATGAAGCTCGGAGGGAGACTGTCACAAAGATCTTCACTATAATGACTGATTAGTACATATGACTTCCTCTCACAAACTAAATAGAAATAAAGGTTACCTTTTACCTTATAGTATGGCTTTCACAGTTTTGAAATCAAAACCAGCAAATCCTATTTGTTAGATTCCTAATAAAGATAAGGGCACAGTCATGCAGGTGAGGGAAAAAAGGTACGTGAAACACTGAGGTCTCATATGAGTCATATGAGGGCTAGCCGGTTCACACGCTGAGAAATCACCAGGAACATCTCAATTGTCCTGAAAGATCATCAGTGTTACACTGTGATGGCTGAAATTCACATGGAGTCTTCTTGAAGAAGACAATAAAACCTGACATAAAGGCAGGCCGACTGGGGAAGGCTGATACTCTATCCAACAGGAAAAGACCATCTTTATGAAGAATCAGTCCAGTAATGTCAACATAGCCAAAAGACCAGGGCTTAACCATTCTAAGTCAATTCAGGAGAACAAGTCTAACATGTCCAAGTGCCATACCAGATGTGAATATGGTAGCTGCAAAGTAACAGAAGCCAGATACCAAAATCCGAAGGAGAGTCGGAAAATAAATCAAAGATTTGTGGCTTGGTTGATTCCGTTTGTTGTATTTTGCTTTAGGCAAATCCAAAGGTTAATGCCAGAATGCTAGGATAAAATGGTAGACTATCACTAAACCAAAGGCAAAAGTTTCTGCCTCTACATAAGAACAGCCTCAAGGGATAATAAGACTTCATGGAATGATGATCCTTGAAAACAAGTGTAATGAAATTTAAGTCTATGTTCCAAGAAGCCTACAAAGCAAATTGACACCTGGTTAAACAAATGCTCATTCTATGGAAGTTCCTTCCCATGAACAGCCAAATCCCATCATTTCTGGGTAAATGATGCTCTGAACCACAACACTGTCTTGACTAAGAGCCTTGTGACTTCTAAGCTCCAACTTGACAACAGAAAAGGTAACTCTTGGTATGCAAAATAAGAGCCTAAAGCATCTGTGGCTATAATTTGGTATTCGCTTTCTATAATCAGTAAGAACACTGATTAAAGACCATGCAGTCGACTACCAATAGCTCTAAACAGACGTCCTATTGCAACATATACATAGCAAATGCCATCTCTGATTCCGGAAGTTTGGTTGTCCAGGTAACCTGGGCAGGAAGAGGTCTAAGTTCAAGGTGAAAAGTCTTCCCTACTGCAGGATAGAAACACTATCATCAATAATAAATATTCACAGACCTGTAGTCCCTTTCTGCTTTGGTGGTTACACATCTCCCAGGTGAACTGGAAGCCTAAATAACCTGAGCCCTAAGAGCAAGCACTTTTGGTCCACAGGTATCATAGTCTCTGCTTCTGCGCCCATCCTTTGTTCCACCACCATTGCAGTGAGATGGTCTAGTGAAATCATCTCTGCCTGGCCCAATCCAAGGCTCTCTCTTTTGTCCTTCACCTTATTGACTTCTCAGCAGCATTCAACTCAGTTGTCCACTGATGCCTTCTTTGAAACTTTCTTCTCTGACTTCTGTGACCTATCCTCTCCAGGCTTCTCTTTCTTGGTCTCCTTTGGCAGTCCCTCTCCTCTGCTTGACTTCCAAATCCTGAACTGCCTCAGAGCATGGTGCTGGGGGCACCCCTTCTTCACCAGCTAAGTTCTCCCTAGGTAAAGCTATGTAGTCCCACAGTTTCAAATATCAATTACATTCTGATGACTAAGTCTGGATCTCTAGGACTCCTGAGCTCCAGATTCTAAATATCTAACTATCTATTTGACATTTCCAGTTGAATATCTAGAAAGCATCTCAAATTTAACACGTCTAAATGAAACCTTTAACTTCCACATCCTCTGTACTCCAGCCAAATGGGCTCCTCTCCCAGTCTTCTTTATCAAAAAAATGAGTAAAATCATCCTCCCAGTTGCTTAAGCCAAAAAATGAATAATCATAAGGATTCCACTCTTTTGCCACGCCCCTGCCACCACCACCCCCTACATTCAATTCATCAGCAAATCACGTTTGCTTTATATTCAAAATATAACACAAATTCAGGCTCTGCTTCTGGTAAGAACCAATTAATTCCTAACAGAACAATCCTCCTGAGATAACAACTAAAATTCTGGACACATATAGACAATAAGCACTGAAGAGTGACCAAAGGAACACAGAGAATGGAAAAGGGCATCCAACAGAAACTGTAAGAATATAAAGAGCCACAGAAGGAATGCTCCAAAATTCTATGTATAAATCCAGTCAAAATCCCTGGTGGGCCCCATAATGACACACGAGCATGGCAGACCCTAAGCAGCCTAGCTAAGCCTTAAAGAACTGAACAAGATTCATCTTCCACCACTGCAGAGAGGACAGGGCTCAGAGTTTGAGTAAGCCAAGTTAACTGTATTCTTCAACGAACAGATGAAAAAATCCATATGCCTTGGAGGAGCATAACAGAGTTTAGAGTATCCACAATATATCAATCACATGTTCAAGATACAAGCTAAAATTATTCTACAGATGAAGAAACAGAAAATGTGACCCATATGCAAGAGGACAAACCATCAATGAAAACCAATCCAAGATAGCCCAGATGTTAGAATTATCAGACAAGGATTTTAAAGCAGCTATTATAACTGGACGTAACAGAAAGGATGTTAACAGAAAATATTCATGTAACGAATAAAAAGATAGGAAATAGCAGCAGAAAATAACTATGAAAAGAACCAGATAAAAATGTCAGAAGTAAAAAATAGAGTATCTGAAAAAAACATTCAATGGAATGGCAGATTAGAGATGCCAAAAGAAAATGCCAATAAATTTGAAGACAAATCCACAGGAAGTATCCAATCTAAAGAAAAGAAAGAAAAAATATTGGGCGAAAACTCAGACAGGGCATCCAGGATATATAGGATAAATAATATCCAAATATCAAATATATATATATATAATCAGTCTTAAAAGGAGAGGAAAGATTGAGGTAGAAAAATAATCCTTTAAGAAGTAATGGCCCCTAATTTTCCCAGATTTGGTAAAAAATATATATATAAATTTACAGATTCAAGAAACTCAGCAAACTCCACAAAGGATAAATACGATATCTAAAATTACTTCACTAAAAAGCAGAAGCTGTCAGAATGAGGGAAAAAAATAATCAAGACACTTTTATATCTGTCCAAAAGAAACACACTTTATATATAAAAACAAATTGATAGTAGAACGATGGGAAAAGATATATCATGAAAATAGTAAGCATAAGAAGACTGAAGTGTCTACATCTGTATTAATATCCAGTGAAGTCAATTTCAAGACAAAGAATATTACCAGAGATAGACACATTTCATATGGAAAGACACAACAATCAAATGTTTCTGTACTCAATAGCAGAGCTTCAAAAAATATGGAGAAAATGGACAAAATAAAAGAAGAAACAGACATTCTACAATCAGAGTTGAAGATTTTAACACCCTTTTCTCAGCAATTGATAGAACAACTAGATATAAAATCAAAAGAGATGTAGAAGCTATCATATCAACTACCTTGACCTAACAGATACTTATAAAACATGATACCTAATACTCCTCTGTTTTAATTTTTCCACGGGCATTAGAATAAAATGTAAATGTGTTACTCTGGCCCCAAACACTCTGCCTCTCTCTTCAACCTGATCTTATTTCACACTGCCTGCCCCTCTCTTCATGCAGTACAACCAGACCACACTAGTCCTGTTTCAGTTCCCCAAACATGCCCTGTTCTTTCCTACCATGTTAGGGGCTCTGTCTTGGCCACAACTTTAGCCTAAAATGCTCTCCCCCTCACCAAGCTTCCATCTTCAAAAGACCAGCCTCTTTAACATTCAAACCTGGGTTTAGATGTCATCTCCTCAGACAGTCTTTGACCCATCAATCTAAAGTGGTCACCAAGTCACAATACAACATGCTGAGTTTTGAGTAGGTTTTGAGTCATTACATAGCAGTCTTTACTTCCAGGTACATTTCCTGTTTATTATTTGTTTATTGTCTGTTTCTCTCAACCAGAATACAAGCTCGAAGAGATAAGTTCTTTGTATCTGTTCATCTGAACGATGTCTGGCATAATGTTGGTGTTTAATAAATATTGGTTATGCCAGGTGTAGTAGCTCATGCCTATAATCCCAGCACTTTGGGAGGCTATGGTGGGAGGATCACTTCAGGCCAGAAATTCAAGACCAGCCTGGGCAACACAGTGAGACCTCATCTCTACAAAAATTTTTAAAATTAAAAAAAAAGTATCTGGGTGTGGTGGTACACACCTGTTATCTAAGCTACTCAGGAGGCTGAGGCAGGAGGATCACTTGAGCCCAGGAGTTCAAGACTAGAGGGAGCCATGATTGCACCACTGCACTCCAGCCTGGGTGACAGAGTGAGACCCTGTCTCAAAATTTAAAAAATAATAAATAAATATTGGTTGAACCAGTGAAAAAAATCTATATAGTAACTTTATCTTGGAATAATATTTATTTTCTCTTTTCCATTATTTATTTTTAAATCTAGGTATAATGTACATATTTCTATAGGCTGCCTCAAAATCTAACTGGAATAAGAAGTATATAAATCAATATACAGAGCAGTAGCTGTGGGGCATCACTGTTCTGTGTGTTGCGTATATACACAACCACCCTACAAGACAGGTACTATAATCATTCCAGTTCTTAGCTAAGGAAACCCAGGTAGAGAAAAGCTTTCCCAAGTTTACACAACTAGTAAGTAGCAGAGTTCAAATCCAGGCAGTCAGAGTTCAGCACTAGAACTTTCAACCACTATGCTGCACGTAATAGAACAGCATATTATAGATACTATGATTTAGAAAGCAATTGTTCATCTGGTGTCCTATTTGAAACTCACAGTTAGCCTGTGAAGTAAGCAGGAGACGATCACTAGCCTCACTTTATAGATGAGGTAACTGAAGCTCAGATATGAAGCCCTCATACTATGACAGCCTCAAGTACAGGGACAGTGTCTGCATTTGTAAGCTCAGTGTCTGACGTAAGGTAGATACTTCAGGGTTTGCTGAATGACTTGCCCCATATCCCACAGCAAGTAAGAGGCACCGTTGTACCTAGATCCTAGCTAGGTCTTCTGCTGATGAGTCAAATAATGGTCCAGATGAAAATGCTGACCACACACACACAAGCAGCAGGCAAATGGTAGGCATGACATGAGCATTAGGAAACAAACAGTGTAAGAATCAGAGGAGTCAGCCATCACAGAAGACGGAAATAGCTGCACAAACAGACTTGCTAGAAAATGTAGAAATTTTCCATATTGAGCTAGACCTTACAGAAAGCTAGGCTTTCAACAAGCGAAGCAGCAGCATTCTAGGCTGGGGAAAGGACACAGTAAAGTAACAAAAAGAATGGGCTTGGATTTGGGGAATGCTGGTTAGTCAGGTTTGGCCAATGTAGACATTCTATGTAAGAAGGTAGTGAAAACTAACAGGGAGAGGTAGGTAATACGTAATGTAAAGATACTTTGAATGCCAGGATACGCAGTTAGAACTTTAACATGGGAAATGGGTAACTGTTTGGGGACACAGGAAAGTGGAAATACAATGTACAAAATGTACATTTCAAGATACCTGACAAGAGTTTTCTAGAGATTGGGGTCGCAAATCAACAAGCAGAAATTAAAGAAAAATTACTAGACTGACAAAAATGAGGGGTCAGAGAAGAATTACTGATAACTTCAATGTGTAAAGGCTGCATTGATTTAGAGAAATGCACTTGAGCCCCAAGAGTGGAGGGTATCTTCAGCGAAGGAATACAGAGCAGGTTGCTGAGGAGTTTTGCAGCATCCTCCAAGGGGACCATCTGATGAGCCAGACCCACCATGTGCCAAGCCAGAAGAGAGGTGAGAAGAGCTGGGGAGGACGCCAGCTAAGAGAAACACCAATGCTTCAAGTTCAAATGGAAATGTATGAGCAGCAATCACCACCGTATCTGCAATAAGTACTTAGGAAATAACCACAAGTAGATTGCCCATCTGTTTCAACCCAGCAAAAATTATCTGCTAAAGGAGATTTCTCTGTGTTTGACAAGGTGACTTAGTAAATGCTGAAACTGGAGAGTTGAAGTTTTTAGAAACACAAGAAAGAAATTTTTTATGACAGATCAAGCTGTGATACGTATCCAGATAAAATGCCTGATTATGATTCAGACTGAAATAATAAGGTCACTGAGTAAAATCCTTTTGGATTTAGCTTACTTTTTTACATTATGGTAAATGTACATCATAATTTGACCCTTCTTCCTAAAAATACATTAACATAATTTTCTAAGTTTTCATGTGTATGTATATTTTTATGTATATCTTCATATATAAATGAGAAAGAAAAGAATATTCCTCCAATTTTCAAATTTTTACAAGGATGACTAATATCAGGCAGGCCCAGTCATGCTATGCTTTCTTTTGACCATTTAAAATGTTTTAGGATAAAGATACATCACACTAATAATAATGGTATATATCATTTCTTAAATATATTTTCATTAAAAATAGTTTCTAATTTCTATTTTACTTTCCTCTTTGACTTATAAATTGTTTAGAAGTATATTCATTTTCAGGCAGTTAAGGATTCTTTAGTTTAACTCTGTTATTAAATTTGAGCTTAATTCTATTGTTGTCAGAGAACATGCTGTAAGCAATTTCAATCATGAAGTTTGTAGAAGCTTTCTTTAGGACTCAGCACATGATCTATTTTGATGCTCCATGTGTACTTTAAAGAATGTGGGCCGGGCGCCGTGGCTCACGCCTGTAATCCCAGCACTTTGGGAGGCTGAGGCAAGCGGATTACGAGGTCAGGAGTTCGAGACCAGCCTGGACAACATGGTGAAACCCCGTCTCTACTAAAAATACAAAAATTAGCTGAGCGTGGTGGCGGGTGCCTGTAATCCCAGCTACTTGGGAGGCTGAGGCAGGAGAATTGCTTGAACCCGGGAGACAGGTTGCAGTGAGCCGAGATCATGTCACTGCATTCCAGCCTGGGCAAGAGAGCAAGATTCCGTCTCAAAAAAAAAAAAAAAAAAAAAAGAACGTGAATTCTATTTTTGCTAGGTGCAGCATTTTACATATGTCAATTAGGTCAAATTTACTCATCATTTTATTAGGATCTTCTATATCCTTACTAATTTTTTGTCTGTCTGTTCTATAAGCTCTAGGTTATGTGTTAATATCTCCCAATGGGATTACAGATTTGTCATTTTATATCTGCCAATTTTTGCTTTATATTCTTTGAAGTTATTTGTGACATACAGATTTCAGTTTGTGATATCTTTTTGTTGGATTGGCCCTGTTATCATTAAGAAATATATCTTTATTTCAAAGCAGCATTATTGCATAGTTTGCCTGATACTAGTGTAGTTATGCTGGCTTTGCTTTGGTTAGTGTTCGTATTATATCACCTCTTCCATCCATGTGTTTAAACTATATCTCTTGTAAGCAGTATATTGGGGGAGGGTTGGTTCTTTATCCAGTCTGAAAAACCTAATCTTTTACTTGGAGTATTTAATCCTTTACGTGAAATGCAATTACTTAAATAGATTTGTAGCTACTTACTCTATGTTTGCAATTTGACCCACCTATTTTATGTCCTACTTATATTCCTTTTTTTGCCTTTCTGTTGATTAGCAAATGTTGTTTTATTTAATTTTTCCCTCTTTTAACTTAGATATACAGTCATGTGGAGCTTAATGACAGGGATACGTGCTAAGAAATGTGGCAATAGGCAATTTCAGAACTGTGTGAACATCATAGAGCATGCTTACATGAGCCTACATGGTATACCTACTACACCCCTACGCCGTATGATGTAGCCTATGGCTCCTAGGATTCAAACCCGGGCAGCATGTGACCATACTGAATACTGCAGGCAACTCTAACACAATGGTAGGTATATCCAAACATAGAAAAGGTACAGTAAAAATACAGTATTATAATCTTCTGGGATCACTGTCATATACACAATCTTTTGTTGGCCTAATATCATTATGCAGTGTGTGACTATATACACTATTCTTTTATAAATTACCTTAGAAATTAAAATAAACATCCCTGACCGATTACAATCCAATGGAAATTATTACTTATACTAAAATTATTACTTACACTAACCCCCAATAATCCTAGAAACTTAAAATATTTTAACTTCATTAAACTCCCCTGCGTTTTGTGCTACTGTCATGCAATTTAGTTCTAGATTATTTTAAGCTCGAGAAACACGACATTATTGTTTTATACAGTCAACACTCATTTATATTTTACATACATATTCACCCTTCATGCTCTCCATTTCTTCCTGCATCTCCATCTGGATCATTTTCCTTCTTTTTTTTTTTTTTTTTTTTGAGATGGAGTCTTGCCCTGTTGCCCAGGCTGGAGTGCAGTGGCGTGATCTCGGCTCACTGCAAGCTCCGCCTCCCAGGTTCACACCATTCTCCTGCCTCAGCCTCCCGAGTAGCTGGGACTACAGGAGCCCACCACCACACCCAGCTGTTTTGTATTTTTAGTAGAGACGGGGTTTCACTGTGTTAGCCAGGATGGTCTTGGTCTCCTGACCTCATGATCCGCCTGCCTCGGCCTCCCAAAGTGCTGAGATTACAGGCATGAGCCACTGTGCCCGGCCAGATCATTTTCCTTCTGACTAAAGTACCTCCCTTTAGTATTTCTTGTCATGCAGGTCCACTATTGACAAATCCCTCAGTTTTTGTTCGTCTAACTATATCTTTATATCACTTCATTTTTTAATGAGAATTTTTTATTTCAATTATCCACAAAACAATATTATAATACTTTATAAAAATATTAAGTTTAGGCTGCCATTATTCATTTTAAAAAGTGTGCTAGAAGGCTGTTTTTGCTAACTTCCTTTTTTGGTAAAGGTTAACTTCCACATTAAGACATTGAAGACAAAAAGCTGTTGGAAAAACTCTTCAAATGTACAAAGTTGTTTATTTTTCTTGGCAATTTAAAAATACAGAACAATTTAAAATGAATACACATTAAGTTAGTGTTTTATCCCTACCATACAATTGTTATTATATAAGGAACTGCTCCATTCAGTTAAAACCTAATGAATACCATCAACTTTTCCTGGCTTACTTTCCTGATCAGATTTGGTACATAACATAATTTTGTTACCCTTTTGAATATACTTAGAAAAATTACAATATCATAGTTCACATAAAGCCCTTTAAAAATCTCACGTCACAAGTTGCTGACAGGAGGAAATAATGATGTCACTCTTCTTAGGAAGACCCTCTTGGTAGAGAGTCAATACTAAGTAGGTTACATAAACAGAAAAAACAACCTCAATTTTTAGTACCAGAACCATTGCCAACTTTCATGAAGTCCATCTGTCACATTTTAAAATGGTTTGAATTTGAACGTATATGCCATGGCACAGAATTTCAAATCTAATGATTAAATCAGGTAAATAATGATAGTTAAGAATTATATCCTGAAAATAGAGGAACCTAGTATAAGGCTTAATTTAAGGTGTGACTGTATGAGAGTATTTTATAACATACACACCAGACCTTCATTTTATTTATTAGATTTAATTTTTCCTTTGCTAGAGACACTTATACCACTAATGCTGCTATTCGAATTTGTAATTTGAAATTTTTTAGTTGCTCTTAAAAATAGTTTTATTTTGTATGTTTCACTTTTGCACTTCAGGGTAAAAACTGTTAAGTTTAGGCTGCCATTATTCATTTTAAAAAGTGTGCTAGAAGGCTGTTTTTGCCAACTTCCTCTTTTGGTAAAGGTTAACTTCCACATTCCTTTTCACCACTGTTAATATTCAGAATAAGTTTTCCTCCCCAAATCAACTATTTAATATATTCTAAAGGGGAAAAAATGACCACCATTAAGTAGACTTTAAAAGTGAATGTAGATTCAAACATGATTTGAAAACTGGAGTTCTAAAAATGTTTTGCATAAAAGCCGTATCCCACTGGAATGAATGTGAAGCCGTAACTTCACTATTTTGAACAAATAATGCCCAGTGTGTAAGAAAAATTAGTTTTATAGTTAGTTATACCTTATAACTCTTAAAAGTCTCAGAAGATAGCTAAGTGAGGAGCTTTAAATGCCAGCAATGCCATTTTGTCACTCCATGACATCAACATTAAACATTACATTCCATCCCTCTTCTTGTAAAACTTTTCACATTTTCTTTTCTCGTATTTCTTTTAAATACATTTTCCTCTCTCTGTTCATCTATTTCAACATGGGCAAAAGTACATTCAAGTCCCTGATCTGGTCCTCTTTTCTATTTGTGGCACCCATTGCCATAAGGACATATTAGCAATATCTCACAGTACCAAGTCTATTTTTTTCAAAGGGCTCTTTAAATGCTGGGTCTTACTCTGCATGCTATCTAAAGATTAAAAGATTTCCCCTTGGATTGGACAGTTTCAATTATATATTGCCTTAAAAAATCGCTGGGCATGATGGCTCATGCCTTTGGGAGGCCAAGGCGGGCGGATCACGAGGTCAAGAGTTCAATACCAGCCTGGACAACATGGTGAAACCCTGTCTCTACTAAAGACATAAAAAATTAGCCAGGTGTAGTGGCGGGTGCTACTCAGGGCACTGGGATTAAAGGGTGGCACTGGGATTACAGGGTGCTACCTATAATCCCAGCTACTCAGGAGTGCTACCTGTAATCCCAGCTACTCAGGCGGCTGAGGCAGGAGAATCACTTGAACCAGGGAGGCAGAGGTTGCAGTGAACCAGGATGGTGCCAATGCACTCCAGCCTGGGCAACAGGGCGAGACTCTGTCTCAAAGAAACAAACAAACAAACAAACAAAAAAATCAATGCAACCTCATACAAGATTAAGTCACTTTCCAGTTACCTTCATTATTCTAAGCCAAACTCTTCAGAAAAGGACTGAAGTGAAAAATTTCTTATTCTACTTTTCAGTTCTATTAATATGAATGTTAACATACTGCATTATACTTTCAAATTCCACGTCTGTGGTCTAACATTTAATCAAGTTTGAGATCCTGTTTATATTCCTTTTGAAAAACCTGGCCCATGTCCATGCAAAAGGAGGCATATATTAAGATTGCCTATTGACTATTTAACTTAGAAAAAACTTTTGAGAATAATAAATATAAGAAAGTTTAAAAAACTGGAATGGAATTACTTGGTCCCATGATATTATTTAATTTTAGATTTTATTATGGTATAGCTTTTTATCACTCAAGTTTTATCTATAACAATAAATAATTTTCTTTGAGCAATTCTGACTTTGGGGAAGAAAAGAAGGAAAATAATTTATAAGCAGTAGCCTCACTGTCCTTCATTACCATGCTATCACTCACACTGTCATCAGTATCTTAGCTCTATTTTCTTTGGACCCTGAAATCGGTTGGAAAATTCATCATCGTACTTTAGAGTTTAATACTTGGGGAAAAAAAGTGGTTTTGTGGAACCATATCTGGGATTCCAGTTTACCATAAAAAATGTGGAGAGTAAAGAAGATTTTCTTCTTTTGATCCCTGTAGAAACTCTACACAGGTTCTTCACATTTTGGCAGATTTGTGCACATAAAATAGGCTACTTGAATTAGAAGTTTTCTCCTGGCTGGTACTATGGCTCTGTAGCAGTGAAGTAGTCTCCCAAGAAGGACTGAATATATTCAAATGTTGGTCTTTCATCAGGGTCCTTCTTCCAACACAGATTCATCAATTCATGGAGGGATTCTGGACAGCCCTGAGGGCAGGGCATCCTGTATCCTCGCTCCACCTGTTCCAGTACTTCACAGTTCACCATACCTGGATATAGCACTCTGCCCTTTGTTACCAGTTCTGTTTGTAGAATTCCAATGAGCAGACATCAGACTTTATTGTAAACCCACCATACAGTGCAGCCTCAGGAGCTGTCCATTTGACTGGAAATTCTGCACCTTGTCTTGATGTGTATTCATTGTCTTCAATTAACCTTGCTAAACCAAAATCTGCTATTTTGCACATAAGATTTTCTCCTACAAGAATATTAGCAGCCCAGAGATCTCAGTGAATATAGTTCATTCTTTCAATATATGCCATACCATCAGCAATCTGAGCAGCCATATCAACCATTTGTGGAAGCTTCAAATACTTTCCATCTCCTTCCTTAAGGAAATCGAATAAGCTTCCTTTTGACATCAATTCAGTGACAATGTAAATTGGCTCTTCAGAAACAACAGCATATAGTGGAACAAGTTTACCATGTCTTATTTTTTTCATTATCTGAGCTTCTTGAAGAAAACTTCTGGCATCATTGTACCTGGTTTTAGTATTTTGATTGCTACTTTTGTGGTTCCATTCCATATTCCCATCCACACTTTGCCAAAACATCCTTGTCCTAGTTTAACCTCTAGTCGCAGATTACCAAGGGATTTCCCAAGCATCTTTTGCTAGACCTTGAGTCTGAGGTTTCACAGTTGTTAACTTGTGGCATAAACCATCAGCATGTTCTGTGTAGTGTTTTGCCAATTTCTGCAGAGTATCAAATTGTTCTCTGGTTGTGATATAGTATCCACCATTGTCAAGTTTCCTAATTTTGTAGTGTTTCACGTTGTCACCCCTTACCTCATCCCAATCACGAATAGAGAGGGAATAAGCACCTTTAGTAGTTTCACTCTCTCGTTTTTGTTTTGTTTTGTTTGTTTTTTAGACGGAGTTTTTGCTCTTGTCACCAAGGCTGGAGTGCAGTGGCGCGATCTCAGCTCACTGCAACCTCTGCCTCCCAGGTTCAAGTGATTCTGCTGCCTCAGCCTCCTGAGTAGCTGGGATTACAGGCACTCACCACCACGTCCAGCTAATTTTGTACTTTTTTTTTTTGTAGAGATGGGGTTTCACCATGTTGGCCAGGCTAGTCTCGAACTCCTGACCTCAGGTGATCTGCCCATCTCGGCCTCCCAAAGTGCTGGGATTACAGGCATGAGCTACCGCGCCCAGCCATTTCACTCTCTCTTCCTAAGAAAATACCTCATTGATTTCCAGGATTCAGAAGTAATCTTTCAGCATCTTTTCTCCCCATTTTGCCAAAATACCATTCTTCTGCCTGAATGGAATCTGCAGGCGCTACATAACTGCTCAGGATATAACCATTCCTTCCTGTAGTGACTGATCTTGCTTCCCACTAGTCTCCTTCTGTATTGTTAATTATTTGAAATCTTTCACTCTTCTTAAATGAAAGGTCTTCTGTAGTTCTAGCTTCATAATCATGTAAGGCCACAAATATAGTAACACCACGTGTTAAGCCAGCAGGATATGAACTTGGCACCACTGAGAATGAGGAAGATGCCCACCTCCAAAAGGTGTAACCCCTGAGGATCGTCCAAATGGTGTCATGGAAAGATGGATGAAATTAACTGCTGTTCCCTTTGCTGAAGATGATGGACATGGTGAGACTGCGCTGGGTTCTGCTCCTATGGCTCACCCTTGTACTGACAGGCTCTGGAGTATTTTCAGGTATTTAATGGCTGAACTTTTGTTTTCTTTGCTTCTAACGCAGCCCATTATCAAATCTGTCCTCCGGCTGCGCTCTCAGGAGTCGCTGCTGCTGCAGCTCCCGGTGGTGGGAGGGGGCGGTGGGTGGAGATGAGGCCCGGGGCCCTCTCCTTCCTCCACCTCCTCGTCCTCCATTTTTGAAGGAAATTTTTGCTGGGAATAGAATTCTAGACTGGCAATTATCTTTCTCTCCTTTAATGCTGGCCATTTAATTTTTTTTTTTTTTTTTTTTTTTTTTGAGACAGCCTCCCTCGGTCACCCAGGCTGGAGTGCAATGGCAAGATCTCAGCTCACTGCAACTTCTGACTCCCAGGTTCAAGTGATTCTCCTGCCTCAGCCTCTTGAGTAGCTGGAATTACAGGCATGCAGCACCACACCTGGCTAACTTTTGTATTTTTAGTAGAGACGGGGTTTCACCATGTTGGTCAGGCTGGTCTTGAACTCCGGACCTCGTGATCCACCCGCCTTGGCCTCTCAAAGTGCTGGGGTTACAGGCGTGAGCCACTGTGCCCAGCCTCACTGTCTTTTTTAAAAATCATTTTTCTTAAGATGTCAGTCAGTCAAATTGTTGCTCTTTAAAAGTATTGTGTCTTCCCCACTGCTCACCATGGCTATTTTAAATATTTTTTCATAGTTTAAAAACTTTCTCATAGTTTCCATAGTCTTATACTGACATCCAAAGGTGTGTTTCACATGTATTCATTCTGCTTAGGGTTTCCTAAGCTTTCAACTCTGTTAGCTGCTGTCTTTCATCATTTTGTAAAATTCTTAGTATTATCTTTTCAAATATTGCTTTTGCCCTATTCTCTCCCTTCTCTTTCTGAAACTCCAAACCTACATGTGTTAGACCTTTTAAGAATGTCTCATGTGTCTTTAATGTTCCTGTTTCTTTTTTTGGTTCCTTTTCTCTGTGTTTCAGTTTGAGATTATCCACTGACTTGCCTTCCTATTTATTAATTTTGTCTTGAACTCTAACCAATCTGCTATTGAACTGAACCATTAGTTCTAATTTCAAATATAGTACTTTCTGTTCTAAAGTGGTTAAGTCTTCACAATAAATTCAAATATTCCTGAAATTATGTATCCCTTCATCTATTTTGTCCATCATTTTCTCTTTTTTCTTGAACATATGATTCATAGTTATTTTAAAGTTATTGTCTGCTAACTCCAATATCTGACTCACCTGCTGGCCTGCTTTTATTGCCTTGTTTATGATTCACATGATCTTGCTTCTTAGCATGTCTCATAATTCTTTACTGTATGCTAAACACTATAGAGTACTTATATAATGTTATTGCCTAGCTATAAAAAAGACAGAAAAGGACTCCCTTTGTACTCTGGTAAGTACGTAAGGAGGGAGCTCATCATCCAATGAGGGATGGTGCTAGGTTGGGTTGTCATTTTTGTAGGACCCCGTCTGCTTCTGCCTTAACCCTCTTTTTTTTTTTTTTTTTTTGAGACGGAGTCTCGCTCTGTCACCCAGGCTGGAGTGCAGTGGCGCCATCTCGGCTCACTATAAGCTCCACCTCCCGGGTTCACGCCATTCTCCTGCCTCAGCCTCCTGAGTAGCTGGCACTACAGGCGCCCGCCACCACACCTGGCTAATTTTTTGTATTTTTAGTAGAGACGGGGTTTTACCGTGTTAGCCAGGATGGTCTCAATCTCCTGACCTCGTGATCCACTCACCTCGGCCTCCCAAAGTGCTGGGATTACAGGTGTCAGCCACCGTGCCTGGCCTGCCTTGACCCTGTTTCTAAGGCACGCCCTCCATGGAGTTCAAGGAGAGACTTTTATTTCCTTAGCACTGGATTCAGTTCTGCCCATTACAAGTTTTCAGCTTAGCTCTTTGGCCTCCCACCCCACTCAGTTTGAAAACTTGGCGTGTGTTTTGAGACGGTGACTAATCATATACGTGGGGCTCCTCTAGTGTTATTTTTAAACTCTAGCTCCAGAAACCTTTTCTGCATTTTTTGTCTCCCAGAAGCAGCCAAACCTGGATGCTCATCTGCCTGCTACACCTGAAATCAACAGAAACCCTAGGTGAAAAGTAGCTGTAGATACTCAGTGTCACCAGACCACATCTTCTAGAGTTTTCACCTCTTGCCCAATCTGTTTTCAGACTCCAGACTCCAGCAGGTCTTTGTTTCCTAAGCGCTGTAAGGCTGTAGGAGATTTCAATGTGCCTTCTGGAAGTTTCTGGCCTCTCTCTTCAGCTCCCCTCCAACCTCAGATTTCACCAAATGTCTTATGGGGAAAATCAGTCACGCATTTGAGCACCCCACCACACCCCCCACCAAATCTCCAATTTGTCAGTCCATTATGACCAGAAAACCTTGGCTAGTATCTGTTTCAGAGACAGTAGCGGTCCTCTGCCTCTGCTCACATCTCCAGAACTAGCACGCTTCCACAGAAAATAAAATAACTGGCGCTCCTCGGTGCAGCTCTGCATGAGCCTCCCATCTCTGGAACTTTAGTCCAACTGTCCCTCATTGCTTCCATAGCACTCTGAAGCCTTTAAGAATGTGATTTTATGGCATACTCAGCTTTTTATACCTGTTAGCATCTCAAACTTGATACTGTATTTTGCACTACTAATTACTTTCAATGAATTTCTAAATATTTATAAGATATTAAGTAGTCTTAATATGTTCCAAAGTACAGTTTAAATATGCTTTTGAAAGAAAAGCATCAGTAAAACAGTTACTTCTTACCTCTTCATAAAACTTCACCTGAGGTACAGCTTCATTAATTTCATTCAAACAAAAATCTTTAAATAGCAAGAAACCTAAAGGAAAAAAATAAAAAATTTCAGGGTGGGCAATTACTTGAAATTTTATCCCACAAGGGTGTTTTCAAAGCAATGTGTTTATACCTCAACTTCTTCCTCCTCTACTTTTTTAAAAAAAAAAAAATTTCAAGAAGCTAGTGAATTAATTAATTCCTAGAAGGAAATACTGTAGGCAGAAAAATACCACATACTTGGCTCCTTGCTTCAGGATTCCTTCTCTATTCATGTTCACCCCCGCCCCCCACTTTCCACAAAAGTATGATACAACAGGGCTGGCATTCACCACCACCACTTGGAGCCGCTGACCATTGTAGCGACCAAAATAACAACCAAAGGAATAAGAGATACAGACGGTATGAAAGTGTTGGTGAGAATCACCAAGACACTAATAAACACTATGCCCACTAAAATAGGACGAAACTCCCTAAAAAACAAACAAACAAACAAAAAAAACCAGAACCTTTCTAGTCCTTTCTTCCCAAATCTTTCTAGTCCTTTCTCTTGCCACTCACTCACTATTTCCAAGTCCCTACCAAATACCTAGTGCCAGAGCAGATTACCCATTCCCAGGTCATGCTTTACTCCTTCACAACTACAAGCCTCACCTTTAAACAACTTTGCCTAGAATACCACGCCTCTCTCTGTACCTTGAAAACTCCTGAAATAACCAGAATTGGACTCAAAAGCAACCTGTGCTCTGAAGTCTTCTCTGATGAGACAGACCCTATTGCACAATCCCTGGTACACAGTAGGTGACCAATAAATGTTCACTGAATGAATGTTTACTTAGCCTTTCCAACATTCTGTCAAAATATTTACCACACACTAATTACCTGATTTATAAGGCTCCCATTCCATTTGAAAACCTAGTGCCTAGCTTAATGCCTAATGGTGATGCGTAGATAAACAAAATTAAATAGAACAAGCCGACACCAGACTGAAGGTAGACGTACTTGAAGATTATAAAATTCCAAAAAGTCAAAACAACTAAACGGAGAGTTTGCAGAAACAGAAGCTGCAGAAAGGAACTGAAGAAAGACTCACAAGGTCTACCATGTAGAGATGAAGTGGACCAGAATTCCCCAGGTGGGACTGAAAAAGGAAGTGGCTGTGATGAGATTTTAATTAACATTAGCATAAGGATCTTGTAACTTGCACTGGTCTGTGACTGATCCATAAATTCCCCTCATAGTTCCTGGAACGTGGCCTTTGAAAATGGTAAGTGCTCGTTCACTCAAACTAGAGTAGAATGACTAAGAGTACTAGTTAAACAGGCATAGCCAGACTTTACCAGGGTCAGGCGCACACCTGCAGCGGGAGCACAGCCACACTCCTCCCATGGAGAAACTGCAATGACCCCAACATAGGCAGGAAGTAGGAAATTCAAGAAGCAGGAATATGGGGAGGATACACATCTCTATCTGTTCGTATGTCAGTATTCTGATTTTAAGAGTAATGGTTGTCTCTTCATTTTCGTTCATTTCAAAGGATTTTCTAATTTCCCTTGTCATTTCTTCTTTGATCCGTGAGTCCTTCAGAAGGGTGTAGTTTAATTTCAAAATATTTGGGGATTTTTCGGACACTGATTTTCTGTTTAGCTCTGTTGTGGTCACAGAACATGCTTGGTACAATTTCAATGCTTTTAAATGCATTAAAACTTTTGGTCTATCTAGCGGAATGCTGTATGGCACTTGAAAAAAGTGTGCATTCTGTTCTTATAGGGTGGAGTGTTTCATTTAAAAGAATACAAAGGCAATTAAACCAAGTGGGCTTGATAGAGTTGTTCAACATGGTCCTCTGCAGCAACACAGATGGAACTGAAGGCCATTATCCTAAGTGAAGTAAGTCAGAAACAGAGAGTCAAATACTGCACGTTCTCATTTACAAGTGGGAGCTAAACAATGGGTACACATGGACATAGGGAGTAAAATAATAGACACTGGAAACTCCAAAAGGCAGGAGGATGGGAGAGGAGTAAGCCATGAAAAATCACACATTGGGTACAATGTACACTAAAAGCCCAGAGTTCACCACTATGCAATGTGTCTAGGTAACAAAATTGCACTTGTACCCCCTAAATCCATAAAAATAAAAAGATCATCCTCTGAATCTTTACGGAGTGTCTATTTATTTATTTATTTATTTTTGAGACGGAGTCTTGCTCTGTCGCCCAGGCTGGAGTGCAATGGCGCGATCGGCTCACTGCAACCTCCGCCTCCCAGGTTCAAGTGATTCTCCTGACTCAGCCTCCCGAGTAGCTGGGATTACAGGCATCCGCCATCATGGCCAGCTAATTTTTGCATTTTTGGTAGATACGGGGTTTCACCATGTTGGCCAGACTGGTCTCGAACTCCTGACCTCAGGTGATCCACCCGCCTTGCCCTCCCAAAGTGCTGGGATTACAGGCGTGAGCCACGGCGCGGCCATCTGTCTATTTATTCTATCCATCATCAACAGTGAAGTGTTGAACTCTCCATTTGTAATTGTAGATTTGTTCATCTTTTTTCAATGTTGTCAGTTTTTGCCACATGTATTTCTTTCTCTATTTCTGGAAGACAAAACTAACATAAGAATTTGAACTTAAGTATTTTGATCAAATTAGAGATGTTTCCAAAATATCTAAATGACAAAATGAAATAATACCACACATGGACCACTGTCTTTTGACTACACTTGGAATCAAACTGAAACTCTTCACCATAGCCTACCCACGCCCTCTGGAGTCACCATTTCCTTCTCTGGCCTCATCTCACAGTGCTTCCCCCAAGCTCACTTCACTTAGGCCAAGCTTCTGTACTGTAGTTTCTCTAACACCAAGCTCGTTCCCTTCTCAGGGTTTCTTACCAGCTATTCCCACTGCCTCACACACTTTTCCTGGATCTTCTAGACGAACAGCTCACTAGCTCACTTCAAATACCCCTTTCCTTGAGGAGGCCTTTCATGATTCTCATTCATTCCCACTGTCCTGCTGTCTCTATCTCGCATTCATTCACACACACACATCACAAAACACTTTGTAGCACTTATGATGAGCAAAAATTGTCACATGTTTATATTTGCTTCTTTACTGTCTACCTCTCTCACTACAATGTAAGCTGCAATGCATAGGGTACAGGTGTTTTATTCTCTGCTACATCTGCACAAGAGCATTGACTGTAACAAAGACAGAGCTCAGGAGAGAGAACAAAGGAAAAAAAGTAGAAGAGAGAGCATAGGTACAAGGAGAGGGAGGGAAGTTGGGGGAAAGGAGGAAGGAAGAGGACAGAAAAAGGAGGGATGAGGGAAAGAGGGAGTTGAATGAATGAACACCCAACTTTGAATGTGTTTACCTATTTATTTAAGGAAATTTCCATTGTTGGTTGGTAGAATAAGCCAAGGACTTAGTTTAACACACAATAGAAAACACAAAATATTATTTTCCTCCTGTGTGCACATAAACTGAAGCTTTACTTGCTACCAGCTGTTTAAATGGAGCTGCTAAAATGGAACAGCAGGAAGAAAGATATTTGCCTTTTGGCTAAATCCTAGATCACTGTGTCCTAGGCTGAATGCGACTTACCTTCATCAGCCTTAAATTATATAAAAAGCAAATGAAGCATGGCCTAGATTAGGGCAAAATATGAGAGGCAAAAATAAGGAAATATTTTGACTAACAAGTTCACTTCATCGTTGCAATTTCTCCAGATCTTAAAGAGTAAAAAATAGTGACCTAACACCTGCTTTGTAGATATTTGTGAAATGTGTTTACTTTGTTTCTATATTTGAACCACTGCAAAATGCTGAATATTAACTTTTTAGTGTACGTAACACCCACCATCACGATAATTTTTCAAAAATTAGTAGAAAGAATTGTATTGCTTTTTATAAAATGTAAGTTAAGAGTTTTTGAAAGTATTAAATATAAGTGGTTTCTATGAGAAAATTTGAAATTAAATCCCCTAAAAATTAAAAAGGTGAAAAGAGAAATATGAAAATTTTCTTGCAAGAAAAAATACTTGTCCTCAGTTTTGCCAAGGAGATTAAGACAGTAAGGAGAATAGACTGCATAACTGCTAAAACCTCCTCCCAATATTGACTAATTCTACAAAACATTTACTGAGTATCTACTAAGAGCCAGTGTGTTATTGACTGAGGATGTGATTGTGAAAACAGTGTTTTTCCAATAAAGGGCTTATGGATTAGTGTAAGAGACAGACAACAAGGAAATAAACATATATAATTTATGACAAGGAATATAAAGTAATTAAATATGATGCTGAGATAACGATAAAAAGAGGAAGATGTATTTCAGATAGAACGGTCAGTAAGGCCTTTCTGAGCTGTGAGACAAACAAAATACAATGCGTGTCAGATAAGAAAATGCTGCAATATGTAATCTCACTCCTCTTCAACACTGTATTGGCGGTCCTAGCCAATGCAATAAAGTAAGAAAATGAAATAAAGGTTATTCAAATTGAAAAGGAAGAATTAAAACTGATTCTATTCAATCTGGTTACCTACCTGGCAAATCCTATCTATAAGTAACTACTAGAATATGTAAGTAAATTTAGCAAGGCCACAGGACATAAGGTCATTAGATAAAAACCAATGAAATTTCTATAAACTTATAGCACATAATTTTAAAATGGAATTTTAAAAACAAGTCAATTTGTAATAACAAAGAACTATCAATACATAGGAATAAACAAATAAATGACATGCAAGACCAGTATGCTAAAAACTATAAAATGTTACTGAGAGAAATTAAAGAAGATCTAAATAAATGGAAATACATACTCAGTTCATGGACTGGAAGATTTAGTATTGCTTAGATGTTAATTCTCCCCAGATTAATTTGTAGATTCAGTGCAATTACAATCATAACTCCAACAGGCCTTTTTAAAGAAACCGACAAGCTGATTCTAAAATATATATGGAAACGCAAAAAACCTAGAATACCCAAAACATCTTAAGAAAGAAGAACAAAGTTCAAAGCCTTAATGCTATCCAATTTCAAGACTCATTACATAGCCATACTAATCTTAATCAATACATTAGATTGATTAATATGGCTATATAATGTAGTGGCATTAGAGTAAATCACTGGAGCAGAAATATAAGGTCCCAGAATATGCCCATATTTATATAGTCAATTTAAGTCTTTTCAACAAATGATGCTGGGAAAGCTGATATCCATATGGGGAAAAAGATGAAAGGAATTGTTACCTCACACCTTATAAAGAATTAAATTAAAGATTATCATAGAACTAAATGTGAAGGCTAAAATTATAATGCTTCTAGAATATATATAGAATATCTTCACAGAAAATCTTTATGCAAAAGATTTCTTAGGCAAGGTAAAGAAAGAAATGATAAATTATACTTTATCAAAATGTAGAACTTCTGTTCTTCAAAAGACACTGTTAAAAAAATAGACCAGCCATGGACTGGGGTAAAATATTATAAAACCTAAGTTAGAAAAAATGCCTTGTAAATTTGGATTCAAAGAAACAAACAAACACAATTCTTACAAATCCATGTTAAAAGAAGAACAACTCAATAAAAGAACTCAAGGAAGATTTGAACACATCACAACACATGAACAGTTCACAAGAAAGGGATATAAACAGCCAGGAAGCCCATGAAAGGGACTCAGCATCATTGGTCATCATGTAAACGTAAATTAAGCCACTCTAAGATATCCCTTCTCAACTACTAGAATGGCTAAGTTAAACATTGACAACCCCAACTGCCAGCAGGGATACAAGGCAGCCAGAACTCCAATGAGTTGCTGAGGAGGACAGACAATGCCTTGGGTCCCCCATGCCTCTGAATCAACAGGCAGAGAAGGGAGATCTTGTGTTGACTGGAGTAACTGATCCTGACTGCCAAGGGGATCCACACTAGAGAGATAAGGAAAAGCACGTCTGGAATACAGGAGATTTCCTAGGGTATCCCCCCACTATTACTATGGCCTGTGATTAAAGTCAAGGGAAACCTATAACCCAATTCAGGCAGGGCTATGAATGGCCCAGACCTTTCAGGAGTAATGATTTGGGTCATCCCACCAGGTACAGAACCATGACCGACTGAGGTGCTTGCTGATAGTAAAGGGAACACGTAATCCATGGGAGTAAGGAATACCAGCTACAACCATGTAACCAGTTACAGGAATGAGGACTGCAACTGTCATGAGTGTTTCCCCCTTATTGTGTGTATGTTAAGCAAATATCTTTGCTTTCTTCTCCACTTCTTGTCCCTTTATCATGTAACAGAAGACATACTGACTTCCTAGTGTAGCATTTAAATATTGTTAACTTTACATGATAGTATTTAAGTTGCAGGACATCGAAGAAAAGAGCAAACATCATCCAAGGACTTTGCATCCTTTTCTGGGAAAAGAGTCAGTGCATCTTCCATTGTACGCAGACTAGTTGTATCATGTTAGGTGGAAGCATGACCTTGTTATCGTCTTTACTGGAGATTAATCATGGTGTAAGGAGATGTGTATGAGCACCAGGATGACAAGGGGTGGATGTGTGATGGTTAATTTCATCTTGGAGAGTGTCCTGGAATGAGATTAAAATTTAGATCAGTAAACTGCGAGTAAGCAGATTGCTCCCCATAACGTGGGTGGGCTGCATCCAATCGGTTGAAAGCCTGAATAGAACAAAAAGATCAGATGCCCCAGGGAAGGGAGAATTTCCCAGCAGACTGCCTCCAGACTTCATCTGCACCATCAGCTATCCTGGATCTCGAGCCTGCCAGCTCACACTGCAGATTTGGACTTGCCAGTCTCCATAATCACATAAGCCCATTCCTTACAATAAGTCTCTTTCTGTCTATATACACACATCCTATTACTTCTGTATCACTGGAGAATGCTGCGTTACATAGATTTGGAGCATGGTAAAGAATATACAGTCCCTTAGGAAAATAGCTTGAAAGTTTCTTATAAAGTTACACCCACACTTATACAATGCAGTGATTCCTCTATTAGATACTTATCCAATGAAAACTTGTATCTCCAAAAAGACTTGTATAGGGAATCTTCATAGCAGCTTTATTCATAACTTATCTGAAATGATTCAAAGACTATCAACAGGAAGATAAGCAGATTGTGATATTTTCACACAATGGAATACTATTCAGCAATAAAACAAAACAAACTACTGATACATCCAGCATTGTACCTGTACTAGTCAGGGTTCTCCAGAGAAACATATAAGCAAGTAAGAGGAGACTTATAGGAATTGGCTCACATGATTACCGAGGCCAAGAAGTCCCATGCTATGCTGTCTGCAAGCTGGAGAAACAGATGGTGTAACTCAGTACAAGCTTAAAGACCTGACAACCAGGAGAACCAATGGTGTAACTCCCAAGCCAAGGCCAAAGGTCTGAGAACCAGGAAAAGGCTGCTAGTATCAATCCTGGAGTCCCAAGGTCTGAGAAACTGGAGCTCCAATGTCCAAGGGCAGGAGAAGATAGATGCCCAAGCTCAAAAAGAGAGAAAGGATGAGCTCTTTCTCCACCTTTTTGTTCTATTCCTGCAGGCCCTCAATGGATTGGGCAATAGCCACCCATATCCCTGATGGCAGATCTTTTTACACTGATTCAAATGCTAGTCTCTTCCAGAAACATCCTCACAGACACACCCAGCAATAATGTTTTACCAGCTATCTGGGTATCACATTTAATGTAGTCAAGTTGACTACTAAACTTTACCATCACCATCAGTAAGTGTCAGACATTACGTTGGTCAAAAGTTGCCAGATACAAAGAAGTATAAGCTGCATAATTCTATATATATAAATTCTAGAACAGGCAAAACTGATCTATGGTTTTTTTAAAAAAATCAGAAAAATGCTTGCCTCGATGAACATGAAATTGGGAAGAGGCATGAAGGAACTTTCTAAGAATGGAAATATTCCGTCTTTTGATAGAGGTAGGGGTTATGTGGGTCAATACATTTATCAGAATTAAAGTGTGTACAGTACTGTAAGTAAATTTACCTTAAAAAAGAACTGGAAACAAATATTAACTCTAGCTGGTAGGTTTGCTTTCACAGCAGTAAGAGTTAGCAGTTCGGAAACTATTTACAGTGTATTCTAGGCTTACACAAATGAGTAAATATATTGAGGATAATAAGAGCCTTTTTGGATAAGAGAGTTGAAATATGGAAAGAGAACAGAATGTACATTGTAGCACTGAATTGGAATGGGAGTATCTATTTGAACTCATTGTTTCTGGTAGGTAGATATGTGGACACATACACATATACACAAACATTTCCTTGCTCTGTTTGTAAAGGTCTAGAAGCAATGACACACCGGCAGCAATGAGCACTTCTAGTGTCCAAATTTAGGCTGCTAAACACTGTTCTCCATTAAAAGCAACTAGAGCTCCTTAGAGAAAAGGCTGATTGATTCTAGGGCAAGGACAGTGAATAAATAACAACATGAGCTTTAAACATCTGCTAGAAAGTAAGCAAGCACTTGTAGGATGATGGAGCTATATGAACAGGAACCAGCTTGAAAGCGCTCCTGGTAGCCAAAACTGGGAAAATTTGAACATCAAAATAAATAAGAAGAGTAATAGATCATAACCCATTAGATAAATTAAGGATCTATGAATGCATACTGATATAAATAAGCAAATAAATAGGGAGAAGGAAAAGCGCTTTCTTTTTTTTTTTTATTTTAAAATTAAAATACATTTTAATTGTAACTTTTCTCAAAACATCTCATTGCCTTTTTTTTTTTCTTTTTTTTTTTTTTATTATACTTTAGGGTTTTAGGGTACATGTGCACAATGTGCAGGTTTGTTACATATGTATCCGTGTGCCATGTTGATTTCCTGCACCCATTAACTCGTCATTTAGCATTAGGTGTATCTCCTAATGCTGTCCCTCCCCCCTCCCCCCACCCCACAACAGTCCCCGGAGCGTGATGTTCCCCTTCCTGTGTCCATGAGTTCTCATTGTTCAATTCCCACCTATGAGTGAGAACATGCGGTGTTTGGTTTTTTGTCCTTGCGATAGTTTACTGAGAATGATGTTTTCCAGTTTCATCCATGTCCCTACAAAGGACACGAACTCATCATTTTTTATGGCTGCATAGTATTCCATGGTGTATATGTGCCACATTTTCTTAATCCAGTCTATCGTTGTTGGACATTTGGGTTGGTTCCAACTCTTTGCTATTGTGAATAGTGCCGCAATAAACATACGTGTGCATGTGTCTTTATAGCAGCATGATTTATAGTCCTTTGGGTATATACCCAGTAATGGGATGGCTGGGTCAAATGGTATTTCTAGTTCTAGATCCCTGAGGAATCGCCACATTGACTTCCACAATGGTTGAACTAGTTTACAGTCCCACCAACAGTGTAAAAGTGTTCCTATTTCTCCACATCCTCTCCAGCACCTGTTGTTTCCTGATTTTTTAATGATGGCCATTCTAACTGGTGTGAGATGGTATCTCACTGTGGTTTTGATTTGCATTTCTCTGATGGCCAGTGATGAGGAGCATTTCTTCATGTGTTTTTTGGCTGCATAAATGTCTTCTTTTGAGAAGTGTCTGTTCATGTCCTCTGCCCACTTTTTGATGGGGTTGTTTGTTTTTTTCTTGTAAATTTGTTTGAGTTCATTGTAGATTCTGGATATTAGCCCTTTGTCAGATGAGTAGGTTGCAAAAATTTTCTCCCATTGTGTAGGTTGCCTGTTCACTCTGATGACAGTTTCTTTTGCTGTGCAGAAGCTCTTTAGTTTAATGCGATCCCATTTGTCGATTTTGGCTTTTGTTGCCATTGCTTTTGGTGTTTTAGACATGAAGTCCTTGCCCACGCCTATGTCCTGAATGGTATTCCCTAGGTTTTCTTGTAGGATTTTAATGGTTTTAGGTCTAACATATAAGTCTTTAATCCATCTTGAATTAATTTTTGTATAAGGTGTAAGGAAGGGATCCAGTTGCAGCTTTCTACATATGGCTAGCCAGTTTTCCCAGCACCATTTATTAAACAGGGAATCCTTTCCCCATTTCTTGTTTTTGTCGGGTTTGTCAAAGATCAGATAGTTGTAGCTATGCGGCATCATTTCTGAGGGCTCTGTTCTGTTCCATTGATCTATGTCTCTGTTGTGGTACCAGTACCATGCTGTTTTGGTTACTGTAGCCTTGTAGTATAGTTTGAAGTCAGGTAGCATGATGCCTCCAGCTTTGTTCTTTTGGCTTAGGATTGACTTGGCGATGCGGGCTCTTTTTTGGTTCCATATGAACTTTAAAGTAGTTTTTTCCAATTCTGTGAAGAAAGTCATTGGTGGCTTGATGGGGATGGCATTGAATCTATAAATTACCTTGGGCAGTATGGCCATTTTCACGATATTGATTCTTCCAACCCATGAGCATGGAATGTTCTTCCATTTGTTTGTATCCTCTTTTATTTCATTGAGCAGTGGTTTGTAGTTCTCCTTGAAGAGGTCCTTCACATCCCTTGTAAGTTGGATTCCTAGGTATTTTATTCTCTTTGAAGCCATTGTGAATGGGAGTTCACTCATGATTTGGCTCTCTGTTTGTCTGTTATTGGTGTACAATGGGGTTTTCTAGATATACAATCATGTCATCTGCAAACAGGGACAATTTGACTTCCTCTTTTCCTAATTGAATACCTTTTATTTCCTTCTCCTGCCTGATTGCTCTGGCCAGAACTTCCAGCACTATGTTGAATAGGAGCGGTGAGAGAGGGCATCCCTGTCTTGTGCCAGTTTTCAGAGGGAATGCTTCCAGTTTTTGCCCATTCAGTATGATATTGGCTGTGGGTTTGTTGTAGATAGCTCTTATTATTTTGAGATACGACCCATCAATACCTAATTTATTGAGAGTTTTTAGCATGAAGGGTTGTTGAATTTTGTCAAAGGCCTTTTCTGCATCTATTGAGATAATCATGTGGTTTTTGTCTTTGGTTCTGCTTATATGCTGGATTACATTTATTGATTTGCGTATGTTGAACCAGCCTTGCATCCCAGGGATGAAGCCCACTTGATCATGGTGGATAAGCTTTTTGATGTGCTGCTGGATTCGGTTTGCCAGTATTTTATTGAGGATTTTTGCATCAATGTTCATCAAGGATATTGGTCTGAAATTCTCTTTTTTGGTTATGTCTCTGCCAGGTTTTGGTATCAGGATGATGCTGGCTTCGTAAAATGTGTTAGGGAGGATTCCCTCTTTTTCTATCGATTGGAATAGTTTCAGAAGGAATGGTACCAGTTCTTCCTTGTACCTCTGGTAGAATTCAGCTGTGAATCCATCAGGTCCTGGACTCTTTTTGGTTGGTAAGCTATTGATTATTGCCACAATTTCAGAACCTGTTATTGGTCTATTCAGAGATTCAACTTCTTCCTGGTTTAGTCTTGGGAGGGTGTATTTGTCGAGGAATTTATCCATTTCTTCTAGATTTTCTAGTTTATTTGCATAGAGGTGTTTGTAGTATTCTCTGATGGTAGATTGTATTTCTGTGGGATCGGTGGTGATATCCCCTTTTTCATTTTTTATTGCATCTATTTGATTCTTCTCTGTTTTCTTCTTTATTAGTCTTGCTAGCGGTCCATCAATTTTGTTGATCTTTTCAAAAAACCAGCTCCTGGATTCATTAATTTTTTGAAGGGTTTTTTGTGTCTCTATTTCCTTCAGTTCTGCTCTGATTTTAGTTATTTCTAGCCTTCTGCTAGCTTTTGAATGTGTTTGCTCTTGCTTTTCTAGTTCTTTTAATTGTGATGTTAGGGTGTCAATTTTGGATCTTTCCTGCTTTCTCTTGTGGGCATTTAGTGCTATAAATTTCCCTCTACACACTGCTTTGAACGTGTCCCAGAGATTCTGGTATGTTGTGTCTTTGTTCTCGTTGGTTTCAAAGAACATCTTTATTTCTGCCTTCATTTCATTATGTATCCAATAGTCATTCAGGAGCAGGTTGTTCAGTTTCCATGTAGTTGAGCGGTTTTGACTGAGTTTCTTAATCCTGAGTTCTAGTTTGATTGCACTGTGGTCTGAGAGACAGTTTGTTATAATCTCTGTTCTTTTACATTTGCTGAGAAGAGCTTTACTTCCAACTATGTGGTCAATTTTGGAATAGGTGTGGTGTGGTGCTGAAAAAAATGTATATTCTGTTGATTTGGGGTGGAGAGTTCTGTAGATGTCTATTAGGTCCACTTTGTGTAGAGCTGAGTTCAATTCCTGGATATCCTTGTTAACTTTCTGTCTCGTTGATCTGTCTAATGCTGACAGTGGGGTGTTAAAATCTCCCATTATTATTGTGTGGGAGTTTAAGTCCCTTTGTAGGTCACTGAGGACTTGCTTTATGAATCTGGGTGCTCCTGTGTTGGGTGCATATATATTTAGGATAGTTAGCTCTTCTTGTTGAATTGATCCCTTTACCATTATGTAATGGCCTTCTTTGTCTCTTTTGATCTTTGTTGGTTTAAAGTCTATTTTATCAGAGACTAGGATTGCAACCCCTGCCTTTTTTTGTTTTCCAGTTGCTTGATAGATCTTCCTCCATCCCTTTATTTTGAGTCTATGTGTGTCTCTGCACGTGAGATGGGTTTCCTGAATACAGCACACTGATGGGTCCTGACTCCTAATCCAGTTTGCCAGTCTGTGTCTTTTGATTGGAGCGTTTAGCCCATTTACATTTAACGTGAATATTGTTATGTGTGAATCTGATCCTGTCATTATGATGTTAGTTGGTTATTTTGCTCGTTAGTTGCTATAGTTTCTTCCTAGCCTCGATGGTCTTTACAATTTGGCATGTTTTTGCAGGGGCTGGTACCGGTTGTTCCTTTCCATGTTTAGTGCTTCCTTCAGGAGCTCTTTTAGGGCAGGCCTGGTGGTGACGAAATCACTCAGCGTTTGCTTGTCTGTAAAGTATTTTATTTCTCCTTCACTTATGAAGCTTAGTTTGGCGGGATAGGAAATTCTGGGTTGAAAATTCTTTTCTTTAAGAATGTTGAATATCGGCCCCCACTCTCTTCTGGCTTGTAGAGTTTCTGCTGAGAGATCAGCTGTTAGTCTGATGGGCTTCCCTTTGTGGGTAACCCGACCTTTCTCTCTGGCTGCCCTTAACATTTTTTCCTTCATTTCAACTTTGGTGAATCTGACAATTATGTGTCTTGGAGTTGCCCTTCTCGAGGAGTATGTTTGTGGCGTTCTCTGTATTTCCTGAATCTGAATGCTGGCCTGCCTTGCTAGATTGGGGAAGTTCTCCTGGATAATATCTTGCAGAGTGTTTTCCAACTTGGTTCCATTCTCCCCATCATTTTCAGGTACACCAATCAGACGTAGGTTTGGTCTTTTCACATAGTCCCAAATTTCTTGGAGGCTTTGTTCATTTCTTTTTATTCTTTTTTCCCTAAACTTCCCTTCTCTCTTCATTTCATTCATTTCATCTTCTATGAGCGATACCCTTTCTTCCAGTTGATCGCATCTGCTACTGAGGCTTCTGCATTCTTCGCGTAGTTCTCGAAACTTGGCTTTCAGCTCCATCATCTCCTTTAAGACCTTCTCTCCATTGGTTATTCTAGTTATCCATTCTTCTAATTTTTTTTCAAAGTTTTTAACTTCTTTGCTATTGTTTTGAATTTCCTCTCGTAGCTCAGAGTAGTTTGATCGTCTGAAGCCTTCTTCTCTCAACTCATCAAAGTCGTCCTCCATCCAGCTTTGTTCCGTTGCTGGTGAGGAACTGCGTTCCTTTGGAGGAGGAGAGGTGCTCTGTTTTTTAGAGTTTCCAGTTTTTTTGGTCTGTTTTTTCCCCATCTTTGTGGTTTTGTCTACTTTTTGTCTTCGATGATGGTGATGTACAGATGGGTTTTTGGTGTGGATGTCCTTTCTGTTTGTTAATTTTCCTTCTACCAGACAAGACCCTCAGCTGCAGGTCTGTTAGAGTTTACTAGAGGTCCACTCCAGACCCTGTTGGCTGGGTGTCAGCACCGGTGGCTGCAGAACAGCGGATTTTCGTGAGACCACAAATTCAGCTGTCTGATAGTTCCTCTGAATGTTTTGTCTCAGAGGAGTACCCGGTTGAATGAGGTGTCAGTCTGTCCCTACTGGGGGGGTGCCTCCCAGTTAGGCTGCTCAGGGGTGAGGGACCCACGGAAAAGCGCTTTCTTATAGTCAAATGCCAATCAAAAACTATGGAATGAATGATGAAGTCAGAAAACTGATGGGTGCCAAAACTAGTGGGTAAGTTTGAGTAGGAGCAGAATATTTACGTAGTGCAAAAGTAACTCCCACGAGTTACTTACTTACAAAGGGAAAACTCATAAGTAACAGTGGAGGATGCTAGCAAACACCCCCTTTAAGCAAATGGTCAAAATTAACAATCACCACACTTGGGACAATGCAACATTATGATGCCTTGAGAACAACACGACATCTGACCTATGGTCTCCCAACAAAAGTGCCTAATATGAATCTTAATTATTATGAACCACTAAACAAAACAAAAGAAAGGGATATTTTACAAAATAGTTGTTCTGTACTCTTTACAAATGTTAAGGTCAAGAAAGTAAAAGAAAGCTGAGGGATTTGTCCAGATTAAAGGAGACTAAAGGTATGACAAGGAAATGCAGGCATGATCCCACACTCAATCCTGGACCAGGAAAAATTATAGCAAAAAAGAACATTTTGGGGAACAATTGTTGAAATGTGAATATGGACTTTGGATTAGACAGTAGTATTATATCTGTGCTCAATGTCCTGATTTTGAACATCATACTGTGGTTCTCTAAAAGAATAACCTTGTTCTTAAGAAATACAGGCTGAAACATATAACGGTCAAGAGGTGTGATGTCTCTAAATTACACCCTCCAAAAATCATAAAAAGAACGAATAATGAAACAAATGAGGCAAAGTGTATACAAACAATGAAACTGTTTAAATCAGGGGTGTCCAGTCTTTCAGCTTCTCTGAGACACATTGGAAGAAGAATTGTCTTGGGCCACACGTTAACAAAAAAACAAATCACAAATACATCTCAATATTTTAAGGAAGTTTATGAATTTGTGTGGGGCCACATTCAAAGCCATCGTGGGCTGCATGCAGCCCGCAGGCCGCAAGTTGGACAAGCTTGGTTTAAAGCGTATACAGAATTCCTCATACCATTCTTATGACTTTTCTGAGTTTGAAGTTATTTCAAAATATAATTTTAAAATGCATATCAAAATACAGTTATAAGAAAAGCGGCAAAATCACAAAACTCGTTTATGACTAAGATTATATATAATTATTGGCAAAAAGGCTAGAGAAAAATAACTGAAATTTGGCTTTTAACTATTAGAAATTTTATGTGACTAATAATAGAAATGATTGCTGTCAAATTAGCTTTTCAAATATTTATTCCTTTTATAATTAGTAATTTCCAACCCATTTAAAAACTATGTATAGACATTTGCACTGGAAGAAAACTTATAGCACTTTAAATCCTTGAACAAACACAATATAATGGAAATGCTAATATAATTTAACTAGAACAATGTTAATAAGCTCCCTTATAATTAAACATAATTCTGGGAGGAAACATAAAGGTGCTTTAATGCAGCAAATCAGTTACATGTTCCAAGAGTTTTCTAAAATATTTTATCATAACAATTTGAAGATTATCATTTTCACATATTATATTTCTCTATAGCCTTTTGAGTAAAACACCCTAAGCAAGCACACTAGCTCCCGTATAATTGGAAATTCCCTCCAACCCCTGCAAGCACCACGAAACAATTACCTTACATCTTATCATCCAGCATCACAACACGTATCATGAGACAGCCCCATTGACCATACTAGAATTATCTCTAAACCAGGATCTCTAAACCAGCATTACATGTTAGACCTTGCGTCTTAACTTTTCCATGTGAACAAATTAACAAAACAGGTGTTAGGTTTCCCTAATATTAGTACATTTTTTCATGTTTAAAAGAAAAACCCCTTGGATTAATCTCCAGAATTTTTTCAACTCTAAGATTCTATATCTCTAAATAAAATAAAATTAATCAAATTAGTCATTAATTGAATGGTGAAAAATACAAACGTAACTAATAATCATGAAATCAAAGAGAAGAAGAAAATGGAACGGACAAAAGCAAGCTGGTTATTGAAAGACCTTAAAAGCTAGGGACAAACACCTAGGCAGTAACATGAAGGTCTAGAAATAAAAATTAAATTATCCAAAGAGCAGATAGTGAACACTCACCATAACTATGTTGTATGGAATAATAAAAAGCCCTAATAATCAAATTATCAAATTATTTTAATGCATTTTCTTTTAAAGTTTCAAAAGTTTGACCAACCAAAGCATTAAAATAAAACATGAAAAACCCACTATTTAAAATATTATCATGAAATGCACAATCAACCATTTTGCCAAGAGATAATGGAATCAAAATTGCCCTAAATTATAATTTGCTTGAGAAATAAATTAATTAAATAGAGGTATTCATATATTTGGTGCACATTCTCTATTGATATCTTTATTTATTAGTACTGAACAATGGGAAATTTAAACTTAAGCAACAGAACAATTAATAATAACACACCAAAAAACCCAACACTTACGAATAAATCTAACCAGATATGTGCATGATTGTATGCTAAAAACTACAAAATACTAATGAACAAAAACAGAAGTGATCCAAATAAGTAAGAATAAAACCATGTTCACGGAATGGATCGGAAGACTTGATATTGGTAAGATGGCCATTCTTCCCAAATCAATTTATAGACTTAACATGATCCTAGTCAAAAATCCAGCAGAAACTTTTGTTAAAAAATCAATAAACTGATTCTAAAATTTATATTAAAAATCAAAAGAACTAGAATAATAAACTTTTTGAAAATAACAAAAAGGATTTACACTATCTGGTTTCAAGATATATTATAGGCCGGGCACAGTGGCTCACGCCTGTAATCCTAGCACTTTGGGAGGCCGAGGCGGGTGGATCACTTCAGGTCAGGAGTTCGAAGCCAGCCTAGCCAACATGGTGAAACCCTGTCTGTAATAAAAATACAAAAAAAAAAAAAATTAGCCAGGCTTGGTGGCAGGTGCCTGTAATCCCAACTACTTGGGGGGCTGAGGCAGGAGAATCACTTGAACCTGGAAGGCAGAGGTTGCAGTGAGCCAAGATCATGCCACTGCACTCCAGCCTGGGAGACAGAGCAAGACTCTGTCTCAAAAAACAAAAAAACAAACAACAAAAAAAAGATATATTATAAAGATACAGTAATCCAGGCAGTATGCTGTTGGAGAAAAGGATAAACACATAGATCAATGAAAAAGAATACAGTCCAGAAATAGATCTACATATACATAATCAATTGATTTTTCACCAAGGTGCAAGGATGGTTCAATGAGGAGAAGAAAGCCTTTTCAACAAATGGTGCTGGAACAATTGAACATCTCTGTGCAAAAATATGTGATTCCTACAAAAATTAACTCAAAATGGATAACAGAATTAAATATAAATCTTCAAACTATAAAATTGTAGGAAAAAATTCAAGAAAATCTTTGCAACCTTGGGTTAAAGCAAAGGTCACCAAGATCCAACATGATCTATAAGAGTGAAAACTGGCAAATTCAATTTCATTATACTTTAAAACTTCTGTTCTACATGCTTAAGAAAATGCAAAGACATGCCACATATTTGGAGAAAATATTTGCAAAATATATATCTGCTAAAGGACTTGTATCCAAAACATATGAAAGACTCTCAAAATGCAATAATGAGAACACAAACCAATATTTTTGAGCAAAAGACTTGAACACACTTTCACCAAAGAAGATATATAAATGTCAACTGAGCACATGAAAAATTAACATCATTAGTCATTAGGAAAATACCAATTAAAATCACGATAAGATAATCCTATATACTTACTAGAATAACAAAAGCAAAAAAGACAAGAAAAGACAACAGCAATGCTGGTAAGGATGTGGGGCAGTTGGAACTCTTAGACTGCTAGTAGGAATGCAATTTGTATAGCCTCTTTGAAAGCAGTTTCTTTAAACAAACATTTGTCGTTTGACCCAATAATCCCACTCCTAAGTATTTACCAAGAGAAATAAAAATGTATGCTCTTATAGTCACACAGAAATCTGCAAACAGTTACTTAAAGTAGCTAGCTTTACTCGAAACAACCCAAATGTTCAGTTGGTGGATGGATAAACCAACTGTGATGCATCCATACAATGGAAGCTTCCCAATACACGGGAATGAACTACTGATATGTGCAACATGCCAGTCTCAAACACATCATGCTAAATAAAAGAAACAAAAGGCTACATGCTAAATGATTCCACTTATAAGACATTCTGGAAAAGGAGAAATCATAGGAACAGAAAACAGATCCATAGTTGCCAGGAGCTGGAGCATAAGCTGTGGGTTGACTACGAAGGGTCACCAGGAATTTGGAGAGGTAACTAACTGCTCTGTATCTTGATTTTGGTAGTAGCTGCACACTTTATGCATTGGTCAAAACTCACAGAATTGTAGATCTAATTGCTAAATTTTACTTTATTTAAATTATACCTCAATAAACCTGCACCTCCACCCTCCACCTAAATAAAAATAACACCATGGAAGAAGAAATAAAAATAAAATTGGGTACATACAGTTGAGCCAGGAATAAAGCTCAGAGATGTTCCCTCACAGTGGCTGTAAGTAGGCCACAAATTGGAATCTAAAATTTTTAGAAGCCAGCCTGATCACTTGCATAGTTCTCAATGTCTACAGCATGTTTTCATAAACACAAGTTTGTATGGAGGATAAAATTATTCACACATGGAAGTGTGGACTAAAATAAGTTGTTAGAAAGGTTCTTGGTAATACAGAGGTCATAAACAAGTACTCTTAACACGTCCAGGATACATTCTTCACAAATGAAAATAAGGGAAATTGTAGATGACAAATAAAAAAGTAAATTCATAAATAAAGAAAAAAGCATATAGATATAAAACCTGAAAACTCCCATAAGATGTCATGTCCCTACTGGCTAGGGATTACTAACCTACATTCCCAATTAACAATTGTCTGCTTTTTTTCTTCCAAGTTCCAATAGGAGCAAATAAACATAAATCAAAGTGAGTATTCAGTTAACTATAATTATCTATTTCATAGTTAATTATAATCATCTATTTCATATAAGCCTTAAATACATTTATTTTTATTTAACTCTACTTTTCAAATTGGAACTTTTACTTCTTGACTTAAAACTTTACAGGAGGAGAAAATTATAAATGAAATATAATTTGGGAATATTGTAAATAGTTGGATCTTCTTCTAAAACCCAAGTTCTCCATCCTGCCCACAATTTAAATTCAACACATATGTATTCTTCCAGCATACCAATAAATTATTCCTAGATTAATTAATGGGATCATTCATTTAGATAATGGAGAGATTTTGAGCCATGAATATTAAGAGTCCAATAGACAAAAGCACAAATGGAAATGAATGTGGCCAAAGAAAAATTCATGGAATGTTCCAAGCAATTGGCTCTTGACTCAAAAAGGAACAACGCGAACTGGGACTGGGAGGGAAATGTAAGAATGCAGGGGTGAGAAAATTCTATCAAACCCTTCCAATGGTTGGATTGCTTTCAGCCTTTTAAAACCATTATGTAATGACAGAAAAGTAAAAATTTCTGACTATGCCACCATGCTAATACTCCTCTCCAGATTGCACTCAATTTTTTCATTTATCACAGTTCTCTGCACATCAGACAGTAAACAAACTGACAGTTAAAATAAGAGAGATTTAAAATAATTTAAAATGAAATAGAAATATTATTCAAATAAGCCATATGACTTACATTTCCCAGAGACTTCTCTAAGAACAAATATTAAAGCTGGCATTATGGAAATCAGGGTCTGAGTGTACAACACAAGTCATCTATCCACCTCTCTGGACAAAGTGGGAGTGGGGAGGTTGTGAGCATGCTGAGTCTAACCATAATTTTAACAAGGAAGAAACAGAATAAGAGCCAACCAATCGATACACATGAGTTTGCTTTGTGATAATTCATGTGGCTATGAACTCATGATTTCAGTACTTTTCTATATGTATGTTTTATTAAATCAATAAAAGTTTATTGAAAATAAGAGAATCAGCCAGGAAGTATTTATGGCATGATATTATAATGTAAAATGAAGGGGTCCTCAATGCAATTGTACTCTGATTGGAGATCCTGATAGCTACACACAAAATGATAACACTTACTTGTCTTGTATTAAGCGCCAAATTCACTTGGTAGAGGAGAAATGCTAAAACGTCAGTGTTACTTCCTTAGATGACAGCAACAGCACCCTCACTAAGCTCCCAGCCACCTGTCATCCTCCTTTCCAATTCATCCTTCATGCTACTCACATCAGATCTGGAGCTGATCATGACACTTCCTTGCTTTGAAACTTTCCATGGGTGTTGCAGAGGATGTTGGATAAGACATTCATGTTACTGCAACGCACACCACGCTCTGTCCCATACCTCTACCATGCAAATGCACTGGCATAGACCTGACCTGCCCAGACCTGACCTGCCCACCCGCCAGCCAGGTGTCCCTTACGACTTACAGTCCCCTGCATAGAGTTGGGAGAAAAGACATCAAAGTCATCACAGTGATTTCTTAATGGCCTTGGCCCAGAGGTGACACACCCCACTTTTCTGAAAAGATGGGAGAAACTAGTAACAGTAGTTGCCTTTGGGGTGACAGTGGTTCCAGCAGGTTCCAGCACCCACAGCTCCATATGCTGTATTAACCTATTTACCGTAAATCCTGCCTCTGTATCTTCACATGGACTCCTTCCATCTTGGCAGCCACCCTCTCTTCACCAATCCCCTGGAAATTCTCTGCCATCCACTTGTCTAGCCCCTTTCTCACAAGCCTCTTTTCCTGCAGGCTTGACCTGGTTAACACCCGCTACACCTTTAGGGCTTCAAGCGAGCACCACAGAAAGCAGTACCTCCCCGAGGTAAGGCAGAGCTGCCCCTTCTATGCTCCCACAGCACTGGGTTCTTACCATTTTCAGAGCATGATCTGGCTTTATTACAATGATTTGTTTTTATTTTATAAATGAATAATATAGTTCAAAATTGCTAGAATATATTTTAAAAGTTTTCCTCTCTTTCCTGCACTTCATCTTCCTGCCCAGTCACGTACCATCACCATCACCCCCAAGGCACCTGCTGTTATTAGTTTCTTCCATCTTTTCAGGAAAGTGGGGCATGTCACCCTTGGGCCACGGCTGTTAAGAAATCGATGTGACAGCTCTCTGCAAGGGACTCCCAAGTCCTAAGGGACACCAGTGCCACAAGATGGAAGTGCACGGAGAAAAGCCTCATGCTGATCTGTAACAACCTGTTACAAATGTTACAGGCTTGTGACAACCTGTGACAAGCACTGTTACCAAATGAGAAAGAACATGCCTTGTGTACAGTCCCTGACATTCTGGGGTTTCCTTGTTACAAGTGCTTGTATTACCTTCGAATACCATATAAAAGCAAGTGCAAATATGAACTCTAATTTCCCACCGTACTCTATACACACTGTCAACATCAGCCTTTTTTCCAAAACACTATGCCTTGGAGATCTTTCTATACCAGTCAGGAGGAGCTACTTGAGTCTCTTTATAACCGCATGGCATTCCATCTCATAATTTACATAACTTGCTCTCCAATGAATATTTGGGTTGTGCCAAATATTTTGCTTTTACAAAACTGCTGCAATAAATAACCCTCTACATCCACTGTTTATCATGTATTCAGGTACACTTGCAGGATACCTTCCTCAGAGAAAAACTTGTAAGTTAAAGGTCATACAGACATTTTGTTATTTCAATAGACATGGCCACATTAGCCTCTGCTGGAGTAGTATCTATTTTTACTCCCACCAGCAATGGATAGGAGTGCCCATTTTGAAACCCACTGCCATACCAAAAGTGTGTTCTTTAACTTTGGGCTTTTTATCAATTTGAAAGATAACAAAATAACATTTCAGAGCACCTTTGTTTCTCTTATTTTTGAATAACATTGAAAATCTTTTCTTAGGTTTAAGTTCCATCTGTTTCCCCGTTTTAACGACCTGTCTGTCTCTCAATAGGACCTTTGCCCAGTTTTACCCTGGATGATGGGGCTTTTGCTTAGAAGTTTCTAGGGCTTTTCTGTATTGGGATTTGCAAGTCAATACTGTTGCTTAAGGAATCCTCTGGATGTCCGCCTCTCAGGTACTTGGTCAGATCCATGTGAGTGATCTGTGTGTCTGTTCCTGGCTCCTTGTCATTCCTGGCGTTGACAGAAATACCTCTAGCATTCTCCTCTTAAACATGACACTGGCCTTTGAAATAGACAGCCTGCATCATGTTAAGGATGGACACATCTCTTCCTAGTTCAATAAGTGGCAGCTGGTTCCTCATTTGTCTCCCTGACTAGGCAGGCTGTGGGCTACAAGAGGGAAGTGGTCTGTTTTTGTTTATTTTTCTCTCTAATCTCTAGCACAATGGCTAGTACTTAATCGGCTCAATGAACGTTGGATAAATTTACTTAAGGGAAGATCAGCATGGTTGTGGTACAGTCACAGATGGTTTCAGGAAGACATTAAGTGCAAGCTAGACTTGGAAAGATTAATGGGCTACAGAGTCAGGAGAAAGAATGAACCAGCGCTCAAAGGCAGGAAATTTAGCTTGAGATAAGGAAAGAGTGTGACTTCAATTTAGGCAGAGCAAGTTCCTACAGGGAAAAGGTGGAAGGTATGCTTTATTACGCCAAGGAGGCTCAGGGAGGGTTGGCCTTCAGCCACCAGGCTAAGGGATCCAGCCTCAGAAATTCCAATACTTAATATTTATCAGTTATATAATACTCTGCTTGCTGAAAGCTTCAAATGCCAAAAAGCCTGCTGGGGAATAGTTTTTAGTATACGTGGCCAATTGTTTCATAAAAAATAAAAACTCGGCTCTTCAGCCCAGTTCTGAGGATTTTAGAGCAGAAACTCTCCCCAACACGGGAGTCCCTGAGCAACGCTGAATGTCGGTATTATGAGTCTGTACTCCTTCTCCTTCCCCAACGTACTCTGCAATATGACACTTATCTGCCATGACACCTGTCCCCAGATGGCCCTTGCATCCTCTTCCCTGTCCCTAACCTTACCTAAAATAGGTACTTGGTGTCAACACCTATACACTAATAGTGCCTGCCTACCTCCACCCCGCTGAATATTTCTATTAGAATGTGAAGATGTTATCAAAAGCCTTCAAGACTCAAAAGACTAAACCCATAACAGTGGAACACCAGGTGGTATGGGTGCCACTGCCAACCCACTGGGGGCAGACGTTAGCCCTGACTGTGCACCAATCTTCACACCTGCAGCCTGGTGCTATGCCGCCCCGACTAGCTTGTGGTTAGAGCTGCTTTTCATATTTACTGTGAAATCTAATGCATATAAAATGACTACTTGCTAGAGCAATCACATGGTTTCTGTGATTATTTTGCCCCAATTCATTTTAACTTATAACCAACTGAATATAGTAATTTGTCAATTAAATAACAGAGGTATTTTTTTTAAAGTCATCTGGTAAGTTGTGAATACCTCTAGTGAGAGTTCACTCTGAATGTTTTAAAGGGAGTAACACCTAGTGCCTTAATAGCATCCCAGAAGTGGGGATATCTCCTGTGGAAATGAAGTTGGCTTGATCAGTGAACACTCCCTCCCGCTCCCTGTACAAGGGAAGGGCAGTGGACACAGCTGCTATTCCCTGATCCCTACTCAAAACAGCTGCCCAAAGGATCCCTCTATTTCCACAGATATTCATCCTATCACCCATCCCAACAGTGCACAAACATCTGCAAGTCCTATGGCAAGACGACTTGGAGATGGGTGCGTGGGCTAGGACTTCACACTAAGAGAATCATCATTGGCCAGGCGCGGTGGCTTATGCCTATAATCCCAGCACTTTGGGAGGCCGAGGTGGGTGGATCACAAAGTCAGGAGATCAAGACCATCCTGGCTAACACGGTGAAATCCCGTCTCTACTAAAAATACAAAAAATTAGCCGGGCGTGGTGGCGGGGGCCTGTAGTCCCAGCTACTTGGGAGGCTGAGGCAGGAGAATGGTGTGAACCCCGGGGGGCGGAGCCTGCAGTGAGCCGAGATCCCACCACTGCACTCCAGTCTGGGCGACAGAGCGAGACTCTGTCTCAAAAAAAAAAAAAAAACAAAACAAAAGAGATTCATCATCTAGTATACACTCTTTATATTAAATGCTGCAAAAAACGGTTTGATACTAATGGCAGTTAAAATCATTGTGTGCGGAAACAGAAAGTCAACCAAAAAAGAAGAGTCAATTCCTCAGATGTGTAAAATACTGAACTAGAAGCTTTAGAATTACAAAGAGAAAATAGCATCAGAGATGAGCTTTGATCTCAAGGATCAGTTGGGAAACATTAAAGAGGCACCTCACAGTACTATACTTTCCACAGTAAGCGCCAAATGAATGCTACAGACAATGAGTAGAGCAGGAACATCAAAAGAGATTATTCATAGACAGAAATCAGGGTTTTGCTTTGTTTTGTTTTGTTTATGATGGAGTCTCGCTCAGTCACCCAGGCTGGAATGCAGTGGCGTGATCTCGGCTCACTGCAAGCTCCGCCTCCCGGGTTCACGTCATTCTCCTGACTCAGCCTCCCAGGTAGCTGGGACTACAGGTGCCCGCCACCACGTCCGGCTAATTTTTTGTATTTTTAGTAGAGACGGGGTTTCACCGTGTTAGTCAGGATGGTCTCGATCTCCTGACCTCATGATCCGCCTGCCTCGGCCTCCCAAAGTACTGGGATTACAGGCGTGAGCCACCACGCCTGGCCAGAAATCAGGGTTTTAAGTTAATCCTTGGATGGTGAATCGTTGTGAAGAGCATAGGAAAGGAGGTGGCCTTCCACAGAGGGAGACAGACTGTGAAAGCAGATGCGGGGTGCCAGGAGCATGATGCATGTTCACAATGAACACTGAAATTAAAAGATGGAGGCAAGTTCAGGGTACCTGAGTGACAGGAATAAGCTGACCGCACCCTGCAGTGGGGGCTTAGGAAAGTTTCAGAATGCAATCACACTGTGATGAGACTATGTTTTCAGACTGCCAGATAGCAGAAAAAGAGCTGGAGATTGGAAGTGCCTGATCCTGACTCCTGGCCAGAGGCTATGTTTCCCAGCAAAAATTAAAAGTTTAACAAAAGGGCTGGAGAAAGAAAAAAAATCAAAATAGGATAGCCAGTTAGGAAGGTCCTGAACTGTCTGGGTCAGGGTAATAATGGCATAACTAAGGTGGCTGTGGTGAAAATGGAGGATGATGGGGCAGGAGAGACAAGGACGAGAAGGCATCAGCGAGGCTTCAGACCTTTGGATCCTGGACAGCTTAGAGAATAGTGGTGTCATTAATGTCAACAGAAACAGAAGAAAGGAAACTAAGTGTGCATGCGCATATGTGTGTGCACGAATACAGGCGTGTAGGTTTCTTGGTCTGTGTTTTTCTGGTCAGGGAGGGGATTGGTGAGGTATTGGATCTGTTGTGGTAGAGGCAAGGGCAACGCATTACACTAGAAATGCTCATTCATTATGAAATGAACCACAAAACTGAAATGAGCTGGCTCACTAAGGCTGCACCAAAGCTGTGCCATCAAGTAAGTGCAGAGGTTACTTGTGGGAAGGGACAGGTGCAAACAAGGACGCAGGAGACGGAGAGGAGCACAAGCCAAAGGCAGGGCCTTACAAGGCGGGAGTCAGGAAAGCCTGATGCCATCATAGCCGCATCACTCTGTCTCGTCATTTCATCTTTCTGAGCAATAGCTAGCTCCTCTCCTTCTATAGTTTTGAATAACTTAAGAAAGTATGGCCGGGCATGGTGGCTCACACCCATAATCCAGCCCTTTGGGAGGCTGAGGCAGGCAGATTGCTTTGAGCTCGGGAGTATGAGACCAGCCTGGACAACATGGAGAAACCCCGTCTCTACAAAAAAATACAAAAATTAGCCACATGTGGTGGCGCACACCTGTGTTTCCAGCTACTCAGGAGGCTGAGGCTGGAGAATCACTTGACCCCGGGAGGCAAAGGTTGCAGTGAGCCAAGATCGCGCCACCGCCCTCCAGCCTGGGTTGACAGAGTGAGATCCTATCTCAAAAAACAAAAAGAAAAGAAAATATGCTTTATAGAATGTATTTATTCCCCTAAATTATAGAAACTATGTATACGCTTACCCCCAAACTATGGCATTGAACTTCTCCTTGAGTCTTCTCTTCCCTATTCAGTTCTGGCTCCAGAATATATCCCAGGCCACCCATTCTTACATCTCTGCTGCTCTTACTCTGACAAAAGCCACCTTTGGCAACCTCCTAAATGGGACAGGGGTCTCCAGATTCTTCTTCCTGTTTCCATGCTCCTACTCTGATCCCAGCAATTCATTCTTCATAAAGAGGCTAGAATGATCTTAAAACATACATCGGACCTGGTCAAGACCCACCAGAGCTTCCCATCACACTCAAAACCCTGGCTCCTGCGCAGTTCCCTGCCTCCCCTCTTCTCTCTCATCGGGTGCTGCCTGCATGGGCCTTCTGGCGGTTTCTGAAACACACTGCACTCTCTCCTGCCCTGGCTGATGACGACGCTGATCCGCATGATCCCCTGATCACGTCCCCAAAGAAATGTCCCCTAAACAACTAACCTAAGTAAGCGCTACTCGGTCTCCTTCAGGTCCTGGCTCTTCATGATCCCACTGCACAGCAAACGCTAGGATCTGGCTGATACCCTCAGACACTGAGGGAGCTGATCCCCACATCCCGCCCAAGGTTAGTGTTCCCTGCATTACAGCGCCTGCTGCACACTGACAAGCTGCATGGTTCTACCAAGTCACTTCCTGCCAGTGTTCCCTAGTTTCCTCATCAATCAAATGAAGGGGCTGGAATGCATAGACTCTGAGGTTTCACTTAGGCCTAACATTCTGTGGTTTCATGAATTCAAGTGGGGTCAGTTTTGATTTCATTCTCTTCTGCTGGTGATCTTACTGCTATTTTGACAAAGAGAGGAGGGGTTTAAAAAAAAGGCAAAGGATGTCAACAGGACACAGTTGGAAAAACTGGTTATTTTACCAAGGCTTTAACTGAAACAGTGTGTTTCCCTTTAAGGAATCAAGCTTAACATGTAGAGCCAATAAAAGCCCCTTGGGGAGAACTGGCCTCATACCTTGTCTACAGTCTCTGCACAGGGTTCCTAACCTGTGGTCAGTAAAGAATGTCACTTTCTAACAGGTCTGGGAGCTCCCAGTTTATCTTGGGACCTCAAGGGGAGAGGATTACCCAACTCACAGGTATCTGAGGATACAAACCCATGGCTGGGCTCGACTTTAAGGGTCTTATCTAAGATTCCTTATGGAATAGAGTTTCATCAAAGCTAATCCAAAAGGCCCATGTAAAAACCATTCTTGCTGCCCTTTATGCAAATAATCAGGCCACGTATAAGACTAAAGTTTATTCATAATTAGTTTTTACCAAAAATGAGGACTGCAGAGAAAAATTTTGCTCCAAAGGTTATCATACATTTGTCATTAAATCCTAGTCTCATTAATTGTTTTTAAGCTTTTTGCCTACATTTTAGACTAACTCTGCCTATTCCTGTGAATCAAGTGGTGATCTTCTGCAGCTTGAAAAAAAGAAAAAATAGGGATCGGTAACGTAAAAATATCAATCAATATACTAGTTCTGGGCAATTATCTTGCAAATTCTGCCAGGTAATGAAAGTGAGTAAGGTGCCCATAACCCAGAGGTCTTTGTTTGGGAAAATAAAACCAAGGAACTTCACAGACCCCCAAAGGAGAATTCTATGTGTTGGCGAGTAAAATTTTAGATGGAAATTACCTACCACACCACACTTGTGGGAATTGCTGTCCTCACTCTACTATTTGCAATAGGGTTATACACAGTAGCACCTTCTAGCTGAATACTGGACAGAATGTTTCCATCGCTGTCGTATTTTGCTTAATTATTATCCCTATAGCAGGGATAACAGTTACTAACAAAAAGGAAGCATGAAAGTTTTACTATCACTAAGTCTGCTAGGACTTTTTACTGGGTCTGGTGACACACTTTTAAATGAAACATGCTGCTTTTGGATGAACACCTCTAGTATATAAAGGAAAATCTACAGGTACTTAAAGATCAAATCAAAATTATTGACAGGCTCAGGGAAAATGCTGGCTTCAGTCCCGAGTGGCTACAATCCCTCTTTAATAAATTCCAGTCTTCTTGATGGAATTTGTTAACCCCTTTATTAAGCCCCCTCTTACTTATATGTCTGGTATTGATATTTGGACTCTGTTTACTCAATACTACAACTCAAATTGTTTCTTCTTGCCTAGAAGCAATCAAACTCCAAACGGTGCTGTCAACTGAACCACACAAGGACACGCCATTCTTCTGAGGACCCTTAGATGGACTCCAGGAGGAGCCCTAGTTGCTGTTCCCCATTCAACACCCCTTTTCTGCAGGAAGTAGCCAGAAAGAGTCGTCGCCCAAAACCCCCTAACAGCAGTTAGGGGGGCGTCTCCACTGGGGGGAATGTTGTAGGAGTTATTAAGAAATTATTTTAGGCAGACAGGGAGGAAAAGTTTTGGGAAGTTTTCATTTTTTAAAGCCTCTCGGGAAAAGTTTCTTGTAAAGCCCCTGCTCTTAGAGCCAGGCTGGCAACTTTTGATATGCAAATGCAGGCAATTAGAAACTAGGTCCACCCAACATGACAATCCCCGCAGCCTTCTTGCCCTTGCCCCATATGTTCCTGGCAACCTGACGGCCCCCACATATCCCCATGTGTGTAGAGCATCATGGCGTCCTGTATTTGCATATTAAAAGACTAGGGTGGGAGGGCCAACTTTTTCCACTGGCTACGTGAAAGACAGGCCTGGTCAAACCAATCCCCTGAGCCATATGCAAAACAGACACTGCCTCCTCCAGCCTCTCTATATATACACCTGGCTGGTTTCTGCCCCATTTGCGGTTCCCTCTCTTGGCTTTGGAGCCCCCCTCCCTCTGTCTCCGTACAAGGGAGCTTCTTCCTTCTCTCTTCCTTCTTGCCTATTATACTCTCCACTCCTTAAAACCATACACACACACACACACACACACACACACACACACACACACACACACACAAAGACAAAGGAAAGGAAGAGTAAAGGAAGGAATATGGGGAGCAGGAGAGAGTAAAGGAAGAGAGAAGGGGGAGAGGGAACCACTTTTTGTGGGAAATGAATCATAATGCCTTCTCCTGGCAACAAGTAGCTACCTCAGTAAGAAACCAACCACTTCCTGGATGTTCCAGCACGATTTAACCTGCTGCTGCCCCTTAAGACATTTCAAAAACTTAGTTTGGTCTGGCTCAGTGGCTCATAATCCCAGCATTTTGAGAGGCTAGGGTAGGAGGATCACTTGAAGCCAGGAGTTCGAAACCAGCCTGGGCAACGGCCAGATCCTATCTCCACAAAAAAAAAAAAAAAAAAAAAAAATTGCCAGGTATGATCGTGTGCACCTGTAGTCCTAGCTACCCTGGAGGCTGAGATGGGAAGATTGCATGAGTCCAGGAGTTCGAGGCAGCAGTGAGCTATGATCACACCACTAAGCTCCAACTTGGGCAACAGAGCAAGACCCTTTCTCAAAAACAAACAAACAAAAAAAAACCTCCTTACTCAGCTTAGTATAGTGGTCAAAAGCTTTAGCTTGGAATGTGGCAGACTCCAGCTCAGTCCATCACTATGTGCAAGACACCAGGCAAATCCCTTCACCTCTGAGGCTTGGCTCTTTGCCTGTAAAAGGGGGCCAAGAATGACCCACACAGGGTCATTCTGAAGACTAAATGAGATCACATATGTAGAGCACTGAGCACCAAGGGACTCAATAACTGTTATCCTCACCCCAAACTGTACGGACACAGCCTTTTCTAAAGCTTCTTAGACTTACCTGTCTGTTATGGGTAACTTGGAAGCCAACCATCATGTTTGTGTGGCACCATCAAGTTATAACAAAGACACTGTATGTCTAAGATTTTACAGGGAGTCTCAGTTTCAAATATTTATCAAATTTTCCCACCAAGAGCCAAACATTTTATTTCAAAAATGAAATTATACTTCAAGGGCATAACACAATAATGACCAGACTTAACCTCTCACCATGAACAACCAGGAAGCTGGACAGAAAAGTTCTATGAAATAACTGTTTTCAGACATGGAAAGGGCTGCGGTCTTTCAGAGAAGGAAAATAAACCAGGAGGATCCCAGGATAGACTGGCTCTTCGCCTGGAGGTACCTTAGTATAGTAGTCAACAGCACTGAACTGCAGCACTAGGAGGGGGACCCAAGCAGACCTTGGTGGTCTTGCTGAGGTGAGGACATCAAGAGTTCAGGGATGCTGAGGTTCCTGGAACACCAAAAACAAATACTGAAATGAAGAGGTACAGCTGATAAGCCAGTGTGGCAATAACCTAACATACCAAAGTATATTCAATTCGAAAGACAACAGGAAAAGGAGAAAAAAGAACAAACAGAAAACAGTTAGAAGGATGGGAGACTTCAGTCCAACTGTTTTGATAACTAATTGTAAATGATCTAAACATTCTAATGAAATAACAGGGATTTGATCTGGGTTTAAAAAGCAGTCTCAAGCAGATTCTGCCTGTAACAAACACACTTTAAATAGAAACACTTTGAAATCGAAGAATGGAGAAGAGATGTACCATGCAAACACTAACATCAGAAAGCTGGAGTGACTAAATCAATATTAGACAAAGTAGACACCAGAGCAATATATTGCCAGGATAAAAGACATTTCACTGTGATATAAATAAGTCAATTCCTCAAAAAGACATCGCAAACATCATGTGTGTGCACCTATCAGACAGGATCCAGCAATTCCTCTTCCAGGTATTTACCAAAGAGAAATGATAGTGTATGTTCACAAGGCTTGTGCAGAAATGCCTGTGGCAGCTTTATTCATACTTGCCCCACACTGGAAACAATTCCAGTGTCCATAGACAAGTGAACTGTGTTAAATGCACATAAAATAATAATATTCAGCAAAAAAAAGAAACAAAATTCCGACTGGAAATATTGGTTCATGCCTGTAATCCCAGCACTTTGGGAGGCCGAGGCAGGTGCATCACCTGAGGTCAGGAGTTCAAGACCAGCCTGGCCAACATGGCGAAACCTCATCTCTACTAAAAATACAAAAATTAGCTAGGCGTGGTGGCAAGTGCCCGTAGTCCCAGCTACTCGGGAGGCTGAGGTACAAGAATCGCTTGAACCCGGGAGGTGGAGGTTGCATGGAGCCGAGATCAAGCCATTGCACTCCAGCCTGGGCAACAAAGCGAGACTCCATCTCAAAAAAAAAAACGAAAAACAATCCTGATAACAGGAGCCACAATATGGAAGAATCTCAAGAATATTACGCTGAGCCACATAAACCAGACACAAAAGAGCATGTACTGTTTGAATTCATTTATATGAAGTTCTAGAAAAGGTGAATGTAATCTATTGTGACTAAAAGCAGATCAGTGGCTGCCCAGGGCTGGGGTGAGTTGAACCCAAAGGGCAAGACTATACTTTCTGAAGTTATGGAAATGCATATTATGGAAATGCAGATTTACATCAATTAAATTGTTTTAAAAAGTAAGAATACAAGTACAGAGCACATTTATTAGTAAACAAGAAGAAAATAACATTAGATTCTTGTATTTGGTACCTCATGAATAGGAAATCGGGTATATTCTGAAAATAAACTAAAAGGCAACAATGAAAGAAAGGGCCAAAATCACTATTCCCAGCGAGCTATTCCATTTCAAGTTCTTTCCTGTCACCAATTCGGAACTCAACTGCCGGCTGAAAAGCAGAAGCCAAAAACAACTAATTTCAATCTTCTTAAATAGCCATAAATTTTAAGATAAGGAAATGAATTCCTAAAGAGCAAATTCCAAAGGCTGACAATGATTTAAACTAAAAAAATATATATTTCTTCGGAGAGTAAGTGCATCGTATAAGGTAAGAATATGTGCTTCTTTAAAAAGTTGTCCTAGTTTCTCTTTTTGTGTTCCAATGTTATAAACAGACTATCTGGGGGCCTAGAAGGACTCTCTCTGTCCCAGCTGGGATTTCACTCCCGACTCACAGACGTAAGAATCTTCTCTGTTCATCTAGCAAAAAGCTATCAGCATCAGGACAAAGCTCTTAGCTTAATGCTGACCTCAAAGCAGCAGCTAGAATGCAAAGGAGGTGTGACAATACTCCAGCAAATGGCCCACTGTGCAAATCAAGTTACTTTAATTCCAAGAGGCATAAACAATATCATCGCCCTACAGTCTCAACCTCTTATCAGAACCTCTCCTTTATCTTTAGACCTGAGGACACAGTGTCCCCAGCAAACCACTTCTCCCCACAACCCTTTTCTGTACTGCAACATAATTTCTTACCAATTCTATTGGCTCTATCTTCAAAATTGGGAATTCCATGGCTTCTGTCTACTTCCACGGCAACCCCAATGGTCCAAAGGCCAGCATCGTCTCTCACAGCCTCTAGCTTTCTAAGAGGCCTCTGAAATGTTTTGGATGTGTGTCCGTGCCCAAATCCCATGTTGAATTATAATCCCCAGTGTTGAAGGAGGGGCCTGGTGGAAGGTGACTGGGTCATGGGGGCGGATTTCCTCCTTGCTGTTCTAGTAAGAGTGAGTTCCCACAAGATCTGATGGTTTAAAAGCGTAGGACCTGCCTTTCGCGTACTCTCTCTCTCTCCTGCCGCCACATGGAGAAGGTGCTTGCGTCCCCTTTGCCTTCTGCCATACTGTAAGTTTCCTGAGGCCTCCCAGTCATGCTTCCTGTTAGGCCTGTGGAAATGTGAGTCAATTAAACCTCTTTTCTTCATAAGTTACTCAGTCTCAAGCAGTTCTTTACAGCAGTGTGAGACAGGACTAACACAGCCTCCCTGGCCCATGCCCAACAGCCAGACTGATCCAGGAGCACTTGAGTCAGATTATGCCATCCCAACTCTCAAAATTCCCTATGTCCCACCTCTGGGTAAGAGCAGAAACCCTCACAAGGGCCTCAAGGGCCTGGCCACTCTCCACCCCCACCCCCACTGTACTCCCTGCCCTGCAGCCCCCTGGCCTCCTTGCTGTGTCTCAACCGTGAGGCTCCAGCCTTAGGGTCTTTGCCCTGCTGAACACTTCACCTGGGTACTCTTGCCCCAGATAAATCCACAGGGGCTCAGTACCTCCTCTCCCAGAGGACTTTGCTCAATTGTCCTTTAAGAATGGCACCTTCTTAAAACACCCCATTTAAAGCCACCATGTGCACCAGCACTCCCTGCCTCTCTTCGCAGCTCTTCTACCTTCCTTGAGATTTACCCCCTTGTGGACAGTATGTATTTGTGGATCTTTCTCCCCCAAGAAGGAGGAGTTAGCTCCATAAGGGTGTGGATTTCTGCTTTTGTTCACTAAGGGATTCCCCAGTGCTTAGGAGAAATGTATGGCACATAGTTAAATTTATTAAACGAACAACCGAATGTTTAGCAACAAGTTTCAAACAAAGCTTAACCATCACCTCCATAGCACATCTCTGTATTTCCTGGTTTTAACTTTGACTAGAAGTAGAAATACTAAAATAAATCAAAGACAAGGTGTAAAACCATCAGAAAAGCTATCTCCAAAAATGCTAAAACCAGAAGATATTATGACAATGCAGCACCACCTTGAATTTCAAAACCAATTGAGGGCTCTTAAAATCCTAAAACAGCCCCATCGTCCCCCACTGTCAATTCAAAAAGTTTACAGAGAACTTTTCCAGTAGAGGTGCTGTTTCATAGGTCCTTGGCATTCTCTAGCAACATAGATTAAGATCCCACATTTGCTAATATTGCTAGAGCACACAACTTTTTTTTCCTAAAATACTTGGACCCTGGCAGAGAGAGAGCTACAAAGCGGAGTTTAGCTGCAGAGGCTGGCTGATCAGCAATGCTTACCTCTTGGCTAAGAGAGTAGCTTCTCCACATTTGCCCTAGGATTTAAATGTGTGCCTCAGGAAAATGACTAGTAGGCTCTTCTGGGAATCTCAGGGGCTCCCTGGCGATAGTAAACACACTTAACAACTGTTCAGTACTGGAATGTCAGAGGTCTGTGCGCTTCCACACATACTTTGCTACCCATCTTTTTCAGGGTGAGCTGGTTAGGGATGGGAGCCTTCTGTCTTAGTCTTCTCCACGTGCCTTTTTGTTTAATGAGACATTCCCAGTCAAGGACTCAAACATATTTGATTGAATGTCCCCTTCAGCAAAGCACATAAAGTAGACCAGCTACAGAGAGATCTTTGTGCACAGCTGCCAGATCCTGGATTTTAGTATCACTATATAGGAAATAAAAATTATACAGTAGATATGTCATTTTTTTAAAGAACTTCATATGCATGCTAATTTCCACGCTAAATTTTGCTGGTTATAGGCAGAAAAAGCACGACTTCCAACTCTGGCTCTGCCACTTGGGAGTTATGCAAACTTGATCATATTATTTTACCAGCACATAAAATACTCACTGAAGTGCCTAGTACACAGGTAGCATCACTGTCTTAAACTAATAGTAAATCCAATTGTGGACTAATAGTATTCCAATCACACAATCAGAAGAACTCTGGGAAAATTAAGCAGTAAAAATTTAACAGATAATAGATGGCCAAGCACAGTGGCTCACACCTATAATCCCAGTACTTTGGGAGGCTGAGGTGGGTGGATCTCTTGAGCCCAGGAGTCCAAGATCAGCCTGGGCAACATGGCAAATCCTTATCTCTACAAAAAATACAAAAATTAGCCAGGCATGTTGGCACATGCCTGTGCCTGTAGTCCTAGCTACTCGGGAGGCTGAGGCAGGAGGACTGCTTGAGCCCAGGAGGTTGAGGCTGCAGTGAGCTGAGAGTGTACCACTGCATTCCACCCTGGGCCACAGAACGAGACCCATCTCAAAAAATAAATAAATAACATTAAAAAAAAGATAATACATTTGCTAGCCAGCAAATCAGCGCTCCTATAGTTTCTAGTGATTAGTAGATGTTAAAGGATTGTGCTTTTCCAGTAAAATGTAGCTTTTCTGAATTTTTTTTTTGGGTGGGGCAATGATAATTATGGCTGGTCTTTGAACTTGAATGATAATTTTAAGAAGGAAAACCAGCCCTACTATGCTGGGTTTAAAAAAAAAAAAGACAACCAAATTTTCCCATAGAACTGGTTTAGCCTTTTTCTCCTCTTTTTATCCTTTTTAACCCAAAACGCTCAGATGTCCCAAATGTTCAGAGCTGCAGAGGCTGCACTGCGGGGGCATGTGGCAGCTCCCAGCCCGGGCAGACTGCAGCACCAAGAGCTGATGCCCAGACTTGTTTAGTCCAACACAGATAATGAAGTCAGCTGAAAAGACTGACTTGCCAGTAGGTTTGTAAGTAACAGCTTTTCCTCTACCCTAGTGTCTTTCCTCTCTGGGCAGCATTTTTATTAGGAAACCCAAGTTGAAACTGTGCAGAGGTTGTGACCCTAAGTCACCCAGGCTCCCCTTACTGCTTGCACCCTGTCAGTGCACTGGCTCTTCAACAGAAAATCCAATTAGCTGTGCTTAGTCCACTGTTGGTCTCTGCTGTTAGAAAGTTTACATGCCTCTTTAACTCTTCCCCTCACGAAAAGTCTCCTCAAAGGCATGGATAATAGATGCAGAATTGAATAGGGCTCCAGGTTTTTCTTCTCAGAGTCTGTGGTTGCTCTGGTTAGAGAACTCTTACAGATAAGGCAGGGTGGGAACTGACTGTGTCACTGTCAATCAGGGGATCTGTCAGGGGAGGCCCTTCACTGTGACAGAAACAAACACTTTCAAACAAAGGTAGGAACACAGAGGAAAACAAAGTTGAAGTTGGTTCCCAGGATAACAGTTCCCTCTCTACAACCTTATGCGAGACAGCTCTATGTGCTATAATTTAACCTCAACTTTTGAATCCAAAGCTGCTGACTTATACATGTTTTCAGCTTTTAACCATCTATGTGTTATATTGTAGATATTAAACATGTCAAACAATAATTTTACAAACGATGAAATCAATTGGCAAGTTTATTCTTTGAAACTGACAAAAAAGTGATCCTAAAATGTTTTAGTTTATGTTTTTTAGTATTTTGGGGTTTTTTATAATTACCAAATTTTTAAAATAAGCATCTATGGTATATCTACATCCATCTTTATTATGATACAGACTGCTCAGAATTTTCTTTTTAAAAAAAAGGAATTTTAGAGGTAGTAGTTTCTGTTTTTATCAATGTATTCTTTTTATAACGAAACATACACCTTTGCTTTCAAAGCCCACAGCAAGTACATTTCTTATGCCTTGGCCCTAAATGTCAAATATAATTTATGTATTCTTTCTAGGTAAATGTTCTTTGAAATCATGCTAAATATGTTTGAGACCAACTTAAAAAACATTTAAGAAATTAAAGTGAAAAGTAAAAACTGAAAGGAAATAAAAGACACCAGACTGGAAACAAAGAAGTAAAACTCTTTTTATTTAGTTAGGATTCCATACATAAAAAATCCTAAGGAATACACACACACACACACACACACACACACACACACACGCAGACACACCTTACTAGAACTGATAAACTAATTCAGGAAGATCACTGGATACAAGATCACTACAAACAAACTCATTCTATTTCCATGTACTAGCAATGAATAACCAAAATTAAAATACATAAAACAATTTCATTCACAATAGCATCAAAAAGATTAAAATACTTGGGAATAAATTTAATGAGAAACACAAAATCGGATATCCACATGCAAAAAAGATACATTTAGACCTTGCCTTACACCATAGACAAAAATTTACTCAAAATCGACCACAGACCAAAATACAAGAGCTAAAACAATAAAACTACTAGAAGAAAAAGAGAAGAAAACCTTTGCAAATTTGTTAGGCAAAAACCTCTTAAATATGACACTAAAGGGCGGGCTCGGTGGCTCACGCCTGTAATCCTAGCACTTTGGGAGGCCGAGGCGATTGGATTGCCATGAGCTCAAGAGTTCGTGACCAGCCTGGGCCATGTGGTGAAACCTCATCTCCACTAAAATATAAAAAATTAGCTGGGTGTGGTGGCGTGTGCCTGTAATCCCAGCTACTCTGGAGGCTGAGACAGGAGAATCACTTGAACCTGGGAGGCGGAGGTTTCAGTGAGCCCAGATTGCGCCACTGCACTCCAGCCTGAGTGACAGAGTGAGACTCTATCTCAAAAAAAAAAAAAAAAAAAGACACTAAAGTTGAGTCATAAAGGAAAAAAATGTATAAATTGGACTTCAAAAATAAAACCTGTGCTTCAAAAGTCACCATTAGGAAAATGAAAGAGACTGGATTCCAGCCACCAACCAGAAGAAAACATTTGTAAATCATACATAAACAACAAATAACATAAAGACAATCCAAATTTCAGGATGGGCAAAAGATTTAAATAGACATTTTACTAAAGAAGATATATAAATAACTAATTAGCAAAACCATGTTTAATATCATTAACTATTGGAGAAACACAAATCAAGACCACAATAAGATACCACTTCCTATCCATTCAGATGGATACAAAAAAGACAGATAACAACAAGTATTGATGAGGATATAGTAAACCTGGAATGCTCATAAATTGATGGTGGGAATGTAAAACAGTACAGCCACTTTGAAAAGCAATTTGGTAATTTCTTAAGAAGTTAAACACAAATTTGCAATACAACCCAGCAATTCCACTCCTAGGTAAAGACTCAACAGAAATGAAAACATATGTCCATAAAATACTTGTACACAAATGTTTATGGTAGCATTGCTCCATAAACAAGCAAAAAGTGGCAATAACTGCTCTAGAAACAGGCAAAAAGTGGAAATAATCCAAATGCCCATCAACTGCTGAATGAAGAGAGTGTGCTCTGTAGGCTGGGCACTGTGGTTCACACCTGTAATCCCAGCACTTTGGGAGGCCGAGGTGAGTAGATCGCTAGAGGTCAGGAGTTCGAGACCAGCCTGGGCAACATAGTGAGACCTCGTCTCTACTAAAAATACAAAAATTAGCTGGGTGTGGTGGCATGCACCTGTAATCCCAGCTACTCAGGAGGCTGAGGTATGAGAATCATTTGAACCCAGGAGGCGGAGTTTGCAGTGAGCAGAGATGGAGCTACTGCACTCCAGCTTGGGTAGCAGAGCAAGGCACTATCTCAAAAAAAAAAAAAAAAAAAAAAAGTGTGCTCTGTCCATAATATGAAATGCTATTTAGCAACAAAAAGGAATGAAGAACAGATACACACAACAACATGGATTAACTTCAGAAACCTTATGCTAAGTTAAAGAAGCCAGATGCAAGAGACTACAGACTTTATACCATATAATTCCATTTTTATGAAATGTCTTGAAAAGGCAGATAGAGGCAGACAGATGAGTGTTTGTCTGGGGCTGAGGATGGGAGCAGAGTAATGACAAACGGGCAGGAGGGATCTTTTGGAGGCATGGAAATGTTTTTAAATTGTACTGTGGTGACAGGTGCACAGCCGTAGAAATTTACCAAAATCATCACATAATACATTTACAATGGGTGAATGGCATACAGTAGTTTTGCATTTTGAGAGTTGTTTTTTGAGATGCTGCCCAAGATGGAGAGCAGTGGTGCGATCACGACTCACTAAGGCCTCGAAATCCAAGGCTTAAGAAACCCTCGACCTCAGGCTCCTGAGTGGCTGGGACTACAGGTATGCAGCACCACATCCAGCTAATTTTATTTTTAAATTTCTATAGAGATAGGGTCTCACTGTGTTGCCCAGGCTCGTCTCAAATGTCTGGCCTCAAGTGATCCTCCTGCCTCAGACTTCCAAAGTGTTGGGATTACAGGTGTGAGCCACCACACCCAGACAAGTCATTTTTTAAAAAGTAAAAATTGCAGGGCTGGGCGAGGTGGCTCACGCCTGTAATCCCAGCACTTTGGGAGGCCAAGGTGGGTGGATTCACAAGGTCAAGAGTTTGAGACTAGCCTGGCCAACATGGTGAAACCCTGTGTCTCCTTAAAAAAAATACAAAAATTAGCCAGGCATGGTGGCGTGTGCCTGTAATCCCAGCTACTCAGGAGGCTGAGGCAGGAGAGCTGATTGAACTTGGAAGGCAGAGATTGCAGTGAGCCAAAATCACTCCACTGCACTCCAGCCTGGGCGACAGAGCAAGACTCTGTCTCAAAAAAAAAAAAAAAAAGTAAAAATTGCAAAGTTTTTGTGTCTATATCTCAGACACCAAATTATTTCACGGAAATTGAAAAAGATTACTATTCAAACTGGGGATGGAGCTCTGAAGTAAGTATTATAAAATGAAATGCCTTTAATGGCAGTATGTGATATAATATTATATTAATCACCATGTTCTTTATACATGAGAATGACATTTACATACTTCATGTATTAAGTATTGATTTGGGGGCTGGGTGCATTGGCTCAAGCCTGTAATCACAGCACTGTGGGAGGTCCAGGTGGGCAGATCACAAGGTCAGGAGCTCAAGACCAGCCTGGCCAACATGGCAAAACCCCATCTCTACTAAAAATCCAAAAATTAGCTGGGCATGGTGGCACATGACTGTAATCCCAGCTACTTGGGAGGCAGAGGCAAGAGCACCACTTGAACCTGGGAGGCGGAGGTTGCAGTGAGCCAAGATTGTACCACTGCACTCCAGCCTGGGCAACAGAGCAAGACTGTCTTTAAAAAAAAAAAAAAAAAAAAAGGGATCTATTTTGGAGTCTCCTTATAATTTCAAACATGCTCCTCTAACAGGAATGAATATGCAGACAGAGAAGCTAAGTAGCTTGTCCACAGACAGATGGACTTTATCAAATGCCATGTGCCTCACTTCATATGATGAAATTACAATTTCAATGTATCTTAAAGAAGAAAAATAGTCACAAAATAATCTTAACTATAGCTGATACAATGATTTTCCTGTCTATTCAATAACCAGTAGCCCCTTAAAACCAAACATACTGTGTCAATATCTAAATGTGTAAGTTTTACTGACAGCAAGTTAGGGATCAACTTAATATTTCTTAAGATAAAATTTCTATATACGGATAAGGATAAAAGTAACTAGCATGTAACCCCTTTATTCTGAATAGTGGCAATTAAAAACAACGAATGGCAATTTCGCCTGCTGTATTAGTTTTCTCATGTGTCACAAGTCACCAGAAACTTAGTGACTTGAAAACAACACCCACGTATCATCTCACAGTTCTGTACGTCAGAAGTGTGGGTGGGTTCCACTGGGCTCTCTGCTTAGGGTCTCACCAGGACAAATTCAAGGTGTCGGTCAGCCCGGGTTCTTATTTACAGGCTCCAAGTAGCAATCTGCCTCCAAACCCATTCCAGTTATGGATGGAATTCTGTGCTTTGTGGTTGTAGGATGGAGGTGGCTGTTTCCTCGCTGCTGCCAGCCAGGGCCACTCTCAGCTCCTAGTGAGCACCCACACGCCCTCCATCTGCAGAGCCAGCAACAGTGTGTGGAATATTTATTGAGCTTCATATCTTTCTGACTTCCTCCTTGCTGCCAGTCTGAGGAAACTCTCTGCTTTCAAAGAGCACATGTGAGTAGATTAAGCCCACTCGGACAATCATCTTCATTCCAACTGCAGAATCTCTTTTAGCCATGTTACGCATGGGGGCAACACCACGAGGCGAGGGTCATGGGGCTGCACCATGACCACCTGCCTTTCTAATTAAACTATATTTAAAGGCAACTAAATATCCTCCCACTGAGGAATAAAAGTAATCAATGTAGAAAGAATCGTGTATTTAGAAAACTCACCATTTTGTAACTCCCTAATAAACTCCATTCTTTGTTTTTAATTGCCACTATTCAGAAGAAAGGGGTTAAGTGCAGCTACTTTTATCCTCATCCTTATATAGAAATTATATGTCTTAATGAACATTAGTTAAGTTGATCCCGAATAAAATAACTGATTTAGACAATGATTGTCAATGAGAAACTGACGCCGACCACATCTGAGCCCACTTTAGAGACCTGACTACAGAGACCCTAAATGGCATGTGCCTCCTGCTACGACGTACACAGCACCACCTGTAAAGCGCTCCTACCAAAAAACAGCTGAAGCTAAACCTCATTAAGCTGTTAGAGCAAACTCTCGGTTTACAGGAAATGTAGGAAACAGAAGTACAATTTAAATGATACCATTAAAGGCCGGGCATGTTGGCTCACGCTTGTAATCCTAGCACTTTGGGAGGCCGAGGCGGGCAGATCACTTGAGGCCAGGAGTTCAGGACCAGCCTGGCCAACATAGTGAAACCCTGTCTCTACTGAAGAAAAAAAAATTAGCTGGGTGTGGTGGTGCACACCTGTAATCCCAACCACTCAGGAGGCTGAGGCACAAGAACTGCTTGAACCTGGGAGACGGAAGTTGCAGTGAGCAGAGATTGTGCCACTGCACTCCAGCCTGAGTGACAGAGCAAGACTCTGTCCCAAAAAAATAACTAAAAATTTAAAAAATTTTTTAAATGATACCATTAAGAAGCAGACAGAAAAGCCCAGAACATGGAACATTCTACAACACATGGGACCCAGTTTCTTCGGTAAGTTAATTACCTGTGCATGTGCTGGCAAGGGCAATGCGGGGGAACTGGTCTAGATTACAAGAAATATTATCACCAATTACAATACAAGAACAGTATTTGAATCCTGATTCAAACCAAGAGTTTAAAAAAAAAACAAAAAACATTTTTAAGTTAATCAGAGAAATTTGACAATAAACTCGGTATGAGAGTACACTAAGAATCATGGTAAATTTCATGTTTAGGATAAAGGTACTGCGGTTGTATAAGAAAGCATGCATACACTTTAGAGATGCATATAGGACAAAATGCTGTGACTGCTTTGTTAATTACTTCAGCAACCACAAGAAAAGGCAGGATGGGAAAACAAAGTATAGCAAAATGGTGAAATATATCAAATCTAGGTGATGTAACTATATATATATATATATATATATACACACACACACACACACACATACATATACATACATATGGGGTTAATTATTCTAGTCTACTTTTCTGTATGTTGAAAATTTTTAACATAAACAATTTGCTTCTATTCACTGAGCATCTGCTGAGAGCCAATTGTCGTGTTAAGGGATTCAGGTACACCACCAGCTAAACCCTCTCGACAGCCTCATGGACCAGAACTATTATTATCCCTACTTTCATAGATAAAAAGTAACGAAATAACAACCACTTCAGGGTGTAGCCAAACAATCTGCCAGTTCGGCAATGCCTCAGAGGCCAAGTAAATTAAAGACTTCTATGGTTTCCATTTTGAAAACCATTTTTACCAATTGCCCACAGCATACATTGGAGGGCAGTTCCCAAGCCCTATGGTGATCCTGTGTGTCGGGGACCTTGGGAGGTAAGGAAAGAGGGAAAAGGAGCAGATGGGTAGGCAGATAGAGGGTGAAACAGAACAAGAGGACCAGCAAAACAATGAGGGGAGAGGGAAAGAAAGATGGAGAAGGGAAAGAGTAAGGCAGGAACGCAAGGAGTCAGTGACGGAAGGCGCAAACGGAACCTGGAAAAGGAAGATCTGGAGTGTCAGACACATTTACTCCCACCATGGCCCACTTTCCACTCTCCCCCAATCCCTGAGACCAGGCAGAAAGTGGGACTACTACAGAGAAAAACGGGGAGCAGGCCAACAACACTGGACAGCTCTGTCAAAACGTTAATTACAGATGGTGGTGTGCGCTCTCCCTAAGCCTCCGATCAGCCGCTGTTCTTTCCTGTGACCATGACCTCCCCAAGCTCAAACTCAGCTTCTCCTGACCAGATCCAAGGTCACAAATTGAAGGGAAGAGAAGAAGAAATTATTTATTTAAACAGTGTTTAACAGCTTCAGAGAAAATGCACAGCCCATCAGCGCCCAGTGAGGCTGCTCTCAGGGAACAATCCGTGCAGCTGAGATACTCGGCTACACTAACCACTGCAAGCTCAGGTCAGAGTCTCCTGGTGCCAGGGTCAGGTAAGGTTTTAATCCAAGCAATGGGAAATACATGTGTGGGGGGCTGTATGTATGTTTGGGGGGACTGCAGACAGGAAAAGAGCTACAGAAGGGAGAGAGAAGAACAGAAAACACAAAAGAAGAATCCTGGATGCATTTCAGACACTGGAATGAGAGCTGAAGGGAAAGCAGACTGAAGTTCTGATCCATGCTACCACCAGAATGAACCCTGAAGGCCTTATGCTGAAGAAGCCCAGTGCAAAAGGCCACACAGTGTGTGATTCCCTTCATGTGGCGTGTCCAACACAAGCAAATCCATAGAGGCAGAAACTCGATTCGTGGTTGCCAGGAGCTGAGGGAGGGTAGAAGGCAGAAGGACTGCTAATGGGTACAAGTTCTTTTGGGGGTGATAAAAACATTCTAAAATTAGGCAGTGCAGATGGCTGCATGACGGTGAATACACATGAAGTCACTCAACTGTTTACTTTCAATGTGTGGATTGTATGCTATGTGAAACATACCTCAATAAATCCACAAAAAATAAACAAATTTTTAACTAGCAAATAAAAAGATAATTCCTTTTTCCCTCCACTCCCAGATACAGAGTTTCTCTCTCGTTATCATATATTATTTTGTTTTTTAGTACAAAATCAGAAGCAAAGGAGAACATCTCTGTAGCTTACAGTAACCACACACCATGAAAATAACAAGAAGCTGTGAGAACTAAAAATGAAAGCCAAACTCTTTTAACTTATCTGTTCCCCAACCAACTCCTGAGGAGCAGGATGAAATATCTCTATATGGCAAAGACCAATTGCTTTCCACACACAGTGCTCAGGCACAGACAGACCACACGTCATCTGCTTCTCCAAACCACTCCGTCCACCTTTTCCTCACTGTACTTCATGCATGATCAAAGAAGCTGTATCTACCAAAGACCCTCTTCACAGACAGGCTAATTTTTGTAAATCAGATAAAGTGGTTTACAAAAATCCAAAGATTTCTGCACCAGCTTCTACTGGTAATTATTTTATTATTTACTGGTTAATATTTTATTATCAGAGTAAAGAAGAAGGAGAACTGGGAATCAGAACAAGTCACTCCACCTCCCTGTGTCTACATCTCCTCATCAACAAACAAAAGGGCAAGCCCAGAATTATCTCGAAGAATACGCAGTCTTAAAGGGATCTATCAGTCTATGTCTATTAATCATGGAAACAGAGCACAAATTGAGTTCTAGGGAACTTTAATTTCTTGGAATTTTCATAAAGTAATTTCCTCCAGCCATAAAATAATTTTAAAACTATCACACACAGCTCCCCAGCAAACCACCTCAGTAACCACATGAGGCAGGCAAGGCACAAAGAAAAGAAAGGAATATCCTATTTTCTTACATTCAGCAACGCTGATTTCATGTAAAAATCCTAGAATTACCCCTTTCCCAAGAGCTTAATCATAGAATATGTTACTAGGAATATAAGTCATCTTTAAATACCTTATTACATGAAATTTCCTTTATTTCCAGCTGCAGCTATAGAGGCTATAAAGCACTGGGGGGTGCATTCATATATTACTATAGTATCGCCCAATTTCATCACTAAAATTACCATATGCCAAATGAACAAGCAGGACTTACCAATTTTCTGATTGAATATCTTGTCAAAGGTTATTTCATTTCTCTCTGCAAGATACTTCTGCATCACACTCCGGATACTGGAAGGGAAGAGTGACACATTTTTAACAATACAGCCTACATTGTGAGTAACCATTCCCAGGATGGGAAAGATATGGATGTCTTGACTCAAAGATACCAGCTTTACAAGAGACCCTTCTTACCACAACTGCATGAAATGCAGACCAGCCTAAAAGCTGGAAACTTCACGGCCTTAGCCACCATCCCCTCCTGCAACACAGGGCCAACCTTACATGTAGAAACTCAACTGCAGAAAATAACTTCAGGGCTTCAAAAACCCACCCTCAATATATCTGCTCTCCAAAATATTCACAAATGTGTGTGCACACACAAACACATGCACACAGCACACACCCTACCTGTACACAACACACATACCTGTGCCCCCCTACCACAAATTCTGCTAATCAATAAATGAGCTTCTTTCTAAAACAAAAGCAAAAGTTCCCTAGATATAAATATTCTTAAAATCATATTTCTATACTCCAACAATAAAGCACAAAACGTAATTAAAAGATTTAGCTTGCAATAAAATAAAAAACATCAAATACTTTGAAATTATTCTTTCAAAATATGTGCAAGAACTTTATGGGAAAAATTACAAATTGTATTGGGAGACATTAAGGAGGATCTAAATAAATAAGAAGATATACCACAGTGATAAACAGAGAAATTTAATACTGTAAAAGTTCAAAGTCTACCCAAATTTATCTATGACATCAATATAATCCCGATTAACATTCCAGTAGAGTTTTTCATAGAACATAGAAATAAATAAGCTCTTTCTAAAATTTATACAAAAAATACAGGATCAATAATAGCCAAAACACTTCTGAAGAAAGAATAAAGATACTGGGGCTTATTATAAAGTTAAAATAATAAAGACAGGATAAACAAACTAATCAAGGAAATGGAAGAGAGTGCAGAAACTGAGCCACACATGCATTCAGCGTTGACATATAATAGAAGTAGCAAGTCAGAAAAATGGGGAAAGGATGCATTATTCAGTAACTGAACCCCAAAAGTGATTATCCAAATGGAAAAAGTAGAAAATAGAATCTCTATTATCCACTGATGGTGGGAGCGAACAATAATTTAGCATTACTTGTTTTTTTACTTTTTAAAACAAATTGAGGCATAATTTATACATAATTAAATGCACACTTAAAGTATATTGTTAGGCAGGCGAGGTGCTTCATGCCTATAATCCCAGCACTTTGGGAGGCCGAGGCGAGCGAATCATCTGAGGTCAGGAGTTCGAGACCATTCTGGCCAACATGGTAAAACCCTGCCTCTACTAAAAATACAAAAATTAGCTGGGTGTGGTTGCGCGTGTCTCTAGTCCCAGCTACTAGAGAGGCTGAGGCAGGAGAACCACTTGAACCCAGGAGGCAGATGTTGCAGTGAGCCGAGATCGTGCCACTGCACTCCAGCTTAGGGGACAGAACAAGACTGTCTCCAAAAACAAAGTATATTGTTAAATGTGCTTTTCACAAACATATACACTTATGTAACTACTATCTTAAGATACAGGATATTTCCATTGCCCCAAAAAGCACCCTTTACGATCAGTCTCCCCATATTCTAGAATCCAGGCAACTATTGACCTGCTTTCTATTAACACAGATTACACGCCCCAGTTCTAGAATTTTATATAAAATAAAATTACACACTATGTTGTCTGTTGCGTCTGGCTTTTGTTTGACATGAGACAGCTTCATCCATATTGCTATGTGCGTAAGTATTTCATTCCTTTCTAATGCAAACAGCATGCCATTGTATGAATATTCCACAATTTGTTTACCCAGCCATCTGTTGACAGACATTTGGGTTGTTTCTATAAATAAAAGTGCTTTAAATATCTATGTATAAGTCTTTTTATGGGCATGCGTTTTCATTTTTCACAGGTAAACACCAGGAAGTGAAATGTTGGTCATATGGAAAATCATATTTAACATTATGAAAAACTGATGAACTACATTACAAACTGGTTGTGCCATTTTACAATCCCACCAACAATGTATGATAGTTCCAGTTGTTCCACATCCTTGTCAACACTTAGGTTGTAAGTCTTTTTAAATTTTGGCCACTCTGTTGGGTGTGTAATAGTATTTTATTGTACTTTGTATTTTAATTTGCATTTCTCTAATGAATAATGATGTTGAGCATGTTTGTACATGATTATTGGAATTCTCCTCTCTTCCTTTTAGAGGTGTGTAGACAAATCTTTTGTCTACCTTTTAATTGAGTTGTCTTACTATTCAGTTGTACAACTTCTTTACTTAGTCCAGAAATAAGTCCTATGTCAGATTTATGTGATGCTAAGATTTTCTCCCAGTTAGCACCTCAGCCCTTCATTTTCTTCAAAGAATCCTTCTCAGAGCACAGGTGTTTAGTTGATGAGTTCCAATTTATTGACATTTCTATGATGGACAGTCTGTGCTAAGAAGTCGTTCATGCCTCAAGGTCATGAAGACTGTAAGCTATATTTTCCTTTAAAAGTTTTAAAGTTTTTGGTTTTGTGTAAACACAAATATGGTCTAATATCCATTTCAGGTTAATTTTTATGTAGAGTACAAGGTAGAAATCAAAGTTCTTTTTTTTCTGTATACTATTTCATTGTTCTGGTATTACTTGTTGAAAAGACTTCTTTCTTTCTTTTTCTCCATTAAATTATCTTGGCACCTTTGTTGGTTCAACACTAAGTATGTGCAGGTCTATCTCTGGGCCATCCTGTTGCATTGATCTGTACATCTATCCTTATATACACATTGTATTGTCTTCACTGCTTCTTTTCTAACTTAAGAAGTTGGATCAATGAATTTAAATTATTTATTTCTAATATAACCATTTAAAATTATAAAATTCCCTCTAGGCATCAATTTAACTGCATCTCACAGATATTGATATATTCTACTTTCATTTTCATTCTATTCTAATTATCTTCTAATTTCCCTTGAGATTTCTTCCTTGACCTATGAGTAATTTAGAAATGTGTTGCTTCATTTCCAAATACTTGGAGATTTCCAGTTATCTTTCTGTTACTAAATTTTACTTTAATTCTTTCATGGTCAGAAAACACACTTTGAATAACTCAGTTCTTATACGATTTATTGATATGTGTTTTGTTGCCTAGAATATGATCTACTGTTTTGAGTAGTTCATGTACACTTAAAGGGAATGTGTATGCTGCTGTTGGATAGACTGATTCATAAACATCAACTGAGTCAAGTTGGGTGATAGTGTTGCTTAGATTTTTCTATATCCTTACGGATTTTCTGTCTACTTTTTCTATAAATTACTGAGAGAGGAGTGTTGAAACTGTCAACTAAAATTGTGAATCTATTTCTCTTTTCAATTCTGTTTTTGTTATATATTTTACTGCTCTGTTGTTAAGTACATGAACATTTAAGAACAATGTTGTGCTTCCGTGATGAAATAATCCCATGATCATTATGAAATATACCTTTTTAATGCCTGTTTATAATCTTTGTTAAGTCTATTTCATCAGATGCTAATCAAGTCATTCCAGCTTTCTTTTGGTTAGTGCTTATACAGTATTATATTTGTCTATCTTTTTGCCTTTAAGGATTTATATCTTCACATTTAAAATAAGTTTCCAGTTTACAACAGATAGTCATCCCTTGGTATACAAGCCATGAGTTCTATCTAGGACCCGCCTCGGATCCCAAAATCCTAGGATGCTCAAGTTTCTTATATAAAATGCTGTAGTATCTACAGAGCACTTACGCACAACCTCTTGAATAGTTTAAATCATCTCTAGTTACTTATAAGACCTAATGCAATGTAAATACCATGTAAATAGTTGTTATACTGTATTGGTTTTTATTTGTATTTTTATTGTTGTATTGTTATTTCTCATTGTTTCTTTCTTTCCAAATATTTTGATCCGTAGTTGGTTGAAAACCCAGATGCAACCCGCAGATATGGCCAGGCACAGCGGCTCACACCTGTAATCCCAGCACTTTGGGAGGCCGAGGCAGGTGGATCACCTGAGGTCAGACGTTCGAGACCAGCGTGGACAACATGGTGAAACCCTGTCTCTACTACAAATACAAAAATTAGCGGTGGTGGTTGCCTGTAATCCCAGCTACTCAGGAGGCTGAGGCAGGAGAATCATTTGAACCTGGGAGGCAGATGTTGCAGTGAGCCGAGATCGTGCCACTGCACTGCAGCCTGGGTGACAACAGCAAGACTCCATCTCAAAACAAAACAAAACAAAACAAAACCCTGCAGATATGGACAGCTGACTGTAACCCACATATATGGGCAGCTGACTGTACAGCTGGATCTTGCTCTTTCACCCTACCTGATGATCTTTTAATTGAAGTATTTAAACAATCTGCATACTTCTGTTAGGTAGATACAGTTAAGTGAATTAGCTAGATCATATGGTAAACATGTTTTAGTACGACTTTTTTAAAAACTGCCAAACCACCTTCTATTGTGGCTATACCTTTCAGATTCCCATCAGCAACATAGAATTCCTGTTTCTCCTTGAACATACTTATTTTCTGAGTTTTTTATTTTAGCCATTTTAGTGGGTGTGAAGTAGCATCGCACTGTGGTTTTAATTTGCATTTCCCTAATGAGTAATAATAAGCATTTTTTCATGTGCTTATTAGCTATTCATGTATCTTCTGTAGTGAACTGGCTATTCAACTATTTTGCCCGATTTGAGGAGGACTGGTATCTTAATATTCATAGAATTCTTTATATATTCTGGATACAAGTTATTTATCATATATGTGATTTTCTTTTTTTTTTTTTTTTTTGAGACAGAGTCTCGCTCTGTCGCCCAGGCTGGAGTGCAGTGGCACGATCTCGGCTCACTGCAAGCTCCGCCTCCCGGGTTCACATCATTCTCCTGCCTCAGCCTCCCGAGTAGCTGAGACTATAGGCACCCGCCACCATGCCCGGCTAATTTTTTGTATTTTTAGTAGAGACGGGGTTTCACCATGTTAGCCAGGATGGTCTTGATCTCCTGACCTCATGATCCGCCTGCCTCAGCCTCCCAAAGTGCTGGGATTACAGGCATGAGCCACCGCGTCCAGCATATATGTGATTTTCAAATATTTTATCAGAGTCTGTAATTAGTCTTTGCACTTGCTTAGTGGTGTCTTTAAAGGACAAGTTTTAAATTTTTTATTAAACCCAATTTATCAATATTTTTCTTTAATGGTGTCATAGCTAAGAATTCTTTGCCTAACCCAAGGTCACAAAGATTTTTTCTATGCTTTCTTCTAGAAGTGTTATAGTTTTAGCTCATAAATGCAGATTTATGATCAATTTTGAGTTATTCTGGGAGTATGGTGGGAGGTAAATATCTAAGGGATTTTGGTTTGTTTTTGTCTTTGTTTTTGCATATCGACATTCAATTTTTCTAGCATCATTTTGTTGAAATTCCTATCATTTCCCCCACTAAATTGTCTTGGCATTTTTTCAAAAATCAATTACTATAAATGTGAGGATCTCTCCCCTCCATATTCTGCTCCATTATCTATGTTCTTTATGCCAGTGTAGCACCATGTTGATGACGACAGCTCTACAGAAAGTGGTCAAACCAGTCTAAGTTCTCTTTGTTCTGCTTTCAAAATTGTGTTGCCTATTCTGCTTGGATTTCAAAAGGGACTGCAGTAAATCTATAGATCAATACGGATCAATATGGGAAAAATTGCCACCTTTTTGTTTTTCGCACAGGGTCTCTCTGTTGCCCAGGCTGGAGTATAGTGATGAGATCATGGCTCATTGCAGCCTTGGCCTACTGGGTTCAAGCAATTCTCTCACCTCAGACTCCCAAGTAGCTGGGAACACAGGTGCATGCCACTGTGCCCAGTTAATTTTTAAATTTTTTTTGTAGAGACAGGGTCTCACCATGTTGCCCAGGCTGGTCTTGAACTCCTGGGCTCAAGTGATCCTCCCGGCTCAGACTCCCAAAGTGCTGGGATACAGGCGTGAGCCACCAAGCCAGGACCAGAACTGGCATCTTAATAACACTGAACCTGCTTTCATCTGTATTTTGTTCTTGTTTTCCTCTTTTCTTGCCTTCTTCTTGTGATTCAATTTTTATCTCCCCTACTAGATTATTTTAACGTTTTCTTTCTTCTTTTCCTTAGGGGTTGCTCTAGGGTTTACCATACACATTTTTACTTACCATAGTCTACCTCTAAATAACATTTTACATTTCCATGTCCTGTCTATGATTTGTGCTATTATTGTCATATGCTTTATTCCTACATGTTCTAAACCTCATAATATATTTGTATTGTTTTGGCTTTAGACATGCAATGTCTTTACATTCAAGGGCTTTTATATTATTGCAGGTGCTCTATATTTCTTTGTGGAGATCCAAATGTCACCTGGTACCACACACCTTCTGCCCAACACACTTCCTCCATCTCTTGTAGTGCAGGTTAACTAGCAATGAATTTTCCCAGCTCTTGTTTGTCTAAAAAGTCATCATTTTGCCTTTAGTTTAGAAAGATATTTTTATCGGGTATAGGATCCTAGGTTGGCAGGTTTGTTTTGTTTTCTCTCAGCACTTGATGTCACTCCACTGTCTTCTGCGTGCATAGGTTATATAAGAATTAAGCAATGGCAACAAAAGCCAAAATCGACAAATGGGATCTCATTAAACTAAAGAGCTTCTGCACAGCAAAAGAAACTATCATCAGAGTGAACAGGCAACCTACACAATGGGAGAAAATTTTTGCAACCTACTCATCTGACAAAGGGCTAATATCCAGAATCTACAATGAACTCAAACAAATTTACAAGAAAAAAACAAACAACCCCATCAAAAAGTGGGCAGAGGACATGAACAGACACTTCTCAAAAGAAGACATTTATGCAGCCAAAAAACACATGAAGAAATGCTCCTCATCACTGGCCATCAGAGAAATGCAAATCAAAACCACAGTGAGATACCATCTCACACCAGTTAGAATGGCCATCATTAAAAAATCAGGAAACAACAGGTGCTGGAGAGGATGTGGAGAAATAGGAACACTTTTACACTATTGGTGGGACTGTAAACTAGTTCAACCATTGTGGAAGTCAGTGTGGCGATTCCTCAGGGATCTAGAACTAGAAATACCATTTGACCCAGCCATCCCATTACTGGGTATATACCCAAAGGACTATAAATCATGCTGCTATAAAGACACATGCACACGTATGTTTATTGCGGCACTATTCACAATAGCAAAGAGTTGGAACCAACCCAAATGTCCAACAACGATAGACTGGATTAAGAAAATGTGGCACATATACACCATGGAATACTATGCAGCCATAAAAAATGATGAGTTCGTGTCCTTTGTAGGGACATGGATGAAACTGGAAAACATCATTCTCAGTAAACTATCGCAAGGACAAAAAACCAAACACCGCATGTTCTCACTCATAGGTGGGAATTGAACAATGAGAACTCATGGACACAGGAAGGGGAACATCACGCTCCGGGGACTGTTGTGGGGTGGGGGGAGGGGGGAGGGACAGCATTAGGAGATACACCTAATGCTAAATGACGAGTTAATGGGTGCAGGAAATCAACATGGCACATGGATACATATGTAACAAACCTGCGCATTGTGCACATGTACCCTAAAACCCTAAAGTATAATAAAAAAAAAATAAAAAAAAAAAGAAAACAAAAAAGAAAGAAAAAGAAAAAAAAAAAAAAGAATTGTGCTATAATTTTTATCTTTATTCCTCTGTACATACGTTTTGTTTTAATCTGGCTGACTTTCTTTATCTAGCTTCTTTAAGAATTTCTCTTTATTGTTGGTCAGTAGTTTAACTATAATGCATCTACAGGTATGCTTTCTCTCCCTACCTTTACCCTGCTTGGGGTTCTCTGAACATTCTTTTAACTTTGTTAACTGACACATAATAATTGTACATATTCATGGGGTGCACTGTGATATTTTGATACATACGATGCAGTGATCGGATCAGGGTAATTAGCACATCCATTATCTCAAACATTTATCATTTCTTTGTGATGGGAACATTCAATGTCCTCCTTCCAGCTATTTGAAATTATGTTTTATTGTTAACTATAGTCATCCTACAGTGCTATAGAACACTGGAATGTATTTCTCTTATCTAGCTGTAATTTTATATCCTTTAACAAATTTCTTCCTTCCCCACCCTTTCTCCTATCCTTCCCAACTTTCTATCTTTCACTGATTTTGGAAAATTCTCAGCCATTTTCTCTTTGCATATTTTTTTAGTCGGCTCTTTCTCTTCTCTTTCTGATATTTCACTTACTCGTATGTTAGAACATTTGATATTGTCCCATAACTTTCAGACATGAAGCATGAGACCCTAATTATAAATCCAAAACTAAAAATATAATCTATAAAATACATGTATGTAATAAAACCATACATTTCTTAAAGGCAGGGAAGTGTGTAATGTGTAATCCATAATGAGTGGCTGCCTACAGGGAGAAGGAGGAAAGGAAACACAAGGCCAGGAGACGGAATGGGGAAGGAACTCACAGTAGTAGGAAATTATTCTCAGTATCCTTGTTCTCATGCTGGTGCTATAAGTGCTTATAATATTATTTAAAATGAATTAATGAATGAAACAATGACTATAAAGAAGGCCATGCATAAATTAATAATGAGAGAGTATCATGAATCAAGTGCCATGATTAGTTAAATTCTGTGAATGTAAGTCTAGCACTTGAGCCATGGTAAGTATCAAGAAAAATTATGAGTCTCAATAAAGATGTGAATGAAGAGGGAGGGTTTATTTTTCAAACAAGTTACAAGACATGCTAAGACTCTGCCAGGGATGGCCTATCACTAATTGTAACAGTACATAGAATAGCCAGTTGCTTGTCCCTGCATTTAATTATACCTAGCTATGAGAAGTCACTCATAGTACTCTCCTGTCTCAAAATTCTGAGGGAATAAATTAAATGATAGTTTTAAATTTTTTTGAAATTGCTAATTTATTAACATTTTCAAATAGATGTTTAAAATGCAAGTAATATGAAAGTAAAAACTAGATATTAAAATGTTCTTCATCTCTCACTTTTCATATTGTCAAATATTTCCTTGATTGAAGCAGAATAGTTCAATTGAGTCTAAACTCTATTCATAGATCACATTACTTCTTTTTGAAGAACAGCAATCTTTTTCTTTGGTAAATTAGAAGACCTCATTTGATTCATCCAACATTTCATGTATGACAACTGGTTTTTCACCTACCCATGACTCTCATTTTTCCCCATGAATACTCTCGAAGAAGTGTTCCAAAAGCATTCTAAAACAATCAACAAATTTAGCAATGTACTACCTATTCCATTCTGACTTTCCAATTTTTCCATACAATTCCTACCATGATATGATTTTTACTCTTCCCTTCTTGTAGAGGGTGGTTGGTGGTAGTGGTTCTTATATACCTTCATGTAATCATCTTCCTTGAAGTAGAATATTTTATACATATATATATACATATACAGGTGTATTACATATACATATGTACATACAAAGCAGGTCTTGCTCTGTCATCCAGGCTGGAGTGCAGTGGTGTGATCATAGCTCACTGCGGCCTCAAACTCCTGAGCTCAAGCCATCCTCCCACCTCAGCCTCCTGAGTAGCAGAAACTGTAAGTGCACACCACCACACCCAGTAATTTTTTTTTTTGGAGACAGTCTCACTATGTTGCCCAGACTGGTCTTAAATTCTTGGCCTCAAGAGATCCTCCCACCTCAGCCTCCCAAGTGGCTGGAATTATTGGTGCAAGCCACCATGCCCAGCCATTTGTTTATTTAAAAAGTCTAATTTCCTAACCATGAGAAATCTAGTATGTGCTTATATTTTTATTTTTTCCTACAATTCTTCACTATTCCCTTATGTTCTACCTGTAATTTTCTTCACTGTGCTATTCAGTCCCTATTTGTATTTTTAATATCTTGCATGTTTTTATTTTTAGCTCAAAGAATGTGGCTGGTTGTCTAATACTACATACAAAAAGTAATTTGATGTATTCCTAAGCATTTTGTGTGTGTGCAGCTACTGTAAATGGGACTGCATTTTAATTTGGCTCTCAGCTTGAATGTTATTGGTGTATAGAAATGCTACTGATTTCTGTACATTGATTTTGTATCCTGAAACTTTACTGAAGTTGTTTATCAATTCCAGGAGTCTTTGGCAGAGTCTTTAGGGTTTTCTCGGTATAGAATCATATCATCGGCAAAGAAAGACAGTTTGACTCCTTCTTTTCCTATTTGGATGCCTTCTATTTTTTCTCTTGCCTGATTGCTCCAGTACTATGTTGAGTAAGAGTGGCAAGAATGAGAATCCTTGTCTGTTCCAGTTCTCGAGGGGAATGCTTCCAGCTTTTGCTCATTCAATATGATATTGTATTTAGGTTTGTCATAGATAGCTGTTATTATTTTGAGGTATGTCCCTTCAATACCTAGTTTGTTTGTTCAGGATTTTTAACGTGAAGGGTGCTGGATTTTATTGAAAGCTTTTTCCACATCTATTGAGATGATCATATGGTTTTGTTTTTATTTATTTTATTTATTTATTTATTTATTTTTGAGATGGAGTTTCGCTCTGTCGCCCAGGCTGGAGTGCAGTGGCGCGATCTCGGCTCACTTGCAAGCTCTGCCTCCTGGGTTCACGCCATTCTCCTGCCTCAGCCTCCCGAGTAGCTGGGACTACAGGCGCCCACCACCACTCCCGGTTAATTTTTTGTATTTTCAGTAGAGATGGGGTTTCACCGTGTTAGCCAGGATGGTCTCAATCTCCTGATCTTGTGATCCGCCCATCTCAGCCTCCCAAAGTGCTGGGATTACAAGCATGAGCCACCGCACTGGGCCAGTTTTTAATTTTTTATGTGTATAACACATTTATTGGTTTGCATATGTTGAACCAATCTCGCCTCCCAGGAATGAAGCCTACCTGATCATGATGAATTAACCTTTTTGATGTGCTGCTGGATTTGGTTTGCTAGTATTTTGTTGAGGATTTTTCCTCTGTGTTCATCAGGGATGTTGGCCTGTAGTTTTCTTTTTTCACTGTGTCTTTGCCAGGTTTTGGCATCAGGGTAATACTGGCTTTGCAGAATGAGTTAGGGAGGAGTCCCTCCTCCTTGACTTTTTTCTACCAGTAGAATTACAAAACACCAATGAAAGAAATCATAGATGATACATACACACAAATGGAAGAACGTTCCATGCTCATAGATTGGAAGAATCAATATTGTAAAAATGGCCATGCTGCCCAAAACAATCTACAGATTCAATGCTATTCCTATCAAACTACCAATGTCATTTTTCACAGGATGAGTAAAAACTATTCTAAAATTAATATGGAACAAAAAAAGAGCCCAAATAGCCAAAGTAATCTTAAGCAAAAAGAACAAAGCTAGAGGATCATATTACCCAACTTCAAACTATACCATAAGGCTACAGTAACCAAAACAGCATAGTGCTGATACAGAAACAGACACACAGACCAGTGGAATAGAGGAGAGAACCCAAAAATAAAGCCACATGCAGCTTCAGCTATCTGATCTTTGACAAAGTCAACAAAAATAAGAGAGAAAGGACTCCCTATTCAATAAATGGTGCCGGGATAGCTGGCTAGCCATATGCAGAAGATTGAAACTGGATCCCTACCTTTTACCACATACAAAAAAGTCCTCAAAAAATGCAAAAAAGTCCTCAAAAGCAACTGCAAAGAAAACAAAAATTGACAAGTGGGACCCAATTAAACTAAAGTGCTTTTGCACAGCAAAAGAAACTATCAACAGAGTAAACAGACACCCTACAGAATGAGAGAAAATATTCACAAACTATGCATCTGGCAAAGGTCTAATATCCAGATTCTATAAGGAAATTAACAACAAAAAACAAATAATTCCATTAAAAAATGGGCAAAAGACATGAACAGACACTTCTCAAAAGAAGACATACAAGCACCTAACAAACATATGAAAAAATGCTCAACATCAGTAATCAGCAGAGAAACATAAATCAAAACCACCATGAGATACCATCTCACTCCAGGCAAATGGCTATTATTTAAAAAAAAACAAAAGAAAGAAAGAAAAGAAAAGAAAGAAACAGATGCTGGTAAGGCTTCGGAGAAATGGAAACGCCTATACACTGCTGGTGGGAATGTAAATTAATTCAGCCACTGTGAAAAGCTGTTTGGAGATTTCCCAAAGAACTTAACAAAGAACTACCATTCAACCCAGCAATCCTATTACTGAATATATTTATTTTCTTTCCAAAAGAAAATAAATCGTTCTACCAAAAGAAAAAAAAACCCACATGCACTCATATGTTCATCACAGCACTATTCATTAATAACAAAGACAAGGAATCAACCTACGTGCCTATCAGTGGTGGACTGGATAAAGAAAATGTGGTACATATACACCATGGAATACTATATTGCCGTAAAAAAGAATGAAATCATGTCCTTTGCAGCAACATGAATGCAGCTGGAGGTGATTATCCTAAGCAAATTAACACAGGAACAGAAAACCAAATACCACATGTTCTTACTTATAAGTGGGAGCTAAACACTGGGTACTCACGGACATAACCTTTTTGATGTGCTGCTGGATTTGGACACCAGGGATGAATGGGGGGTAGGGAGGGAAGGGAGCAAGGGTTGAAACACTACTGGATACTGTGCTCACTAACTAGGCAATGGGATCAGTCATACCCCAAACCTCATCATCACGCAATACACCCACATAACAAACCTGCACATGTACCCCTTAAATCTAAAATTAAAGCTGCAATTATTGTTTCTAAAAAGTAATTCAAGATTGATCATAGATCTAAATATAAAGCCTTAAACTATAAAAGTTCTCAAAGAAAATATAAAAAAAACTTTGTGATTAGTTCAAGCAAAGACTTTAGACATGAGAGCAAAAACATGAATAATAAGAGAAAAACTGATAAATTAATTTCGTCAAAATTAAAAACCGCTGCTCCTGAAAAGACACATAGGAGGATGAAAAGACAAGCCATGTGCCGAGAGAAAACACTGGCAAACCATCTATCCAATTGAAGATCTGTACCCAACATAAATAAAGACCCTTTAAAGCTCAAGAATAAGAAAATAACCTAATAAAAAATGGGCAAATGATTTGAATGGACACTTCAAAGAAGATATGTGGGTGGCAAATAAGCATATGAAAAGTTGCTCAACATCATTAGTCATCAGGAAAAGGCAAATTAAAATGACAAGAAGATTCCACTACATACCTATTAGAGTGGCTACAATTACAAAAGACCATACTAAATGTTGGGAGGGATGTGGAGTAACTGGAATTCTCACACACTGCTAGTGGAAATGTCAAATGAAGCACACACTTTGGAAAACATTTTGGCAGCTTCTTAGAAAGTAAAGTTAAACTACACCTACTATATGATAAATCCATTCCATTTTTAGGTATTTTACCTGAGAGAAATGAACGCATATATCCATACAAAGATTTATACATGGATATTCTCAGCAGCTTTATCTGTGATGGTCAAAAGCTGGAAGCAAAACAATAGCCAACATGGGTAAGTAAACATGCGTATCACTATAATGAAACAGTACTCAGCAATAAAAGGAATGAACTATGAATACATTTAAAAACCCAGATGGATCTCAGAATAACTGTGCTGATTTAAAGAAGCCAGACCCCCCAAAAAAGTACACAACGTTTGATTACAAAGAGGCAGGAGCGAACTTTTAAGGATGGTGCATGTGGTATAATAAAAAATATATTTAGTTTTTGTCTCTGGTTCCTGACACAGAGCTCCAAAAACGCTTGAAATTTCCTGAGAGGAGTGTCTTTTATTCCTAAGGAGCCCTTTTCAACCATACCTGAGTTTATGCTAATGAGCTGACTCTTGGTGGGCTTCCAGATAGCTCAATATGGGGGCTTGTTGCCAGAGGAAGCAAAAGTATGACTAGAGGGTTAAGACTTTCACCCTTATCCCCTGACCTCAGGGAGGCTGGGGATTGAGTTCTGTCACCAACACCCAACGCTTTCTGCAATCAAGCCTACTTTGCTTAAAAACTCTTGAAGAGTTTGGAGAGCTTTCAGGTGAACACATCATGAGATGGGAAGGTGGTGCACTCAGAGAGGGCACAGAAGCCCTGCTCTCTACCCCTCCCTGCAAGACCCTGCACCATGTACCTCTTCCATTTTGCTATTTCTGAGTTGCATCTTTCATAATAAAATTAATCATAAGGATAGCATTTTCCTGAGTTCTGTGAGTCGTTCTAGTGACACAGCACACCGGAGAGGATGGTCATGGGAGCCCGTGAATTTGTGGTCAGCCAGGCAGAAGTATGGGAGACTGGGAACTCCATTCCTAGCTGGCATCTGAATTGGGGCAGTCTTGTGGGAATGAGCCCTTAACCTAGCAGTGGAGAGGGATCTCTGCTAACTTAAGGTGGTGTCAAAATCAAATTGAATTGTAGAACGCCCAGCTGGTAAGACAATTGAGACGTTCATTATCTGAATTTTGGTAATGGTTTTGCCAATGTAGACAAACTCACCAAACTGTGCACTTGTAATATGTTGTTTATCTTAGGTTAATTACACCTCAATAAGCTGTTTGTTTTTGTTTTTTGTTTTTTTGTTTTCAGACGCAGTATCACTCTGTCGCCAGGCTGGAGTGCAGTGGCGCAATCTCAGCTCACGGCAACCTCCACCTCCCGACTTCAAGTGATTCTCCTCCCTCAGCCTCTCGAGTAGCTCGGACTACAGGTGCCTACCACCACGCCCGGCTGATTTTTTTGTATTTTTAGTAAAGAGAAGGTTTCAACATGTTGACCAGGATAGTCTCAATCTCTTGACCTTATGATCCATCCGCCTCGGCCTTCCAAAGTGCTGGGATTACAGGCATGAGCCACCGCGCCCGGCCTGTTTGTTTTAATTGCACCATTGGGATGCAGTAAGTAAAACCCTGAGTGTGGGGAAACTACACAACAAAATGACCTGGTATCTTTAACAAAAAGTCTCAAGAGAAAATAATGATAGCAGAGGAATGTATAGGTCAAAAAAGAATCAAAAGAAATAACAATAACATAATGTATAGCCCTTATTAAAAACTCAATTCAAGTAAAACAGCATTCTTTAAAAAAAATAGAGAAATGAGAATATGCATTGACTATTTGATAATATTAAGGGAGCATTTTTTTCGTAGTGGCATTGTATTCCACTTTCACTTTTGTATTCTGAAAGAGTTTTTATCTTTCAGGAATGCATATAGAAATATTTAAAGATGAAATTATATATATACGATCTCTAGACATGCTTCAAAATAATCTAAAGAAAATAGGAGGTATAGATAAAACAAAATTAGCTATATATTTGATCTGCTTTGGCTGTGTTCCCATCCAAATCTCATCTTGAATTGTAGCTCCCATAATTCCCACATGTTGAGGGAGGGACCCAGTGGGAGGTCATTGAATCATGGAGTCGGATCTTTCCCATGCTGTTTTCATGATAGTGAATTAGTCTCACGAGATCTGATGGTTTTACAAAGGGGAGTTCCCCTGCACACACTCTCTTGCCTGCTGCCATGTAAGACATGCGTTTGCACCTCCTTCACCTTCCACCATGATTGTGAGGCCTCCCCAGCCATGTGGAACTGTGAGTCCATCAAACCTCTTTCGTTTATAAATTATCCAGTCTCAGGTATGTCTTTATTAGCAGTGTGAGAACAGACTAATACAGTATTAATAACTGAGAAAGCCGAGGGATGGCTGTATCAATTTCATACTCCTATTCTCTCCTTCTGTGCATGTTTAAAATTTTCATTATACAGAGTTTTAAAGCATCAAATTCTGGCCTCCAGAGTCCAGGATTATTACTTTTATACTCCTCACCAAAATAAGAGTTACGTATATCATACACTGTATACTGCTTGGAGGCATAATGACTTGTGTTAATTTAATACCAACTGGCTGGAAATATACCAGCCCTACCTGTCATGGCCTACTGGGGTCCTGATACATAAATCCATGGTAAGCATAATAAATATTGTATTATAATTTTAATTTTTTTCTACTACAAAAGTGGTTAAAAGACCAGCCACCAGACATCTGCTCCCTATGGGCCAAGAACAGGTGGGCTAGGTTGTACGTCAACACCTTACTAGTAGAGAAACTACAGTGTTTAGGACACTGCTAGATAACCTCACATTATTGAAATCCTACATATTCTGAGGTTTAATTATGTTTTATTCTAATGTCCAAAATAAAATGCATTTAAGCAAATATTTTAATTAACAGGTAACATATTGCCCAGAAAAACTAGTAGCACATAATAAGGTAGTCGTAAAGGTTGAACAAGTTTGTAAGAGAGTGCTTTCTAAACTATAATCAGTGAGTGGGCTTGCTGGCTCTATAATCTCAGCTCTTCAGGAGGTTAAGGCAGAAGCATCACTTCAGGCCAGGAGTCCAAGAACTGCCTGGGCAACATAGCGAGAACCGCTCTCTACACAAAAAATTAAACAGCCAGCCAAGATGGTGGCATGAACCTGTAGTCTCAGTTACTCAGGAGGCTGAGGTAGAATTACTTGAGCCCAGGGGTTTGAGGCTGCAGTGAGCTATGATCTCACCACTGCACTCCAGCCTGGGCGACAGACCTTGTCTCAAAAAAAAAAAATTAATAAACTATAAGCAGCACACAAATGAGAATTGTTACTATTACTGACCACCAAGAAAACCAAAAGATTCTTTTTAATGACCACACAATCATATCAAGATTCTGTTCCCCTATATATATAAAGAAACTACTTTCTTTATATGTAGTTACTAAGTATTTTCCACAAACCACTCAACAAGCACACAGAATAGAGCTCTGTTATCCAAAGTCACAATAAAAACTTGACCACTAGATTTAAAATCACCAAACTCCGCCAGGATTCTGATGTAGTCTGTAAAATAATCTTAAATAGTTTAATGTCAACTCTTCCAGTTTCCTCAGTTTCTTATGTCTTTTACAGGAAAGTCTCATATAATTTGCATAGCATTAAACAATTCAGCACAGGACAATCTATGCTCAGATAACAATCCAATCAGGCTAACTACAAATTTATTTTGTGCTTTTCCTACAATATTTTGATAATCCACATTCTGTTTTAATGTTTTTTTCTTTGCAATATAACTAGATATTAAGGTGACATTAAATATACTTGAATTTCACTGGCCCACAAACAGTCATCAGATACAAAAATCATCCCCAAACAGACACCAGCAGAATGATAAATAAATTTATGGGGTCCTCAGTTTACCTAATTAAAGAGACTGAACCTTTATACTCGAAACAATCCCTTTAAATTAGTTAAAACAGGCAGGGCGTGGTGGCTCACACCTGTAATCCCAGCACTTTGAGAGGCCGAGGCAGGTGGATCACTTGAGCTCAGGAGTTTGAGACCAGCCTGGGCAACATGGTGAAACTCCACTGTATTAGTCCATTTTCACACTGCTGGTAAAGATATACCCGAGACTGGGTAATTTATCCAGGAGAAAGGGTTTAACTGGACTTACAGTTCCATGTGGCTGGGGAGGCCTCACAATCATGGTGGAAGGCAAAACGTACGTCTTACATAGCAGCAGGCAAAAGAGAGAATGAGAACCAAGTGAAACGGGTTTCCCCTTATCAAACCATCAGATCTCGTGAGACTTACTCATTGCCACGAGAACAGTGTGGGAGAAACTGCCCCGTGATTCAATTATTTCCCACCAGGTCCCTCCCACCACAAGTGGGAATTATGGGAGTACAATTCAAGCTGAGATTTGGGTGGTGACACAGCCCAACCATATCACCCATCTCTACCAAAACTATAAAAAAATTACCCAGGCATGGTGGTACGTGTCTGTGGTCCCAGCTACTTGGGAGGCTGAGGTGGGAGGATTGCTTAAGCCTAGGAGGCAGAGGCTGCAGTGAGACAAGATCGCGCCACTGCACTCCAGCCTGGGTGACAGAGCAAGACTCTGCCTCAAAAAATAAAAAATAAAAATAAAATAAATTAGTTATAAGAATCATTTCAGAATCCATTTGCCTTTTCATCAAAATCCTTTAAATCAGGAATAATACAGAGGAGACTATGTTCTAGGGCTGTGGCGTTATTAGAGGACTGAGACTGGGGTCAGGGAGCCTCATGCAGGGAGGGTTGCAGCCTCCTTGTTTCCAAGAGTAATTTTTCTAAAATATAAATCGGACCATGTAATCATCTCATTTAAAAGACTGCAAGGGCTGCTGGGCATGGTGGCTCACACCTGTAATCCTAGCACTTTGGGAGGCCGAGGCAGGGGGATCACCTGAGGTCAGGAATTCCAGACCAGCCTGGCTGACATGGTGAAACCCCGTCACTACTAAAAATACAAAAATTAGCTGGGCATGGTGGTGGGCACCTGTAATCCCAGCTACTCAGGAGGTTGAGGCAGGAGAATTGCTTGAACATGGGAGGTGGAGGTTGCAGTGAGCTGAGATTATGCCATGCACTCCAGCCTGAATCAGACTCCATCTCAAAAAAAAAAAAAAAAAGATTGCAAGGGCCTCTCGCTTTGCCCAGCGTCCAAACCCCTTAGGGTACTGCAGGGAGCATTTTCAAGGAGGCTGCCTCAACCAGGTCTTGCTGTTGTCCTTCTCACACTGCAGCCACACTTGACTTTTTCATTTTTCATGAAAGACACAGGCTCTTCCAGCTCCATCACTCTGTAAATACCATTCCCTCTAATGCCCTTTCCTTTTCACATGAAAATCTCCTACTCATCCTCCATGACCCAGTTCAGGGGTCACCAACACTATGCAGCCCTCTCCAACTCTGCAGAGGTGAGCCCTCCCACCTCTGTTCCTACTGCTTGCTGTACATCACTGCTGTATCATTTCCCACGATGGACAGTCATGATTTTCTTTTTAATTTATCTTTTAACATTTATGGGTACACAGTAGGTAGATATATTTATGGGGACATGAAATATTTTGGTATAGACATGCAATGTGAAATAAGCACATCATGAAGAATGGAGTATCCAACCCCTCCAGCATTTCTCCTCTGAGTTACAAATTATCCAATTATACTCTTTAAGTTATTTTAAAATGTACAATTAAGTTATTATGGACTATAGTCACTCTGTTGTGTTATTGCACAGCAGGTCTTATTCACTCTTTCTAACTGTTAATGATAGAAGTCCCTGTGTCGCTCACCACCCTTAAAGAGACATCAGCAATCATTCTAGTACTCAATCCCCCACCTTCAACACTGTTGCATACCAAAGGACTCAACATGTCACTGCGAAATGTCCACAAAGGAGTGAAAGAGCATCATCTTTCTAAATAAACTACACAATGATACAAGCATATTCACGTCAGTTAATATTTGCTAAGGATCTGTTATGGGTCTGGAAGTATTCTGGCCACAAGAATATAGAAAGATGAGTAAGACTAATTCATTTATACTAAATCTGTACCCACCAACACCATGGAGCCTTCCCCAACCCTTCAAGAATGGTTTCTACAATTAAGAGTGTATATAGCAAGATAATAAAAAGGGGGCTCTAGAAAATGTGGTGCCCTACCAAAAATGATATTCCTATTTAACCTTAACTTTTTTCAGATTCTACACCCTTGAAGTTGCTATAACCTTTATGTGATGACCCAGGATTGCAACTGACATCACCGGAATACGTTTTGGCTAAAATCGCTTTTCTGCCTCTTTAAACAGCTTGCACCAAGGGAGCCCAAACAAATGAAAAAGTCGCCCACAGCAGGTTTTCACTCCTAAACAACTCATAAATGATAGTGGAACAAAGAGCAACAACTTTATGATTAATATAAACTAAAAGCTTAGTAAGTGTAAACTTTAAAACTTTGTAATTAATGTAAACTAAAGCCTCTCCCAAGTCTTTGCATCTAGTTCATAGCTTGCCTGTGTGTGTATGTGTATAATTATCTCACATGACATAATTATATATATGAGGTCAGTTGAACTCTGTTCAGCTTTAGAGTTGATAATTGGTAATTGATAATAAATAGTTTTAATTAATGGATAGCATGGTAACCATTACACTCTTCTACCTATCAGTAACAGAAACCTTCCCACTTCAAAAATGAGCAGGGCAGATGGCCAACCAGATTCACGTCACATTTCTCAACCTCTATTGCGGTTACATAGTCACATGTCCTAGCACCCGCCAATGGAATGTGAGTGAAACATGCTACTTCCAGTTCACTTCCTTAAAAGGAACTTGTGCACTCCACTTCCTCCTGAGTGGGAAACAACCATAACACGAGGCCTGGCCGAGAGGTGAAGGCCCTATAGGGAGGCAGGCGGAGCTGTTCTACGAGCCCAGGATGAGGGATAGCTGTGGGCTGCAAAACTCAGTCCCCTCCCTAGTCAGTTCTGAATAACTCCAGGCCAGTGGTTCTCAACTTTACCTAGACTTTAGGATTACCTGGGAAGAATTCTAAAAATCTTGGTGCCTGGTCCTCTCCAGGGAGAGTCTGATGTAATTGGTCTGTGGTGTGGCCTGGGCTTGGGGGCCATCACATTTTGGGGTCTCTTGGTTACAACAGCTTAAGCCATGTTTTCATTAATAAAGACGGCCTTTCCATTCACGTGACCAGGCACAGGGTTTCCCTGTATCTAAGTTTCTCAAATCATCTTGACTAAAAAAGAAAATACAAGGCCAGTGGATACCTGAACCTGCAGATAGTATAGAATCCTATATTTACTGTTTTTTCTTATACATACACATCTATGATAAAGATAAATTTATCAGTTAGGCACAGTAAGGGATCAACAATAACTGCTAATAGAACAATTATAGCAATATAATTTCACAGTTCACAGTTTCATGGACAGAACATTCTTACTTCTTAGAAACCTCCACATATGATTTATTCTGTTCTCTTACATTGAGAATGTTCACCTTTTCACTGAGTCAGTACTTTGCAGCTTCCCTTTGGCATATCTGAACTGCCAGCATTGCTACTCACGAGCTTTGGGGCTATCATTAAATAAAATAAAGGTTACAAAGGATCTGATACCTAAGCCAGGTACTAAGGGACTCACAGGGCAGTAGCATCTACACTGAGGATTCTTTGAACAAAGAATCACATTCCAGACAGAATGGTGCAAGATTTCATCTTTCTAGTCAAAATGGCATACAAGTTAAAACTTAGCAATTATCTATTTCTGGAATTTTCCATTTAATATTTTCAGGCCTCGATTGACTTCGGACAACTGAAACTGCTAAAAGCAAAACCACAGATAATGGGGGAACTACCACATGGCTATAAGCAGAGCTTTCAAAGCCACTTTTCAAAACAAATCATAGTCTTCCAGAAAAAGTACTCCCAAAGATTTTAGGCATTTACTCCCACCTCCCTACTTCTGCCCCCAGTTGATTCTAGTTTCATATTTGCATATTTCCTTACTCATTAATAAATCATTAGCTTTTCTCTAGTACTAATTTTTCTCACATAAGCTGCCATAGCATTGTTTAGAGAAAACTATCTTTCATAGTTTATAAAAGCTATAATGCCAAATCTGTCCAAATTTGGAGTTGAAATATGATATTATAACCTATACAATATTTTTGTACATTCGAATGAATTCAAGAATTTCTGATCTTGCACCATTTGAAGAATCAAATCTTTGCCACAGCTCTCTCTAAAGAGTCAAATACTTGGTATATTAGCTATGTCTAATATAGGCTATTAAATACATAGACTCATTGGGAGGAAAAGGAAAAGACAACTCATCTGTTCATTCACCCATTCGCTCATTCAAAAGATAGGTGCTGCATCCTTACCCTGAGCCAGGCACTGAGTCTGACCCTCAGAATACACCGTGAACCCCACTCATCCCCTGCCTTCAAGGAGCCCATGTCCTGAGGGGGTGACAGGAGAGGACACAGACAGTCCCAACACAGTGTGACCGGTCAGCCTCCACAGGGGCAACTGCAGAGTGCCCCAGAACCCAGTTCACTACAGCTCAGCGACAGAATCTAAGGGACCGCAGGCAAGGCTGAAGTGAGAGAAACCAAGGGGACCTCTCAGGAAGAATCGTGTAAGTCCTGTTAGCCTGCCCCAAATAACCTTATCGAACAGACAATGGATGACAGTATCTAAGAAAAAAAAATACACAGAAAAATGCCAGGCCACAAATAGCCTCCACTTTCGGACTGACTTATTTTTGTAGCCATGTGAGAAGAATTCCTAAATTACCACCCATGAAATCAACGTCCATCTTTCTGTGGCATTTTTAAAGCAAACTCTTCCTTCCCAATGACTGAGAGATGAAATTACCACTAGCAAAGAGGTGACTCATTTGATACAAATTGCCTTACTTCCTGGACACCCACAGTCCAGGCCTCCTACCCCCTCTCTTCCCTAGGACAAGAGCCAGTCAGGAATTTTAGTAAGCATGCACTGTCTAAGCAGATAAGACTTACAAACTAAAACATGCTCCACAGAAGGTCATGCAATGTAATTTTTCCGCCTGTCTTTTAATTTGGATTCTGAGATCTCTGTCACATGCCAACTTTTCATTCATGTCCTTGTATCCATTCATCTCCTCCTTTGTGGTTTCCAGGTTTGGGGTTTGCTTAGGAAAGCCCAGAGTATCTGTACTCCACAATAAGAATATATTCCCTTTTTGTATTTTTAGCTTTTTTATTATCTCATTAAATACCCTGGAATTTATTTTTGTGTATAACGTGGAGGAATTATGGCTTTATTTGATAGATAGCTACCACACATCACTCTTCCTCCTCCACTCGAAATGCCACCTGTATTTAACATAAACCAAACTGATGTGTACACATCTATGCATGAATATTTACACTGTTTTAGTTGCTAGAGGAATGTTTTATATTAGAGCAGATCTCCATTGTTTTACTTTTCCAAAATTGTATTGGTTATTTTTGCCCATTTTTTCTTCAGATGAATGAGCACTGGCTTGTGAGTTTCTTTAAAATTCTCATTTGGAATGATTCTCTTTTGAATTTTGGTCTTGAATTTACAGATTAATTTGTAGAGACCTGACATCTTCACAATGTCGAGTTTTCCTGTCTAGAAATACGTTACAGCTCTCAATTCACTCAGACTTTTTTAAATTTTTCTCTTAATAAACTTTATTCTTCACACTGGTCCTGTTGGTAATTACTTAGTGAGGCCCGGTTTAGAGCAACACACTCTTTTTTTGAGACAGGATATTGCTCTGTCACCGGACTGGAGTGCAGTGGCGCAATCTCGGCTCACTGCAACCTCCGCCACCTGGGTTCAAGTGATTCTCTTGCCTCAGCCTCCTGAGTAGCTGGGATTACAGGTGCCCACCACCACGCCTGCCTAATTTTTGTATTTTTAGTAGAGACGGGGATTCACCACGTCGGCCAGGCTGGTCTCGAACTCCTGACCTCAGGTGATCCATCCGCCTCGGCCTCCCAAAGTGCTGGGATTACAGGCATGATAAGCCACCGCACCCAGCCATGAAACACTTATTTATTTTAAAATGATTATTCTGAAATGTTTTCACAAATTAATATTCAAGTAATTTAAAAATAGAAAGCTGTTAACATAATTTTAATAAGAGAGACTTACATTGCAAGGTTTCATTAGGCATGGATAGTATGCTTAGAGGTAGATTATCTTAAAGAGCATGGGTTATTTTTTTTTTCTGCTAAATTTAAACATCAGAGCCGTTATTTAATAGATACCCATCATCTGAATGAAGTCAGTGAAGTCTTTCGCACTCAGGAAGTAAACAGATCATCGTTTTCTAAAGTATGATCTCTTACTGTGCTTTCTCCTTTCAATAGCCTTCTTGCATTTTTTTTCTCATCCTTCTATAGCAAGCCTTCAGGTCAAGAAGTTGTAAATCTGTCCACTCTGGTTGGATTAGTCGGGACTCTTAGGTTGCAAATGAGCCTCTTAAAACTCTACCTGCATCTTTGGAATCAGTGTCACAGAGCCTCTTTTTGAGTCATTTAATGCAGTTTCCAAAAAACACATCATCCTCCCGTCAATCTAAGTTGTTTGAGATGCAGTACATTTTGCATCTGTGTATGATGCTGTCATAGAAATTATATAGTACATCTTAAGTCACCAGTGCTATTAAACATGACATTGGGAAAACTGAGGCTTCCATTAGCCCTGCAGGGACACAGTTGTGATCTTCACATCTAGCCATCTTCTCTACTGTTTTGAAAAATTATTGCAAAAGTTTGCAAACATGCAAAAGGATATAATATGGTGAACACCTAGACCCATCACTCAGCACCTCATTGAAGTTACAAAGATTGTAATCTGCTACTTTTCCCTACCCCACCCTCCATTTTTTTTCTTTTACTTTTCTCTTTTTTTGAGACAGAGTCGCACTCTGTTGCTCAAATTAGAGTGCAGGAGTGCAATCTCAGCTCACTTCAGCCTCACTCTCCTGGGCTCAAGTGATCCTCCCCCCTCAGCCTCCCAAGTAGCTAGGACTACAGGTGTGTGCCACCATGCCCAACTAATTTTTGTAGACATGAGGTTTTGGTGTGTTGCCCAAGCTGGTCTTGAACTCCTGGTTCAACTGATCCACCTGCCTTGGCCACCCAAAGTGCTGGAATTACAGGCATGGGCCACTCCACCCGACTTATCCCACCTTTATTTTTTAAAGCATTTTAAAACAAATCTCAGCCAGGCACAGTGGCTCATCTGAGGATCACCTGAGGTCAGGAGTTCAAGACCATCCAGGCCAACATGATGAAACCACGCCTCTACTAAATACAAAAAATTAGCTGGGCATGGTGGCAGTTGCCTGTAATCCCAGCTAGTTGGGAGGCTGAGGCAGGAGAATTGCTTGAACTCGGGAGGCGGAGGTTGCAGTGACCCAAGATTGTGCCATTGCACTCCAGCCTGGGCAACAAGAGCAAAATTCCATCTCAATCAATCAATCAATCAATAACAAGTCTCAGAACACATGTCGTTTTAGCCTATTTCAGTTTGCATTTCTAAAAATTATGGATAATTTTCTCATATAAACACAGTCTATTATCACTTCCCAACTTCCCCTTCGAATTAATAATTCCCGAAGATCCAATGCCCAGTCTCTAACCACATTTCCATGACTCAAGTGTCTTTTGTATAGCTGGTGGGTTTCAATCCGGATCTAATCAAGATCCACACATGCATCTGATAGTGCCATCTCTTAAATCTCTTCTCATCGAGAGCACCTGACTGTCCCCACCCCTGACCTTTATCTGCAGTGACCCCCTGAGGAAGCCGAGGAAGCCATCACGGGGGATGCCCTTTCTGTCTGTTGCTTCCTTATAAGGTCTTTCATTGTTCCTCTCTCTCCATATTTCCTATAAACTGAAAGTTACCTCAAAAGGCTTGATCATATTCAAGTCCATCATTTGGGGGCAGGAATACTTTTGAGATGGTTTTGGTACTTATATTGCCTCACATTAGGGGACACAGTTATTTCATCCTAGTGATGCAAAATTTACTTAGAAAATTCAATTGGTGATAGTCTGATCTCTCCATCTGAAGTTCCCCATCAGTCTTTCATTTAGTGATATCATACATTGATGATCTTTGCCTAAATCAATATTTTCATTAAGAATTGCAAAATGGGGATTTTTTTTTTTATTTCACCATTCCTTCCACATTAATTTGCTGCCATTCTTCTGTAAAGAAGTCCCCTCGGCCAGGCTCGGTGGCTCACTCCTGTAATACCAACACTTTGGGAGGCTGAGGCGGGCGGATCACGAGGTCAGGAGATCGAGACCATCCTGGCTAACACGGTGAAACCCCGTTTCTACTAAAAATACAAAAAATTAGCTGGGCGGGGTTGCGGGTGCCTGTAGTCCCAGCTACTCAGGAGGCTGAGGCAGGAGAATGGCATGAACCCGGGACATGGAGCTTGCAGTGAGCTGAGATCATGCCACTACACTCCAGCCTGGGGGACAGAGTGAGACTCCATCTCAAAAAAAAAATAATAAAAATAAAAAAAGAAGTCCCCTCATTCATTGGTTGGGCACAGTGGCACAAGCCTGCAATCCCAACTTTTTGAGAGGCCGCAGTGAACAGATCATTGAGCCCAGGAATCCTTGACCAGTCTTGGCAACGTGGCGAAACCCCATACCTACCAAAAAAAAAAAAAAAACATGGTAGCGTGTGCCCGTAGTCCCAGCTACGTGGGAGGATCAGTTAAGCCCAGCAGGTTGAGCCTGAAGTGAGCTGTGATCACACCACTGCCGTACTCCAGCCTGGGTGACAGAGCGAGAGCCTGTCGCAAAGAAAAAAAAAAACAAAATTCCTGTCCCACCACTCCAACCATCAACTAGGGTTCTGAATACCCTAAGAAGCAGTTTTTACAGCAAAGGCAGGATAAATGCTTAATTCTTTACCTTTTCAATTGCCACTATTCAGAGACAGAGTAGGTGCCTTGGTTCTACTGCTGGTGGTGATCAATGAGGTGTTCTCTTCTGTCTTGTTTGGGGATCTCTTGGGGATAGCATGAGTATCTTAGTTTGTTATTGCAGCCATAATAAATTACCACAAACCTGGTGGCTTAAATCAAGCAGAAATTGACTCTCTTACAGATCTGCAGGTCAGAGGTCTGAAATGGGCCTCCTTGGGCTAAGGTGGGTCAGAGTGTCAGTAGGGCTGCGGTCTCACATGGAGGCTGTAAGGGACAGGCCATTTCCTTGCCTTTGCCAGATTCTACAGGCTGCCCACATTCCTCGGTCCATGGCCCCTTCCTCCTTCCTCAAAAGGCCAGCAGTGGCTGGTTGACTCATTCTCATGTTGCATCGCTCTGACACCAACTCTCCGCCTCCCTCGCAGTAACACTAGGGCCCACCTAGATCATCCAGGATAATCTCTTTATCTTAAACTCAGCACCTTAGCTGCTGTGATGCCACCTACACCCCAATGCCCCCTTGTCATATAACATAACATGTTCATAGGTTCTGGGGATTAAGATGTGGATATTTCAGGGGGCATCATTCTGCCCATGCCCACCACAGGGGGTTTGTATCAGTCATATTCTTTTGATGTTCAGGGTGTCTCACTTTTAGCCAGTGGAAACCCCTTCTTCTGGCCTCAGAGTTAGTTAGGGATGGTGCCCACCACATTTCTTGGATGGCTCCTTTGTTTTCTGACACAACTGATAACAGAGGGTCCAGGCTCATCTCGCCCACACCTGGAGTCAGGCGCAGGTGTATGGGGTGCCTACGTGATGGAAATGCAACTGCTTCTTTGATTTTTTTAAAGACTGGGGATGATAAGTACACATATTTGAAAAAAAAATCATGAATTTCAAATAACTTTCCAATTCAAAACTGATCTTACAGAATTTTTATTTAACTCTTGTACTCATGTGGCTCTTCATTTACACTTAAATTCTTGGTTCTAACCAAAAACAATATTGTTCTTTTTTGTTTTACCCAACTATATATATGAAATAATTGTTTATATGAAATAATTTCAAACTAAAAATAATATTACTCTTAACAGTAAAGCTTCTGAATAAAATTAGAATTTCTTTGCAGCTCTACGTAGAGGAGACTATGCCCATACCTTACTGATTTCTAGGCGTCCATCTTAGAGAAAGGCTCACACATAGACCCAAAGGCACCTGTGTAAGAACATTCACTGCAATTGCTCTTGGGCTTATGCCACAGGGTTAAGTAGATCAGAGTTCTGACATCTCATGCAGCGATTCCAAACACTGAACAGATCTATATACTGCTGACGAGGAAAAGCTCCACGCGCATTACTAGGTGAAGAAGGCAAAAGCCGTAAGTGGATTTACTAATGTGTTCCTGACAAATACAACTCTGTCCCAAGCTGAGCTCAACAACCTTTCTGGGTAGGGGTTAGATATGCAACCTGCTCCATTAATTTTCCATCACAATTTAGAATGAACTGCTAATGACTGCCAAGTTTAACATTAAAAATCCTTTACAGTCCAGGCACAGTGGCTCACACCTCTAATCCCAACACTTTGGGAGGCTAAGGCAGTTGAATCACTTGAGGCCAGGAGTTCGAGACCAGCCTGGGCAATGTGGCAAAACCCTGTCTCTACAAAAAGTACAAAAATATTAGCCAGGCATGGTGGAGCACATCTGTAGTCCCAGCTACTCAGGAGGCTGAGGCAGGAGAATCAGTTGAACCTGGGAGGCGGAGGTTACAGTGAGCCGAGATCACACCACTGCACTCCAGCCTGGGCAAGAGAGCGAGACTGTCTCAAAAAAAAAAAAAAAAAATCCTTTATTTCTAGAGTAACTGACAAATGTGTTCAAGTCAGGGATACTCATTTACCAACTGGCAGGCATGGAGATGAATTTTAATTAAGAATGCACCTAAAATCACAAAAAGATGTTTGGGATAAGAAAACATTAAGAACTCATGACATGTAGCTTTTCTCCAGTTATAACTTTGCCATCATTATTAATAACAATCTTATTACTTAACATGGAATCTATGACATCTTTTCTTCTAGGGAATTATTAATGTATTTATTATTACGTTAACGTGGCCAGTGAAATTATGCTACTGGAGCACTTCCTCAGACCTCTGCAGTGGATAATCTTTACTGAATGAATACAATGCATTTTCAAACTGTGTTACTAATGTCTGAAATTGACAGTGCTCCTCTACTCAAATCCATGAGCCCCCTCCTCATAAAATAAGATTCACCAGGAAAAAGACAGTCTGAAGGCTTTTCTGAAAATATGCTGAATTTGGAATCAGAAAACCTGGGTTTGAAGCTCAGCTGCACCATTTGTTATCAACGCGACCTTGAGCAATTAGCTTCTCCCTGAACCTGAATTTCCTTCTTCTAAACTAAGATGATGAGTATTATGAAGCCATTTCCAAGAATCTCTAAATAAAGAAAAAAGCTTGCTCTCTGAGAATAAAAACTTTAAATCAATACATAACACAAACGGCCGAGAAATGCCAAAGGTTTCTGGTCTAGGCAGCTTTGGCAGTGGTTTCATGAACCATAGTCTCAAATCCAGTGGAGGTGTGCCCACCAATTACGATGGGAAACATGAAAATACGGAAAGATGACTTGTCCCAAAGCCAGCGTAGTCAGGGATTTCAAGTACTGGACATCCAGCGTAAGCCACCCCTAGGAGGGGTGACTTGGTCCCAAGTAACCATCTGACTCATCCGACCATGGGTCTGTGCTCGCTACACCACCTTCTGATGGTCATTTTGCTTCCCACAAGGGCGACCCACGAGAGAGAGCTCCAGCCACACAGATGCTGGGCACGTAGGCTCCTGTGGGAGCCAGTGTTTAATGCAACGTAGCAAACTGGACATTCTAGCTATAGTGTAGCTTTTCAGATAAATCTGTGTAAGTGAGTTAGTGCCCTTTTGGGAGGGGGAGGCTCTCACTTAGTAGGATTCTCAAAAGGGTCTTTAATCTTAAAATAAGAACCAGAGGCCTATAGGAAGAGAATAATTTAGTCAGGCAGACTTGGCTGATTATGTGAGTTTCACAATAAGAGGCGGATGCTTAATACAGTGATACAATAAATTCTAGTTTCTGAGTCTGGAAGGCTGAAAGCCACTCCCTGCACCACAGTCAAGATACTAGTATCTAAGGAGAAAGCCAGCTGTCCTCAAATAGATAAAATATACCTCTCAATGTCTCCACATGGATGTATCTGGAGTAATTTTTTTCTTTTTAAAATTTCTACCTACTACCAAGCATAATTGTAAAAACTAAAAAGAGTTAATATATATAAAACTATAAAACACTATCTACAAATCTTAGTGGGGTTTTCTTAAACTCTAAATAAATGACTATCTACTGTGGGGTTTTCTTAAACTCTAAATAAATGACCATCTACTGTAATAAACACGAAATAAATGACCATCTACTGTCACTGGGTTTAATGAGCTAACCTGTATAACTACAGATCTACATGAGAAGTCCAGCAAGTTGGCCTCTCGCTAAGATCATTTCAATACTGACCCAATTCAAACCCTAGTTCTAGAGCATACGTTTCCTGAAAGTAAGGGAAAGAGGGTTGCGAAAGGATAGCACCACTGAGCACTTCAAACTTGCCCTGCTTTTTCTATCTGCTCCACCACCATCTATGCTACCCCAGCTAGTCATAACCATAGGCCATAACGCTTCACTTAGAACTCTCATCTCACAGGAAGGCGTTTCCACCCAAATAAGCTTTTCTTATAGAGTAGCCTGAATTTTTTAAAATAATTTGAAACATCAATCCAGCATCAAGCAGGTCACCTTACTTAAAGGACAGAAATGTGGAGAGTCAAGCTAGTTTTCTATGTGGAATTTAATAAGCCAGTCAACTAAATGATGAAACTCTAATAAATCCCTGTCCACAAAAACTCTGTTTTATTTATTGGAGGGATGAAGAGGAACAACAAAGTCACCAACATACATGTCCTCTCATTCATTGCTTAGAAACTGCTATTGTGCAATTTTTCTCTTCTATACTATTGGGATGTTTTGCATAAAAAACAAGCTTTTCTCCACTGCCACTGGAAACAAAACAGAAAGAAGCAGGTCCAAAATGGAACAAAAAAGATAGCACAGAAATTTTGCACGCTATTCTAGACTTACTGGTGATGACGATATTTATTGCATGATTCTCTTCCCAGTTACTGTGTCATAATATAAAAAAAGACAAAGAAAATTCACTTAAAAAGGTAGGACCATGTTAAAGATGTGTATTAAAGTCCCTTGACCTTACTTAGCCATTAGGATTCGTTCCTTTTTAAATAGAGAATAGACCCCACCACCACCACCAAATACCTCATATTTTTTTAAAAAGATGTTTCCAAAATACCATCATGGCCTTAGACATTCACAAAGAAAAATGAAAGTCTGCAATATTTAACAGCTGTGTAAATGCCATTCCATGCAACTTTTAGTTTTTGGTTTTATTTGTTTTTTTGTATTTTGAGACGAGACCTCACTCTGTCCGGCTGCAGTGCAGTGACATGATTTCAGCTGACTGCAACATCTGCTTCCTGGGCTCAAGAAACCCTCACACCTCAGCTTCCTGAGTCGCTGGAGCTGGGACCATAGGTGTGCACCACTATGTCTGGCTAATTTTCTGTATTTTTGGTAGAGACAGGGTTTCACCATGTTGCCCAGGCTGGTCTTGAACTCCTGAGCTCAAGCGATCCTCCTGCCTTGTCCTCCCAAAGTGCTGGGATTACAGGCGTGAGCCACCACACCTGGCCTCATTTTTAATTTAAACTTTTATCAAAGGCAATAAAGATACAAAAAATTTACAAGAAATACACCTGAAAATATAATCAGACATATCAGTATCTAAACAAGATAATAAAGATCAATGGACTGGCTTAATGACACAATGCACAAATACTAACAGCATATTATTCAAGAAAGTTTTACTGCTGACATTGAAGAAACTTGCTGTCTTCCCCAGCCAATGGGATTTTATGGGTTTGTTGTTGTTGTTGTTGTTTCATTGGTTGGTTCGTTTTTTTGTTTCTTTGTTTGAGATGGAGTTTCACTCTTGCCACCCAGGCTGGAGTGCAATAGCACGATCTCGGCTCACTGCAACCTCCACCTCCTGGGTTCAAACAATTCTCCTGCCTCAGCCTCCCGAGTAGCTGGGATTGTGGGCGCCTGCCATCATGCCCAGCTAATTTTTGTATTTTTAATAGAGACGGGGTTTCACCATGTTTGTCAGGCTGATCTTGAACTCCTGACCTCAGGTGATCCACCTGCCTCAGCCTCCCAAAGTACTGGGATTACAGCGATTTTATGTTTTTGACGATATGAAACATACCCCCTAATATCCTATGACCTTTTTCTGCATATTTAAAGCTCACTTTCTTCCTGAAATATTTTAGTCCATAATTATCTAAGAATTATACAGTGCCTAGTACCTACTTAGCAGTCAGCAATGGCAGCTGTTGTCATAATACACATGTAACCCATACCTGGCTTCCAAACTCTGATTAATGAAAATATTCATCCCCTAAGCAAACTGGTATAATGAATTTTAAATCATTCAAAGAACCAAATCCTAAAATGGAACTTCAGAGGGACTCAGCCACATATTTGAAATAGAATTTATTACTAGCTTTGCCATTACTAAATTAATTATGATAATTTTACAGATCTCTTTTTGGTCTTCATAAATTTTGATATCCTTACTCAGCTCAGTAATGTTCAGACTAATGAGCATAGATTACACACAGCAGTGTGCATTATGAGGAGTAAGTAAAGGAACTGGGGACAGCTTCTTATAAAAGGCATCTTGAGCTAGAGGAGCTGCCTCCAAATATTTGATGATCTGTCACATTTGAGAGGAACTAAACTTGTTTCTCACAACTGCAAAGGGATAAGAGATCAGTGCACAGAAGGTAATACAAGAGAGCTTTCTGATACAACAGTTTCAAAAGATGCTTATCAAAGATGCCTGTGGCTAGATATTAGAGAGGGAAGTCACTCATCAAAAAGCATAACTAGAATGGATGTCCCCCAAGACCTTTTCAAACATGAGATACTATAATCCTATGTTATTCATATGCAATCTGTTAATGTCTAAGAAAGACTGGAATGAATCACCTTATGCACAATACAATGAAGCCAGCTGCTTTTAGATCATGATTTTTAGTTCATTTTTCTGAAACAAAGACCTCTAAAGAATGAGTCAACTCTGCTAATTGCCTGGTTACACCTATTTAAGTAGCACGCTTGCAACTCTTAGGCACTGATACCACCACCCCAGAGCCTATGGGCTGGAGAGATGGACAGATGAAAGACAGAAAGGAAAGAAGAAAGGGAGGAAGGCAAGCAAGCAAGAAAGTGTGAGTGCGATGAGATACCATCTCACGCCAGTTAGAAAGGCGATCATTAAAAAAGTCAGGAAACAACAGGTGCTGGAAAGGATGTGGAGAAATAAGAACACTTTTACACTGTTGGTGGGACTGTAAACTAGTTCAACCATTGTGGAAGACAGTGTGGCGATTCCTCAAAGATCTAGAACTAGAAATACCATTTGACCCAGCGATTCCATTACTGGGTATGTATCCAAAGCATTATAAATTATGCTGCTATAAAGACACATGCACACGTATGTGTATTTTGGCACTATTTACAATAGCAAAGACTTGGAACCAACCCAAATGTCCATCAATGATAGACTGGATTAAGAAAATCTGGCACATATACACCATGGAATACTATGCAGCCATAAAAAAGGATGAGTTCATGTCCTTTATAGGGACATGGATGAAGCTGGAAACCATCATTCTAAGCAAACTAACACAGGAACAGAAAACCAAACACCACATGTTCTCACTCACAGGTGAGAATGGAACAATGAGAACACTTGGACACAGGGTGAGGAACATCACACACCAGGGCCTATCCTGGGGCGGGGGGAGGGGGGAGGGACAGCATTAGGAGATATACCTAATGTAAATGACAAGTTAATGGGTGCAGCACACCAACATGGCACATGTATACATATGTAACAAACCTGCTTGTTGTGCACATGTACCCTAAAACTTAAAGTATAATAAAAAAAAAAAGGTGTGAGTGAGGTATCATGTGTAGAAGGTTCTGGACACACAGTACCACAATAAGCAGCTAGAGGAGGAAAACTGAGAAATCTGGGCAATCAACCTACTTATGAGTCTAAGGCTCAACAATTGCTCTTCTCCATTCCAGCCAATCATCCAGCTTTTCAGAAGTCCTGCCTCCCAAACCCACTCCCTCCTCCCTCAGAGCACATGGTACCAGGGTCTCCTTGCAAGACTGCCTTAACATTCGCTATTATGTTGTACTTTTTTAAAGGTGTACTTGGATCTTATACTATACATAATCTCAACAACAATAACCCTATAGTATCAGTGTTTTTATCATTTCTTTTAATATTCCTTCTCATCTTCTTTTCTGAGTTACCCATGTCTGAAATTCAATATGGGTAATTTTTAATGTTTCCTATTATTTACAAATGTATTGCATAGACAGAAAATGCTCACAAGGCAGATTTTTATTGGGACATTATACAATCAGAAAGAAATAGATATTGTATTTTACTGATGGAGAAACTAAATACAGCAAATTTAAGTGACTTGCAGAGGTGCCATAGCAAGCTGCCAGTGGAATCAGATCCTTACGTCTGGCTTCTGATTTAGAACCTTCTCTTCTATGACAGTTTGGTAGGTAGTAGGGATGACACAGGAAAACCAGGGGCCCAGCAATGACAGTGGCCTTCTGGTGCACTAAGGATGAAGGTCTGGGCTGGCTATTTTCACATCGGCATCTTTTTCTGCTCCTGAAACTGCAGGAGAAGGAAATGGTGGCAAACAACAGTATAGGTCCAAGGCTGGATCAAGCTGACCTTTACCAACTACCAATCACAAAATATTTTACAAAATATGTTGCAAAAATATTTTCACTGCATTTGCCACGGGCTGTCTATATAGTGTCCTACATAGAAAGTATTCAAATATGTGTATGTTCTAGTGGAAGCAGAGAGGACCCAAAAGAAGGCTTCCAAAATTAGAAGAAACATTTACAGGATATGAAGAGCCATATTATTACTTATTCTGCATTTTAGGCCCATAGAGCAATCAAAAAGGGCCCAGGGGTTGTAACTTCTAATCAATGATAAAAATAGCAAGGGAAGAATAAAAAAGTAAGACATAGGAGAAGCAGAGGGGGGCCGGGATATCCAGTCCCATTTGCATGCAAATTACTTACCATACAAATGATTTTGCAATAATAGAGTAAAAGTTGCCAAATTAATCATTTCCATTTCCCCATTGCCAATGTCCAGAGAATAAATAAGAAGAGACAATGATAGCCATGCAGACAGCCTACATTTTCACCTACAGTGGTCCGCAGATATGTGACTGTATTAACAAAGGAAGATTATGTGAATGAGAAAGTGATTTTTATTGCAAATAAAGCCAAAAATATTGTTCTTCCCTTTTACTCTTTTTCCAGAAATGAAAATTTCAGGGGAGGGGACAGCTCAGGCTGCCCCTTTTTTAAATAAAAAGGAGACAGGGCAGCTCAGGTGGCCTCTTTTCTAAATAAAAAGACAGTAGAAATCCTGTTTTGAAGCTGGGGGGGTGGGACGGTGTATTACACAATTTCTCATTAACACCAGCAAGATTGCATGGCTTGTGTTAAACAGAATAGGCATTTAACCTTCAAGCTCATGGGAAATAAGGAACAAGCTGCTTATTCACTTAATCATAATTACCGTTTTTGCAGGTCCCAGAGGAATTCTCTATCAGTCTCTGAGGACTAGTAGCTGATCGGGAGAGTACGAAAAAGGATTTTTCCCCCAAATAAAAATGTATCACAGTTTCATCCATTCCTTGCAAAATAAGACGTGAGGGAGTTTGGTATTCGTTTTTGGTGGGGCAGCCCAGCAAGACCCTGCCTGGGCAGGGAAAGACCCCGAGCTGGGCGAAACCTGGGCGTCACTCCTGCCTCTCCCACTGTCAGGTGTCACCTGGGCTGAGCTCCTTACTTCCCTGAGTGTCTGCTCCTTCTGTTAAATGGAGCTAATGCAACTCACCTGGTAAAAGTATTGTGGGGACAAATGAACTAATTATGCCAACTGCCTGACGGAGGATGAGCTCTCAATTAAAGGTAGTTATTCCATTATTACATCATGGGCGTTAAACTTCTCTTTCCCTTGCCAGGGCTCCAGGGACCCTAGGGAGGCCAGGGGTCCTGCTAGCTATTTAATACTACTTTGCAAAAATTTTCTCCCATTCTGTAGGTTGCCTGTTCATTCTGATGATAGTTTCTTTTGCTGTGCAGAAGCTCTTTAGTTTAATGAGATCCCATTTGTCGATTTTGGCTTTTGTTGCCATTGCTTTTGGTGTTTTAGACATGAAGTCCTTGCCCACGCCTATGTCCTGAATGGTATTGCCTAGGTTTTCTTGTAGGATTTTAATGGTTTTAGGTCTACCAAACACCGCATGTTCTCACTCATAGGTGGGAATTGAACAATGAGAACTCATGGACACAGGAAGGGGAACATCACACTCCGGGGACTGTTGTGGGGTGGGGGGAGGGGGGAGGGACAGCATTAGGAGATACACCTAATGCTAAATGACGAGTTAATGGGTTCAGGAAATCAACATGGCACATGGATACATATGTAACAAACCTGCACATTGTGCACATGTACCCTAAAACCCTAAAGTATAATAAAAAAAAATAATAATAAAAAAATATTACTTTGCATTTCACTGCTCTGCTGGCCAGCCACTGAAAAAGACCTGCGCATCCCTTCCTCAAGCCTTGACACCTTCCTCTGATAGCTTCTATCCTTGTCCAAACACATGTTTGGCAAAGTCCAACTCAGCGTACTGGGGGAAACACTGTAAGAGGCTGTCTCTAAGAACACATTGCATGTAAAAGCTGGGACTGCTTGTACCCCAGAGAGATCTATGAGGCTCTCGATTCGAAGCATTTCACGATGCTCAGCTTTGACAGATTCTAGGTCCAAAACTGATTTCACAAGAACATCCATTTCTTTTCTTTTTTTTTTTTTTTTTTTTTGAGACGGAGTCTCGCTCTGTCGCCCAGGCTGGAGTGCAGTGGCGCGATCTCGGCTCACTGCAAGCTCCGCCTCCCGGGTTCACGCCATTCTCCTGCCTCAGCCTCCCGAGTAGCTGGGACTACAGGCGCCCGCTACCACGCCCAGCTAATTTTTTTGTATTTTTAGTAGAAACGGGGTTTCACCGTGTTAGCCAGGATGGTCTCGATCTCCTGACCTCCTGATCCGCCCACCTCAGCCTCCCAAAGTGCTGGAATTACAGGCGTGAGCCACCGCGCCCGGCCTCGGAACATCCATTTCTAAGAATTGACATCTACATGCACTCTTTGCATCTTCAAGTCACTGGCAAAGTTAACTCGGACCAAAAATGAAATAATAACTGTAAGGTCAGAACAAATTACGGTTTGAATTTGTACCTCAATGAAAAAGAAGCAAGAACACTACCGTTTCTTACACATAGAAATACTCCTATCAATAATAAGGAATACTTTCTTTCTGAAGGCTATTTGTGCTTTCAACACGGACTTTTCAGTTCAAAATTAGGCTATGAGCACAGGAGAGTGAAGACACAGAAAACTCTGCAGCCTAAACGGAGAGGAATATTTCAAGTTATCCACCAATCACTTACTGATTGGAGTTAAACAATTACCGAATAAACTCCATGTCCACTAAAGAAGAAAACTGGGCCACTTTTAAAGATCAATTACATGTGGTGGCTACACAAACAGAAAGATGCAAACTACCATATCACTATGGAGACTATGTTTAGATAGTTCTTCAAAGGTACTCACTAACAAATTATTGTAAAACACCAGACATCATGTGTTCTACGCATTATCCTATATTCTATATTCATTCTTTGTTATTATTCTATATTCTATGCATATAGAGTAATAAAAGTCATCCGAACGCTATTTGTTTGTCGTTAAATAAAATCTTCAAACAATTACACTTTAAAGCAAACATACTTCTTGGCTCAAATCTTTGTATTTCACACTAGTCTATAAGCTCCACGAAGGAAGGGGCTGTGGCTGGGTTTGTCATAGTATCCCTGTGCCTGGCTCATAGAAATGGCTCTACAACTATGTACTGAATTAATGTCATAAACGGTATCATAAATGTCCTTTAAGGACTGTCAGTGCTCCTAGAAAATTATAAAGAATCTTTAAAATGTTGTTTCAGACCTTCCTATCATATCGTATGAATACTTTGAAAGGACAAGCTTTGCAATAGGTGATCCAACATTCGCAATGTCCAGTAAATAGAAATGAGACTCCAGGGGAAAGATTAAGTTCACATTACTCAACCGCCTTCAATTATATGTGATTTCAAGCCATCTGAATTTCATTCTGTTTTTTTTTTTTTTAAAAAAAAGAGTAACAGAGTAATACAGCCTACAGTAAAAGTCGTCTGAATCACTCCAGGGCTTAAGATGTTGACCCTTTGTGGGCCTTTGCTTATGAATTAGACTTTACTTAAATAAAGGTATTTATTTTCCAACATGATGTAAAACAACTGGCCTGCACATCTAAATGCTCCTGTTTTAACTGGGCCTGCAAAGGAGTCTATGGGTCACAGTTTACCACTCCCAGTAGGCCCCATTATCAGCTACATTAGCTCAACAACATTTCAGTAAACTAAAGCAGCTATACCATTTGGACAGTCAGCTTTTCCAGGATTTGCACTCATTGGTTGGTTAACTGAATAAAGTGTCAGCATAACAAAATGTTTGCCTCTTGCCATCTCAGGGAAGCAAAATCTCCCCTAGACAGAATGCTCCATTTTCTGAGACTCTCCTGTAATAGGCAGGAAGCTGCAAACCCATTGTTTCATTTAAATTAGCTAGATATTTCGTTCTGATGCTCTTCTGTTTAAAACTGCGGAAAAGGCAAAGTAACTGAAATAAGGAAGCACAAAGAATAGTGACTGCAAATAATTTGCTGGAAATAAAAAAATCACTAGTGATAGACCAAAGGCAAATTAAAATGTATGCTTCTCATTCAGATACTAAAAATACAAATCTGAACATCTCTTTCAAGAATACCAAAAACTGGCAATCACATGGCTCGCTCTATAATGAAGCTGAAATAGAAACTTATCAGAAAACATTTGACCCGTATCCCTTTTACCAATAGTGTGAAGTCATACCAGCTATTGAAGTCATTAGGCTGAGGCATTTTAACACGCAATTAACTTTCTTACAGGATCTAGAAATTCCCCAACCCCCAACCTCCAAATCAAATAGGTAGGCTACTAACTGCCATCCTGTGGTAAAGAGAATTTTGCAAGATGTTTTACCTGATAATCTTAATGTAACAGAATCCTAGCACAGCACAAGGAGTGACTGTTACTATGTAAATAGCTACATTACAAAACTAAAGCTTAAGATAAGTAGAAAACAAATTAGAGTCTCAGGAGGAGGTTCCAATGGCCCAACTCGAGAGTCTATTTTAAAAAGAGCAACAGAATAACAATTACTGAAGAGCTGTTTCCTAAAATTACTCTCTAGTTGGTATTTCTCAATTTTCAAATGTCATGAGAAATATGCTGCCTGTCACTTACTCTGCCTTAAAAGAAAGCATTACCAAAGAATACCACTGAAAAACAAAGGCATTCATACAAGGAAGTGAACACCCTAAGTGCATAAGTACGTTCTTAAGAGGGACACTAAAAAAGCAGAAGTCAGATTAAGTTCCAAACACCAAGAAAAAAAAAAACTGAACAGAAGTTCCTAACTTTAGTAACATTATATGCTACCCCCCCAAAAAAAAAACTGCCCATGAGTTGAGATTTATCAATTTTATATATAGAAACCCTACATATTTAGGACTCCCTGCCTTTGGGTGGTGGAGAGACACTAGGAAAGGCAAGAGAAAAAAGGAATTAAGCCTTTTTCTACACCATGAGAAATGCACAGTTTTTTCGGTGAAATTTAGGTTTGATATAGGAGTTCTTGTTCTCTAAGTAAGTTTCCCATTTGCCGGAAATTTTAAGCAGCATTGATTTTTTCAGTTAGCTTCAGATATGCTACACTCTGGAATAGGGGTGTTAAACTCAGGACATTGCAGAAAGGTTTGCACTTTTCCCTCATTTTCACTACTTGGCATTGCCTATCAAAGAGTAGCACATCCTGCAAAACCAACAAGAGGCATGGGCTAAGGAGGAGAAGCAAGCCAAAATATCTAGCAAGCATGTCTTCATTTGCACAATTTAGCTTTTCACAACAAATAACAAGGGGACTGGTATTTTCTGTATCATAGGGCTCATAGATGACTTGTAAAAAAATCAGATGATGATCACTTAGCATTAGGTAACATTTAAGCAATCTTGGGCGCCTAACGCTTGAAGGACTGATGATTTCAAATGGACAATAACTTTGGTTTAGATTCCAATATTTTACAGAATTGCATGGTTTCAAATTCACCATAAACAAGATGCCTCTTTTGAGCATCAATTCCAAGAGCTATTTGGCATCAAGGAACCGCATTAGCTGTACAACTCATGATGGTGTTAATTAGGAAAGTAGCTAGAGAAAAAAAAATCCATCGCTGACGCTTTGATACACTATTTAAAACTCACTATTAACCTGACAAAGTTTTTTCTGGGGAAGTGCTAATGATATGAACTAGCAAAAAATTTTACTAGTTCCTTAATAATAAATCATTTGAGAGAAAATTGCAACTTGGTACGGACCTCACCGAGACCCTCGCCAATTCAATCGGGCCCTCCTTTGATAATTTAACAACAAATTCCTGTCTGGAATCACCCATTCAAGTGCCTTTTTAAGTGACTCCCGTTTCAATTTTTTAATAAAGTGCCACCAGTAGATCTGCAAGTTGAGGAAAGCAGCTCAGGTGACACACTTGACACCAAAAAGAATACTGAGTGGGTCAAAATCCTGCCTGGGCACAAAATAGAAGAGAAGCCGAAGAAGGTGACTAGACTTAATGGACTTCAAGAAGAGCAAGCACTGAAAACAGCAGTTTAACTACCTGGGACAATAAGCAACAAGCCTACAGTCCCCAGGTAAGCGGCCCAGAGGCAGCTGAGAGAATGGAGTTGGAAAGGGGGACCGCTAAGCCCGGGAAGGAGCGACCAGGATGGAGCGCAAAGGAGTGACAGGCAAGGAGCCAACGGGGACCACACCAATGCAACAGGAAGAACCACAGGGATGGGACAGGGCAGGACAGGGCAGGGCTGGGAGGGAGGGGGCGACAGGGATGGAGCTGGTCCAGCCAAGTCATAACCAGCCCCTGGCTGGGGCGCTCGCTGCGCGCAGGGCGCCGCGCCTGGCACTTTGGAGCGCTCTCTCCCGGGGTGCCCCCCACCGGCCATCCGATGCCCCATTTCAGAGACTGGAACAACGAGGCCGGCCCCGCATCGCCGGCTCCGCTGTGTCACCCGCCCCGGGGCAGCGGAGGCTTAGCGCCCGACCCTCCAGGAAGCAGGGGGTAGCTGGTGGCCGCAGGGGGCGGCGGCTTGAGGCCGGCGCCGGCCGGGGCAGCTGGTACCTGGGCTCCGGCAGGACGATCCTCTTGCTGGCGCGGGCGGCCGGGGTCGCCTTGCTCTTCTCCATGGCCATCAGGTAACTGACATCGGCCAGCACGGCCTCCAGGTCCGCCATGTTGGCGAGCTTTGGCGGCGGCGGCGGCGGTTACTCCGGACCTGGACGGGACGCGCGCCCGCCGCCGCCGTCCGCCGCGCCCCGACCTGGGGGGGCCGCCCCGGGGCAGCCCCCCCTCCGCGCGCCCCCGCCCCGCTCGCGCGCCGCGCGCCCCACTAGCGCCCTGCGCGCGCCACAGGCTGTAGCCCGCCGGGGTCGCAGCGCGCCTCCCCGCTCCGCCCCCTCGCGCGCCTCCCGCGGCCCCGCGCACGCGCGCCGCCCCCTGCTCAGTCAGCGAGGGTCTGCGAGGAGCGCGCGTCCGACGGTCAGCGCCCCTCAGTGCACAGTCCCAGCGGCCCGGCTCGGCCGGCGCCTCCCGACCAAGTCTCTACGGTCGCCCTCCCCTCGGGGTGGCCACGAGGTACTCTCCTCCTCTTCCTCCTCCCCTCCCTCCCCCTCGGCCTCCGCCTCCTCCTTCGCTGCCCGGACCTCCCGCCCCCAGTTCCATGCGCTCTGATGCCCGCCCCGCTCATCCAGAGCAGCCCAGGGCCAGATGTCCACAACCCAAGGGGTCATGGGGAGGCCTCTGCTCCCGGGACACAGTAGTTCTCAAACTGGACAGTGTCAATCAGCATCCCCCGGTAGGTCTGGGATGGCCCCGGAAATAGATGTGTCCCACCTGTCCGGGGGCAGGTGATGATGAAACTCCTGCTCTGGTCCGAGCTACCGGTGAACAGCGCCCAGCGGGCCGGGCCCCCAACCTCGCTCCTGACCCTGAACATCCCCCCAGCCCTGCCGTGAGAATTCAGCGAAGAGTAAAAGCTGGAAAAAGTTGCGTGTCTCAGGCTAACCAGAACACAGTGGGGTGATGGCTCCCCCGCTAGGTACAGAGATGCCCTTAGGGAGCCCCCCGATGGAAGAGCTCTGGGCTTAAGAAGGTCACCACTCCCTTACACTCAGGTGAGAGGTTTTAGTTTGGGTGTTGAAATGGTGTTGAGAAATAGAGGGAGAGAGAGTATTCCTGTCGTTAGGGTTTTACCGTCGATACAAGAGACAATTAGGGAGCATTTACTGCGAGCACACTCGCACCACGAGGGTGATTTAGGGAAGTGGAAAAGCGAGATAGAGCCCAAACACCGAAGCTGGGGGGAATTTCCAGCTTCCTGATCTTGGGTCACGGTGTCTTTCCTCATCACTCCACCCCGCTGCTTGGGTTTTCAGTTGCTTCTTATTTTTCTACAGTGTGCACACAAGTCCACATTCAGGATCCATGTGACACTCAGGCTGGAGTGGTGGTAAGGGACACGCAGGCAGTCTTAGGAAGACCTAAGCTGGAAATTAATGTTTTAAAATCCCTTTCATTCACCTGAATTAGTCACGTATTTCCATGAGCCTAGACGTTGCTAGAATTTGAATGAATGTTCTGTCCATAACTTACAGGGTTAACGGGACCCACCAGATAGAGTTAAGGTCAAATTTCAGATATTTCATGTAATGTCATTGCAGAAGCAGCCTAATTCCGTCATCAAGTAGCCTGTTTCCCTCTTTTGTTTTCTCTCCCACCCCACAGCCCCCCTCAATCCGATTCCCTGCTACGTCTGCCATCACCACTGGCCAGTTTTACCATATGCTTCTCAAGACGCAAGGCACAATAGGCATAAAGTTGTCCTGAAAAGGACAAGAGGAGTGTCCGAAGTAGGAATGGCAGTCGAAGGAGCTTGGTCTGGCAGCAGAAAGCTGAAATGACAGGCAAGCACAAAATATATTAATGAGACAAAGCTATGCATGAGCCAAATATCAAACTTTCATCTTCTACCCACTTTTTTTTTTTTTTTTTTTTTTTGCTTAAAAACAGGAAGACAGAATGTCTTGTCAAGGGTCACCCCAGGAGGAGGAGTAAATTCCCCAAAAAGCAGAACATATTTTTATGATTTAATTAATACAATTTCTCTCAATGTGTCTGTTTATCATTTGAGCATCCACATGATCAGACCTGACATCTGCCTACATTTTCTTGGTCGTCTTTAACTTCAGTTAAGCACTTTTTGGGTTTTGCTTTTTGCTCTTTCTTTCCCCCAGCAGCACGGTGTAGTAAGTTTGGAACAAGACACACCTGAAATCAAATCCCTGCTCTGTGCTGGGTGATCTTAGAGGCAGTCTTTTACCTCTTTCTACTTTATTGTTCTCATAGGAAAAGTGGAAATGAGGCCTTTTACCCCAAGGTTGTTGAGAAAACAGGAGGAAAAGCACATAAAAATGCACCTTGTCGGGCATGGGGGCTCACACCTGTAATGCCAGCACTTTGGGAGGCTGAGGCAGGTGGATCGCTTGAGGCCAGGAGCTCAAGACCAGCCTGGCCGACATGGCAAAACCCTGTCTCTATTGAAAATACAAAAATTAGGCCGGGCGCGGTGGCTCACGCTTGTAGTCCCAGCACTTTGGGAGGCCGAGGCAGGCAGATCACGAGGTCAGGAGATCGAGACCATGATGAAACCCCGTCTCTACTAAAAATACAAAAACTTAGCCGGGCGTGGTGGCGGGCGCCTGTAGTCCCAGCTACTCGGAGAGGCTGAGGCAGGAGAATGGCGTGAACCCGGGAGGCGGAGCTTGCAGTGAGCCGAGATTGCGCCACTGCACTCCAGCCTGGGCGACAGAGCAAGACTCCGTCTCAAAAAAAAAAAAAAAAAAAAAAAAAAAAAAAAAAAGAAAATACAAAAATTAGCCAGGCATAGTGGTGCACGCCTCTAATCCCAGCTAATCAGGAGGCTGAGGCAGAAGAATCCCTTGAACCCAGGAAGCGAAAGCTGCAGTGATTCAAGATCGCAGCACTGGCCAGGCACAGTGGCTCACACCTGTAATCCCGGTACTTTGGGAGGCCGAGGTGGGCAGATCACAAGGTCAGGAGATGGAGACCATCCTGGCTAACATGGTGAAACCCCGTCTCTACTAAAAATACAAAAACAAAATAAGCTGGGCGTGGTGGCGGGCGCCTGTAGTCCCAGCTACTTGGGAGGCTGAGGCAGGAGAATGGCGGGAACCCGGGAGGCGGAGCTTGCGGTGAGCCGAGATTGCACTGCTGCACTCCAGCCTGGGCAACAGAGCAAGACCCTGTCTCAAAAAAAAAAAAAAAAAAAAAAAAAAAAAAAAAAAAAAAAAGCATCTGTCCTGGCACCCAGTAGATCCTCAATAAAGGTCATAGCACTTCCTCTATTTATTTTGCTTCATTTTACCCTGGCATGCTAGAGAAGATACTGAAACTAGTTGTTCACAGTCATTACACTTGAAGCAGGAAGACCCCTTACCAAAAATAACATCTCCCTAGGGCATTTCTAGGAACCAAAATGGCAAAAAAATTTGCATTTATAAACACAAGCAATTACTGTTTTGGCAGAAAGAACAAGGAGTCCAAAATGTGATCCTCTAACTGAGGCCCCTGCACCATTTGAGTCAGCTGACTCAATTACCCAGGGGTATTTTTTTCTGGTGTTCATAGTGTATGAATTTCTGTTCCCTGGCTGTCTCTTTGGTTGTCTCACTTTCTCCACCCCCCTTCCTTCTCTTTTTCTTGACTCTCTTAATACTGAACAGCTTTTTGTGTTCACTGCAAACAAAAGGGGTTAATGACAGTGATGAAGTTGTCATAACTGACCTGCTGGATCCTGTTACTAAACACCATCCCCAGCCTGTAATCATCACAAAGAACAGAGAAAACAAATAGCAACCCATTTGTACTTAGCTAATAATGCTCCCTTGCAAATAATTATGTTCCCACCCCCAGAGGATTTAAATGACTTGGGGCTCACGCTGCTTGTGATAACAGACAAAACTCCAGCATTCCCACAAAATTCATAATGTTCCCTTTTCTTCTTTTCTACGCCTTTCCATCGTTAGAGGAGATGTTGCCGAGATGGGTGCATTAAAGTTTAGGCTTTCCAGAGTTTATTTTGCTAACAACTTGAAAGGAAAAAAGCTAACTAGAGAACTGACTGGTCTTATTTGTTTTAGATTCTGGGCTTTACTAGGACTTCCTACTCTCAGAATCTCTGGACTGTAAACGCTGGGTGGGGTGGGAGCTTGGAATGTTATTCTGGGAAATTAATCACAAAGAAAAGAAAATCAACTCTAAGACTTCAGTTAGAAGATTTTTGAAAATGGCAGAACATGACTGGCCTTCATTCAAGTCAGAATATTTAAAGCAATCCTTGCTAAGAAGAACTTGATTTTGTATAAGCAGTCCCTTAAATACAGTTGCTTCTCAGGAAAACCACACACAATTGATGTTTGAATGGCTTTATTTACAAACATCTCACTCTGTAAGCCTCTGCAGGTATTTCTAGCCTCCCGGGGGGGCCACTGTCCCGTTTCACCTGTAATTTGGATCACAATTCTGTTTGTTGTCACACACATCATATGAACTGCTTTTCATGCTACTTTTATCCACAAAGCTTTACAAACTTTAATGGCAGCTCTATATATGACAGCTTTATAAAGATCTGCCAAAAGGTATGATACCAAGCTTTGGTTTTATGAAACTATTAGCTATTAGCATTGAAATGATGTTCAACACAGAAGTACTTTCCTTTCAATATGTGAGTGGAAACACATTTCTCTATGGGGACTGCTGGTCAGGGAGTCAGTCTAAAGAAAAGCCACAGTGTTGTGGTTCAGAGCATGGGCTCAAAAGAGAAATGGAAAAGAAGCCCAAGACCAGTCCTTCTGAGCTGTGTGACCTTAGACAAGTTGTCTAATCTCTCTGTGTCTCAGCTCTGTCTCAGTGTTGTTAATGGGACTGCCGTGAGAGCAATGCTGTAACATGTAAAAAGCACTTAGAACTGTGTCTAGCACACAGAAAGCACTCGATAAATATTGACCTGGTTAGCAGCAGCAGCAGCATCATTGGAGCATCTCTGCATCATACAGGGCCTGAAGGAAAGAGACCAGCACTGAGAATGAATAAAACAGTGCTGGCTCTGACCCGCTGGCTCTGGCATTGCTGAGTAACTAAGCAAGTCTCTTAAGCTTTTTAAATACCATTTTTCACCAATAACTAATGAAGGGATTGAAGGAGCAGGTCCCCTGATGTCTTTTCAAATTCTGAAATTCTCCAGCTTTATTTAATCCTGCAGTGAATCCTTTTGCAAAGTAAAGAATACTTGCTCCCCTCAATAACATCTTATGAGTTTAGGTTTCGGTGCATAGGGCAATACCCAGGGCATAAATCATTTCCACTGTCACCATAGCCCGCAGGTGAGGTGAGCAATCCATTAGCTTGCTTCTGGAAACAAGTCTGTCTGTATTTGTTCCCCCAGCATCTGCACTCAGCACACTGACTTTGCTCAACATATGTGTTGGATGGATAAGTGAGTAAATGAATGAATGACATAAAGATCGTAGATTGCCTCAGCCTTCTATTGGAAAATAACCTAAAGGGAGGGGGGAAATTACTACTTAAAACCACAAGTGCCACTCAAGGGATGCCTCCTATGAAAGGAGGAGTGCTAACTGCCAGGTCCCCACGGGTCCTTGGTGCTGCTTATGGCCTGGAAGGCCTCTCCTGCAGCCAAGAGCCCTGATGTGCTTGGGCTGTGCAAAGGTGAGTCTGGGAACTTTAGGCGTAGGAATGGAGAGAGCTCACTCCCTTTGCCTAAGAAAGGGGACTTAGAGGGGAACTTGAAAGAGGGAGTAAGAGAGAGAGCAACAAGAGGGGCCGAGGCTAGGCACTCCATGCAGTGGCTGCCAAGCCTGGAGGTGGGGTGGTCTGGAAAACATTCCGGAACAGGAAATCTGTTCTTCTGTCTTCTGTGCCATTTTAAGTTCTGTACAGCAATGCCTGCTTTCCCAGTGACCCTTACAACTTCCCAGCTTGTATTTATGGGTACTTTGATGGAAAGTTGCAGGGGAAACAGGGAATCAGGGCTGGGATCAATACTAGGACCGAGATAAAGGAACAGCTGTAAGAGCAAGAGAACAAGAACTAAGCAAAAGCAGGGAATTTGGAGCCTGCCGTGATGATGGGAACGTGGGCTCTGAAGATCCGCAGACAGCCAAGGCAGGCCTTGGCCTCTCCATGGGACTGGAAAGCCCATCTTGTCTCCCTCTCAAGGAGTAAGAAGATGACTTCTGGATATGTGAGTCACAAAAGGCCAGAACTTTTCTGCATCATAAAGTCACCTCTGGCCCTTAGCCTAGTGGCCTTCCCTCCAGCATTCTATCCAAAAGGACACATGCCATTTAGCTGGGAAATTATATCAAAACCAATCCAGGAAAGGCTACGACCAACCCCAACCTGCTGAGAAAATTTGTACAGATCTCCCACAGCACCCCCTTACAAGGGCAGGTCATTTGAGGGCAGGTCATTTGAGGGCATGCCACCTGGGCCAGTGGCAGCAGGTACTGAGCAAATCTACCCCCCACCTCTCAGAGCTTGTCTCTTCCTGTCCTGGCCAGGTCTGTTTCTTCTCTCTTGATCAACAGAAATAACTCCCAAACTGCTTGCTATAGAGCAGCTCATGAATAGAGATTCAAACAGGTCACACTCAATTATGAAATCAGGGTGCCTGGGCCAGGCCTGGCATAACCCTGATCCCAGAGGACCACCCCTACCCTCCCCAGGGAGCCACCAGAGAAGCTGTCACATGCTCCTAAGACGTGCTTGCCACCAGCACCCCCAGACACTTATGTGCTAAAATTGCCAACATGCAGATTCGGATTCAGAGGTCCAGTCGAGGCCTGAGAATCTGCACTCCTTGCAAGCCCCCAGGTGGTGCCAACACAGCAGAAACATTGACATCTTAGGCCCCACCACAGACTCAAGCCTAATCTTCACTGGAACAAGATGCCCAGGCAATCTCCCACCCTGAAGTTGTTCAGGCTGGCCTCACTTAGGGGAGGGAGTTCCAGATTAGAGAAAGGTCAGATCAGCGGAGCCCAAATGGACAGCCACCAGACAAAGGAGGAGAGGAGGGAGAGGCAGGTCAGAGAGCTCAGCAGGACTTGAGTCTGCAGCATCTGGAGCCACAGTGGGGAATTGAAGCCCTCCTCGGGGCACCAGAAAGCCAGTGGAAGGTTTCCAAGAGGAGAGTGACAAAATCAGATGGACCATTTTATAGGATTCTTCTGGCTGGGGATACAGGTCCAGTTGGACGGGGAGGATAGTTGAATTAAGGGATGCCCTAGAGAGAGCTAGGGTAGCAGTCCAAGAGACCCAGATGAGGATAGCTGCAGTAAGCAGGCCAGCACTTCACTCATGGTCCAGGGTGATTTGCAGGCCTCTGAAGCAGCCAAGTACAAAATGAAGGCCCTCCCACTTCCCTTCTCCCTGGACCAGATCTCTCTGACTTCTCACCTGGAAGGTGCCCACAGGTTGCCAACTCCTTGTCCTGTTTCCAAACCCTCCCTCCTTCAATCCATCTGACACTCTCCTGCCCCTGCTCAAAAACCTTCAATAGCTCCCCATTGCCTGCCAAATGATCTGCAAACTCCTCCACCCACACTTTTATGTTCTACTTCTATGTCTGCCTAACTCGTGACACAGTAGTTCACACTTTCATTCATGCAACAAATATTTATTGAGTACTATCAATGTGGCAGGCACTAAAAAGAAATCACTCATCTGCCAAGGCACATAATCAATTTCAGGAGGCTTATAGCCACACTAAAATGCTCTTCCAAATAAGCACTTTGGCTGTAGCAAATGAAAATAATAATAGAAAACACTTATTAACTACTAACTTTGTGCCAACTATCATGTTAAACACTTTGTGGGACTATTTTAATAATCTTCCTCAGACACCTATAATGGAGAGGGTTGGCCTCATTTTTTTGTTTTGTGGGTTTTTGTTTTGTTTGTTTGAGACAGGGTCTCACTCTGTCACCAAGGCTGGAGTGTAGTGGTGTGATCTCAGCTCACCATAGCCTCAACTTCCTGGGTTTAAGCAGTCTTCCCACTTCAGCCTCCCAAGTAGCTGAGACCACAGGGATATGTCACCATGCCTGGCTAATTTTTTTGTTTTCTCGGGGGGGTGGGTGCTACCATGTTGCCCGGGCTGATCTTGAACTCCTGAGCTCAAGCGATCCACCCACCTCAGCCTCCCAAAGTGCTGGGATTACAGGCGTGAGCCACTGCGCCCGGCTGGTTGGGCTCATTTTAGCCAAAAGAAAAATCTTAAGTCACTTGCAAAGTAAGTGCAACAACTAAATTCATAGGATATGAATTCAGGCAGTCTCAACCCAGGACTTCTCCCTCAACCCCTGTCCTCTGAATGTCCTTGTACTCTAAGTCATGGAGCTGTGAGTGAAACAACATCAAATAAGGCATGTTAAAGTGCACAATAAAACCCCATTCAAATTCTCTTTCCACCTCGCCTCCTGCTACTCCCAAGTCCTCCCACGATGCCCGGGTCACACTGACCAAGCAATTCCAGCCTTGAGGGTTTTGTCTTCCTTTTCCCTTTGTCTGGAACACTCTCCTTCAAGGCCTTTTTTTGGCCTCTCACCATTCAGATCTCTGCTCAGATATCACCCCTGGCATCTCTGGGAGAGAAGCCACTAAGACACTTGTAGGCAATAATGCAAATCTGCCAAAAATTCTCTTGGTGGGCTCCTATCATGTTCTAAGCCCTTTTCTCCTGTTTCCTTTTTTCTCTCTTCCTCTCCACTTCCTCCCACCTCCCCTTGCCCCTTTAGCCCTTCAAGAACAAGTGCCTCTCTCTTCTCCTCCATGCTCTCCTCCTTAATCAAAAGCTGCTCTCATCAAAAGATGTCCTGTCCATCATATACGCCTTAGTGTGAATTTTTTGGTAGGTCAATTTTCCCAGAAATGTCTGATTTATTTTTTTTTATTTTTTTATTTTTTTGAGACCAAGTAAGTCTTGCTCTGTCACCTAGGCTGGAGTGCAGTGGCGCGATCTCGGCAATCTCAGCACCCTGCAACCTCAACCCCCACCTCTTGGGTTCAAGCACTTCTCCTGCCTCAGCCTCCTGAGTAGCTGGGATTATAGGCATGTGCCACCATGCCCAGCTAATTTTTGTATTTTTAATAGAGTTTCACCATGTTGGCCAGGCTGGTCTCCAACTCCTGGCCTCAAGTGATCTCCCTGCCTTGGCCACTCAAACTGCCGGGATTACAGGTGTGAATCACCACACCCGGCCAGGAGTGTCTGAATTTTAAACCATATGCTTGATTATAAAATAGTAGAGTTTGCCTTTCTTAAAGGAATTTCATAGAACAGGATTGCTAGTTGTGTGTGTGTGTGTGTGTGTGTGTGTGTGTGTGTGTGATGTGTTAGGGGCAGCAGGTTTTTCCTTAACCCCAGGAATCATTCAGGCTGACTTTGTTTGGCTGGAATAATTTCAGGCATCGTGATACAGTTGAAAGGAAAGAGGATGGACATTAAAATAAGGAAGGCCTCAATTTGAATCTCGCTTCTAATAGTACTCAAATTATCTTAGACTATGTGATCTCACTCTGACTCCCAGTTGTTTCCTTTATAATGTGAGGGTAATTAACTATTGTAAAGATTATTGTAAGGGCTAGATGAGATCACAGGACACACGATAAGGGCTCAGTGGGGCTGGAATGCGTGAAGTCCTCTTTGGAGCAGTCAGGCCTGATGGACCCAGTGCCTGGGCTCGAAGACACCTACACACACTCCCAGGGCCCCCACTGCTTATAATTGTTTCTGGAAATAACTGGGCATGAAACTTGGCAGGAGACCACAAAACGTCCTGGAATCCTGGCCACTGTCGAGTCTAGAATGCTCTCCTCCAGAGAATCACATTCTTGGGGCCAGTGTTGGAGCACGGAAGACTTAATTGGGGATTGGAACTGCTCCAGCCCTGAAGCCCTCCTTCCTGTCCCTATAACCAGCAAATGTCACTGTCTGTCTTGCCAGGCTAACAACCTTTCTCATAAGCATCACCAAACCTGACCAGACATCAGTCCCCTGAAAAGAATCATAATCCAGCCACCATAAACCCAAAAGCCAAAGTGGTAATTATCTAAAGATGAGGAAAGGTTTCCTCCCAGGCCCTCCAGGGGCCAAGGAAGTTCTCACATTAAACAGTTACACTGATCTCCATTGATTTCTTCAGTCCATCAACCAATTATTTAGCAACTTTTTATTGGAAACCTACTGTATGTGAGGTACCGGGATGACAGTGGTGGACAGGTAGACACCCTCCACCTTCATGGAATAACATATTTGCAGGGGGGTGCATTGGCAGTTAATTGGTTAATTTATTAAAATTGTGCTATGAGACAAAATGATGTAATAGATGTCTTAGAAGAGCCCACAATTGGTTGTGGGTCCAGGAGGCCTTCTCTGAGGAGGTGACATTTAAGCTGAGAACTGAGGGAGGAATAGAAGGGGGTCAGAGACAGCCTCCAGGTGGACCATACAGCCAGGCAAAGGCCCTGGGTGGCAAAGAAGGAGCATAGCTGGGAAGCAAAAAGTAGGATGTGTGATGATACCTGAGACTGGGCAGAGGCCAGACCCTGCAGGGCCTTGGAGGCCACACCAAAGAGCTGGGTCTTTGTCCTGAGAGCAATGAGAAGCCAGAGATGGGCTTTCAGCAGGGATGTGACATGATCCAATTGACCTTGTGAAAGAGAACTCTGTCTGCTCTCTGGATAACCTTTCCCTCCCTTTAACACAGTCCAGAAAAGGCATGTGCAGTGGTGGGGAGGAGGCTGGATTTTTCTGGAGGACTTTCCTTATAAACTGCTTTAAATAGAAATGAGAGGAAGCAAACAAATGATAGCTCTGTCCATCCAGGCCTTAATTTTTCTAAACAAACAAGAACCATGGGCAACTGCAGGCAAAAGTGTTTCCACCCTTGAGGTCTTGAAAAGAAATGTCTGTTTCACCTCTTCCTCAGAAGTGCAGGGAACAGTGTGTGCTATGCAAATAGATGCCACATACAGATGGTAACTTTTTGGGCTAATTGGCTGGGGGCAAAAGCTCTCCGGGGCTCACCCAGGGACGGTGTATTTGACAACATCTGACCTCTCCCCTGTGCTCACTGATCTTTCTTACTCCATCAGTCCAGCTCCCATCCATGTGGACACTGAGCACATGATCAGGAAGCTTCCCAGGCTGAATCCTTGCTCAAGAAATGTTGCTGCAGCTAACAGCCCACTGGGGAGTCTTTGTGACTCTTTTGATCACCCCTTAGAATCTAGCAAATTGCAAGAGAAAAAGCGATTTCCCAAGACTGGAATTACAATCCAGATGTCATGGGATGTTTGGCTCAGAAAGCCTTCATCTGCTGGTCATGAGTTACGGGATTTCAGCAGCTCTCCAGGGAGTTTTCTCCCATCTACAAATGGTGTGGTTGTCTGTCACCAGCACTTAAACTGGGTGAGATCTGTTGGCTGATGTGATATTGTGACTTATAAAGATTAATAGATATTCTTATTACATATTCGTATATATTCATATTCATGTATACATTAAATATTTGTGTATATATAGATATATATTTGGTCTTCATCCATTTCCTGGCACAGAGCTCCTAAAATCCTTGGAACCCTCAAAATGTTAAGTGTCTTTTGTATGTTAGTGAGATGACTGGTGGCTAGGGTCCCTAGACAACTTCAAGATGGGGACTGGTTACCCACAAAACCAAGGCATGATTAGAGGGTTGAGACTAAAAAACAAAACATAGAGTCTGGCTCTGTTGCCCAGGCTGGAGTGCAGTGGTGTGATTACCACTCACTGCAGCCTCAACCTCCCAGGCTCAAGCAATCCTCCCACCTCAGCCTCTGAGTAGCTAGGACTAAAGGCACACACCATCATGCCCAGCTATTTTTTTTTTTTTTTTTTTTGTAGAAATGGGGATTTTGCTATGTTACCCAAGCTGGTTTCAAACTCCTGGTCTCAAGCAATCCTCCTGCCTCAGCCTCCCAAAGTGCTGGGATTGCAGGCATGAGCCACCATGCCCAGCCAAATCAGATTTCTTGATTACATTCTTTATCTCCATGCAGAGACAAATCTTTTGTATTAGTCATTGCTGTGTAACAATATGACCACACACTTAACAGCTTAAAACAACAAGAAGACATTTTTGCAGCCAAAAAAACATGAAAAAAGCTCAATATCACTGATCATTAGAGAAATACAAATCAAAACCACAATGAGATACCATCTCATGCCAGTTAGAATGCAATTATTAAAAAGTCAAGGAACAACAGATGCTAGCAAGGCTGTGGAGAAGTAAGAATGCTTTTACTCTGTTGGTGGGAATGTAAATTAGTTCAACCATTGTGGAAGACAGTGTGGCAATTCCTCAAGGATCTAGAACCAGAAATCCCATTTGACCCAGGAATCTCACGACTGGGTATATACCCAAAGGAATATAAAGCATTCTATTATAAAGATACATGCATGCATATGTTTACTGCAGCACTATTCACAATAGCAAAAACATGGAACCAACCCAGATGCCCATCAGTGATAGACTGGATAAATAAAATATGGTACATAATACACCATAGAATACTATGCAGCCATAAAAATGAACGAGATCATGACGTTGCAGGGACATGGATGGAGCTGGAAGCCATTATCCTCAGCAAACTAACACAGGAACAGAAAACCGAACATCACATGTTCTCACTCATAAGTGGGAGCTGAACAATGAGAACACATGGATACATGGAGAGGAATACACACCGGGGCCTGTCAGGGGTGGGTGGGGGAGGAAGAGCACCAGGATAAATAGCTAATGTATGTGGAGCTTAATACCTAGGTGATGGGTTGATAGATGCAGCAAACCACCATGTCATACACCTATGTAACAAACCTACATGTCCTGCACATATATCCCAGAAATTAAAATAAAATTTAAAAATAAATAATTTTTTTAAAAAAAATACACATTTATTATCTCAAAGTTTCTGTAGGTCAGGGGTCTGGGTATGGATTAGCAAGGCCCTCTGTTCAGGGTCCTACAAGGCTGCAATTACATGTCAGCCAGGGCTGTGGTTTCATGTGAGGCTTACTGGGGAAGGATCCACTTCCAAGTTGATGTAAAGTGCTGCCAAAATTTAGTTTCTTGTGGTCTATTGGATTTAGGCTGTTAGATTTTTGCTGACTGTTGGCCAGAGGCTTCCCTTAGCTCCTAGAAGTAGCACTAATTTCCTTGCCACATGGGCCTCCCAAACATGGCCCAAAGCATCTCAAGATGGGTATTATAATCTTTTACATCCCATCACCTTTGCATATTGTATTGGTTAAAATCCAGTCATAGATCCCACACACGCTCAAAGGGAAGGGCCCACAAAAGGCCAGGGACACCGAAAGATGGGATCATGGGGCTGCCCATGAGCCCAGAGTCTGTCTGCCACAACTCTAGAAAGCTTTCCTCCATTGAAGAGAACAAAACTGTTAGCCACTGGTTCAAGTAGCTTGCTATTTCATGTATATATTCTTAATCCATTGGAGTCTTAGTCTGAGCTGCTATAACAGAATACCCAAGACTGGGTAATTTACAAACAATAGACATTTCTTTTCTCGTGGTTCTGGAGGCTGGGAAGTCCAAGAGCAAGGTGCCAGCAGGTTCCATTGTCTGGCAAGGGCTGATCTTTGCTTCCAACACAGTGCCTTGAGCACTGCATCCTCCAGAGGAAAGGAACTCTGTGTCCTCACATAGTAGAAGGCAGAAGGGCAAGCCAGACTGTGTGAAGCCTCTTTTGTGAAAGCCTTAATCCTATTCATGAGGGGAGGAACCCTCATGACCTAATCACCCCTTAAAGGCGCTACCTCGCAGCTGGACAGGGTGGCTCACGCCTGTAATCCCAGCACTTTGGGAGGCCAAGGTGGGCGGATCATGAGGTCAGGAGATCAAGACCATCCTGGTTAACACAGTGAAACCCTGTCTCTACTAAAAATACAAAAAATTAGCCAGGCGTGGTGGTGGGCGCCTGTAATCCCAGCTACTCGGGAGGCTGAGGTGGAAGAATGGTGTGAACCCAGGAGGCGGAGCTTGCAGTGAGCCGAGATCAAGCCACCGCACTCCAGCCTGGGAGACAGAGCGAGACTCCATCTCGAAAAAAAAAAAAAAAAAGGTGCTACCTCTTAATAGCATCACATTGGCCATTAAGTTTCACCACCTGAAGTCTGGAGGGAACACATTCAAATCTTAGCATGTATGTGTGTATGTATATCTACATGTATACACACATATATATAATTGATATATAGTTAATAGATAAATAGGCAGAGATATCACTTGGCTAAAATGTATGCTTTTAACAAATAATTAGCTCTATCAACACAATGTACAGGGTGTTGAATGGATGAGCCAGGGTGAAGGGTGGTCCCCCAGACTCCAAGGAGATACTTAATAAAATAATATAATTACATGTGAGGATACAATACATGGGGATTGTATCCCAAAGTACCTCAGCCTAAACATTGACTTGGAGTGAAAATGGATCATGGCACAGCACATCCAGCAGGGACCAGGAACCCAGGGTGTTATATGCACAGTTTGAATCTCGACGTTACTATACACTGGCTGAGAGAGCTTAGGCAACTGGCTTGACCCCCCAAAATCTGTGGTTCTTTAATTAGGAAGCAGGAACAATAATGAGTTTGTCATGAGGATTTACTGACATCATGTGTATAACTGTGCTTTATGTTAGAATGGCTAAAATGAAAAATACAAACAAAACCAACACTGGTGAGAATGCAAACAGAGCTCTTCTGTGGCCCTGGTGTGAGTGTAAATTGGTTTGACCATTTTGGAAAGTTGTTTAGCAGTATCCACAAAAGCTAACTGTGTGACCAAGGAATTTTAACTCCATGATATACACCCTACAGAGATGAGCGCTTATGTAGACCAAGAAAACCTGTACATGAATGTTCACAGTAGCTTTATTCTCAGCCCAAACTGAAACAACCCAAATATTCATCAACAACCTAAGGCAGTGGTCGTCAACATTTTTGGCACCAGGGACTGGTTTCATGGAAGACAAATTTTTCATGGACAGGGTCTGGGGAGATGGTTTCGGGATGATTCAAGCACATTACATTTATTGTGTGCTTTATCTCTATCATTATTACATTGTAATATATACTGAAATAATTCTACAACTCACAGTAGTGTAGAATCAATGGGAGCCCTGAGCTTGCTTTCCTGCCACTAGATGGTCCCATCTGGGGGTGATGGGAGACAGTGACAGATCATCAGGCATTAGATCCTCATAAGGTGCACACCACCTAGATCCCTCACATGCACAGTTCATGTTGAGAATGTAATTCCTCCACTGATCTGACAGGAGACAGAGCTCAGGTGGTAATATGAGCAATGGCAAGTAGCTGTAAATACAGATGAAGCTTGGCTTGGTCATCTGCAGCTCACCTCCTGCTATGCAATCCGGTTCCTAACAGGTACCGGTCTGTGGCCAGGAATTGGAGACCCATGATCTAATGGATACATTGTAACATGTTCACACAGCATAATACTACACAGTGATAATAAAGCACACGCCACCATGGCATGCAGCAATTTGGTTCACACAGACGTACTGTTAAGGAAGTCAGACACAAAAGAATGCATGTTGTTTGAGACCACAAAAATGTGAAAGTGAAAAACAAGCAGAACTGGTCAACGCTGATAACGATCAGAATAGTGGTTACCTTGGGTGGATATTGACCTTGGGTAGATACCTCCTGGATATTGACCAGGAGGGAGCTTCCTGGGGGCTGGAAATGTTTTATATCTTGAGCCAGTCGTGGTTACATGGTTTTATACATGTTATTGACCCATGCACTCATAGAGTTACACACCTCAATAAAATATGTTTTAACATAAGAAAATAAAAGCAAAGTATTTGGTGCTGACCCTCTGTTCCAATCCCTAACCTTCTTGGCCATAGAGCAGCAGACTGCCTTGATTGTCCTTACCTCAGGCATCAAGAGAGAGGCCATCCATCATTTCCCAGCCCAAGATTTCTTCCACACAATGATGCTGACCAGCGAGGCAACATGGGTATGCAACTATGTGAGTTATTATCTATACCTATGTGAGTTATTATCTACATCTACAAGAGTTATTATCTAATCTACACAAACTTGATCAGAGGCAGATGGAGATGCACAGTTTGCATCCTGCCTAGAGTTCTCCAATGCAACACAAAGTCTCTCGTTCCTCTGCTCTCTCTCTTCCTTCCATGCAAGATTGTCCCCACAGTGTCCCATCTAGGACCCTTTGAGATCTGCACATCTAGTTCTCTCTCTGTCTCCCTCCCTCCCACTCCCTCTTTTAGAGACAGGGTCTTACTCTGTTGCCCAGGCTGGCATGTAGAGGCATGATCATATCTCACTGCAGCCTCAACTTTCTGGATTCAAGCGATCCTCCTGTCTCAGCCTCCCAAGTAGCTAGTGATTCTTCCCATATTATTGTAATGATAACACTGGAGGTTTGGTGTCTTGAACCTCCATGTTTAGGACCTGAATGGCCCTTAGTAGTAAAAAAAAAAAAAAAAAAGCAAAAAACAAAAAACCTCTTGCTGTCTTCTTCCTGACATATAAATTATATCATGCTCTGTGACCACGATGACATGAATGACAGGTGTTTCCTTCCACATACCTCCATATCACAGACACCAGCTGGGTTTAAAACAACTTGGTTTTCATTATGCTTGTCCCTGGGCAGGACTCTGCATAGGAGTGTTTTCCTTCACTCACATCTATCTACTCATTCCTACCATATTGTCAGACCTCTTTCATGTTTCCTGTTGCTCTCCATCGCTGAGCACGCCATAAGGACTCAGTAAATGGGAGCAGTGAACACTCCTTAGCAAACTGAGCATGACAGTCGCTAGAAAAGTGAGCCCTGCAAGATAGCAGGTATAACTCACGCAGACCTATCACACTGTTACTCAATTCACCCTCAGACTGCTCTCACACTCTCCACTCTGACTCGAGGTATAACAACAACTTTATGATGATTAAATTCAATTTTGCTTCCTTCTGAGATCCTTCAATTGCAGGAAGAGAGGCCCTAGCTTTGTGTTTTTTATGCTGGAACTCAAGGCCAATCGGTAGGTCATGGAATACATTTACATGGATGCTAGCAGCATTTTTACATAATGAAGTGAAATAGAATGGAATAAAAATCATCAGAGTGAGTCATACACAGTTAGTTTTAAGCATCGTTAAGTGAAATATCTGTTTCAGATATGTGTGTGTGTGTGTGTGTGTGTGTGTGTGTGTGTGTGTGTGTGTGTGTGTGTGTATTCCACTGCTTTGTATTAAATAAAATGTACTTCTTACCATGGGCCATGATCAAAGACTTCCAGAGTCCCTGAACCCAAAAATGTATCCACAAGCATTCCAGTCCCTGCAAAGGTAAATTAACAAACTGACTTCACCCAAGTGAACTATAGAATTGAGTTTCTAAAACAGAGGTCAGCCCCTGATCTGTGGTGGCCCCAATCAAGATATAACCACCCCATAAGAAGCTCTGCCAACAACAGCTTAAGAATTAGCCTCACTTTCCCCACTTTAATGTAGAAATGGAAATTGCGACCACAATGATCAATGCAAATTGTTTTAGGTGAAGACACTCTCTGACCTCCCGGGTAGATGTAAGCACTTTAGAGAACAGGCTTTGAGAGTGTGGCCTTTTAAGAGATGAGTCACTCCTAATAGGCCCGTTTCTAGGCCAAAATGAGTGCTGTGTGATTTGGAGCAAAGTGCTTCACCTCTTTGGACTTCTGCTTTTTGACTGTGAAACAAAGAGTAAGTAGGGCTGGGAGGGTCCTTGCAGGGAAGTCTGGAAGCTTGTTGTGTTCAGCTGGTGCAGAGGCACTAGCTTCTCCCTTTTCATCACCTTCTCCCTGGGAAGGAGACAGAATCTTTCCTTCCCCCCTACCCTGCTTTTTTTTTTTTTTTTTTTTTGTACTTCTGCATTGCCTCATTCATAGAAAGGAGACGAAGTTAACATAAACAAGAGGGTTGGGCTAGATTATGATTTCTCAACATTGGAAACCCATGTCTCCTTTCAGTAAAATGGAAACTGTATGTGCTTGGACCACCTTTGCAGGCCTTGTTCTTCCCTGTGCCAAGTTCAGACCAGACCTAGGACACCTAGAAGGGAGAAGGGAGGGAAGGAAGAGAGGGAGGGAGGACGGGAGGAGGAAGGGACAGAGGGAAGACGAAGGGATGAAGAGAGGGAGGAAGAAAGTAGGAAAGTGGAAGAAGTAAATCCAACTGAAACAGTATGGCCAAGGGCTGTGGATTTTATTGAAGATGAGGTGGAGATATGAAGGAGGGAGGGATGACATCACTCGTCACACAGCAAAACTGCCCCAGTACCCTCTTTCGGCCTCTCTGCTCTTTTTTCCTGTTCTTTGAGTACAGAGACTACATCTACTGGATTATTCTGTTGGCAACTTGGTTATGCTGGGAACCACATTTCCCAGACCTCCTTTTTCTGTATGTTCCTAGGTTAGAGTTGCCCCAAAATGAGGTCGTGCAAGACCAGGGAGGCTCACAGAAAGCAGCAGCCGTTACACTCTGAAGGTCATCATTGGTTAGAAGCAGTGAGGGGTGGCCAGACACAGAGGGGCCAGCAGCTTCCAGTTTGTCCTCCATCTTCCCTGCTCTGTATCTAGCTCTCCCCTGACCCTGCTGACCAGCAGTGATGGCAAGCCCACCCTCAGACCCTTAGCTGCAGATTCGCAGAGGCAGTCACCGTGGAGAACTAATACATTCCATAGACTTCTAAATCAGCCCCTTTCCTGGTGCCTGTGCACCAGCTCAATACATCAAGCTTCGGACTTCCCTGCAAGCTCCTGACTCATTCACTTGCACCAGCCCTTGTTAGTGATCCTCAATGCCCTCAATGGACCTTCTTCCCCAGCTTCTCCTACAAGCGTGTATCATCTGATTCCTGTAACGCAGTTCTTATTCCAAACATACCACCGTGTGGCTCTGCTTCCCGGACTAACCTGTCACTGACACACCTAGTTTCTGCCCCCGCACCCAAACCGCTATCCTCTCTTCAAAGATAGCAGAAATGAGATTCAACTGGAGATACCAATGAAGAGCTAGACTCTGCAAGTTCTCAAAGTTTGGATATGAAGTGTGGGCTGAATTCTGAGAACAAAAGGGAGCCATTGAATGTGTTAAGCAGGCACTGGGGCATGATTTGTTTTTTTTGTTTGTTTGTTTTGTTTTTTCAGAAAGACTGCTGTGAACATAATGGGTTACTGGAGGGCCAGAGAGATCGTGGGGAGACCAGTGAAAGGGCTGTCACATATGTTCCCAATTATTTATTTTCATCTATATAAATGGAGCAATTGTTCAATGAAAGTTAAACTTTAATCATGGCATGAAAGGGAATAAATCACTTGTCGAGTAAATATTTACTGTTTCTGGACCATGGCTCCTCAATAAAATGTGGCTGTCTCCTCTTTTCCCATCCAGTATCCAGCATAAAAACCAGAATTTAAGAACCCCTCTGCTGGGTGTGGTGGCTCACGCCTGTAATCCCAACACTTTGGGGAAGCCAAAGCAGGCAGATCGCTTAAGCCCAGGAGTTTGAGACCAGCCTGGCCAACTTGATGAAACCCTGTCTCTACAAAAAATACAAAAAATACAAAAAAATAGCCAGATGTGGTGGTGTGCACCTGTAGTCCCAGCTATTTAGGAGACTGAGGTGTGAGGATGGCCTGAGCCCAGGAGGCAGAGGTTGCAATGAACTGAGCTGGCACCACTGTGCCCCAGCCTGTGTGACAGAGCAAGACCCTGTCTCGAAACAAAACAACAAAAACAAACAAACAAAAAACCCCTCAAATCGTGACAACACGGATTAAATCAACCAAATAAACCAGAAAATATGAACAAGTAACACCGAGAGAAAACAGACACAGGGGACACCTTAAACAGTAACAACGGCAGCATGGTGGTACCAGGTACCAGGTTTGTAGAAATTTGTTCATCTACAATAAGAAAATGTTACAATGTTCAAAAGGAAAAATGGAAGAAAAAATATCACAGTCTCCCTTGCCATCCTTCCACTGCCTTTTCAGCTCCGTTTCAACACTCATGCTTCTTTCAGCTCATCAAGAACAGGCTGTGTGCATATCAATTTCCAGAGCAGTTTTCTGAGGCTCCAACTCTGTATGATATTATCCTTCTGAAAATTAAGTCCTAAAAGAAGCACCACTATTTTTTTCTTATCTGCTGGGAAAAAAATGAAGGATAAGGAAGGGAAAGATAGATTTTGATCGCATATTCTGACTCCCAGTTAAAGCAAAACGAAAACAAGATACAGCTGCCTTGAGCTTCATTCTTTTGAATTTCTGCTTTGAGGTTTTCATTCAATAACAACATTTGATTGAGAAAGTTCCCCCCAAAACCTGAAGGGGCCTATGGATCTGAGTTAACAGCATTTACCCAACAGCCCAAAGAAAAATTATTTTCATATCTTCTGAAATTAAGGGAACTATCTTTATTCCCATCTCATAAAAAGGAAGTGAAACGTAATGATGAAGCTGAACTACAGTAGCCCACAGTGTCCTTTTGTTCCCCCAAGTGGATGCTCTCAGATTGCAACTTTGAGGAGAAGCTCACGTGGGTAATAAAGGCTCTGGGAGGGCACAGACCCTGAAATACCAGGGGTTTGGCAGAAATTAAGTGAAGCATCTGAGGAAGCTTCTAATGTTCATTCTATTATTTTTTTGGATGAGTAATCATCTCTTCCTTTCTATTGGTCGATCTCTCTCTCTCTCTCTCTCTCACACAGACACACACACACACACACACACACACACACACACACAATTCCTTTTAAAAATACTCTATGAGGCCAGGTGCCACGATTCACCCCTGTAATCCCAGCACTTTGGGAGGTCAGGGCGGAAGATTCATTCGAGTCCAGGAGTTCAAGACCAGCCTGGACAACACAGTGAGACCTCATCGCTACAAAAATTTAAAAAAAGAAAAAAATTAGCTGGGTATGGCCTCAACTACTCAGGAGGCTGAGGCAGGGGCATCACTTGAGTCTGGGACGTTGAGGCTACAGTGAGCTATGAATGCACCATTGCACTCCAGCCTGGGCAACAGAGCAGGACTCTGTCTCCAAAAAAAAAAGAAAGAGAAACAGACAAAAAAAAAGAAAGAAAGAAGAAAGAGAGAGAGAGAGAAAGAAGAAGGAAAGAAAGAAAGAAAGAAAGAAAGAAAGAAAGAAAGAAAGAAAGAAAGAAAGAAAGAAAGAAAGAAAGAAAATGGAAGTACCCTATGAATAAACCCGGGTAACAATTTCCAAGTAGCAGCCTGCTGCCTCTTCCCTGTCACATTGCTCACACTCCCAGAAATTCCCTCCCTCACCGTGACACTACAAGTACCTTATATTCCCTACTCTTCTGGAAAAAAAAAAAAAACCACTACTGCCTTTGTTTCACTCCTAAGGCTCTGATTATTTTTTGCTCTGTGCCAGCCATGTGTCAGGTGCTGGAGGCACCAGGAACACCAGCACGGGCAGAGGCCCTGCCCTTGAAGAACTCTCATTCTAACAGGGGATAAATGAACCAGATGACAAGGGAATAAATGAACCAGATACTGTGAGTCTGTAAAAGTGTTGTGAAGGAACTAAACAGTAATTTGTAAAGAGTGTCAAAGAAGGAAGATTTTCTTTAGCAGGTGATCAGGGAAGGCCTCTCTGAGGAGAACCTAAGGTAGATTCCAGGAGGAGAAGTCAGCACAAGTGCATTCTAGGCAAAGAGAATAGCAGGTGCAAAGGTCCTGGGGCAGAAATGAGCTCAGAGGATTTAACATTCGGTGAGTTGTGGGGTGGGTGAGATTGTAGCTGATAAGGTCAGATAGCTGGAGAGTGGTCAGTTATAAAACCTGTAAAGAGCAATGGGAACAATGGAGGGGGTTTGCCCATGTGTGGGAAGGCCTGTATTTCTTTTATGGAATATTCATCATCTTTTTGCCCAAAGTCTCCAAACAAGTAGACTCTCCTTGACTGTCAAGATAAACAGATATTCCTATGTGTAGATCACTGTAAACACTTTAAGTGCTAGGAATTCATACCAGGCCTCGTAAACTCTAAATTTTAGAACTAGAAGTTATCCCTGAAGATCATTTATTTTGATATTGTTCTGCATTCTCTGAATAACATTGTCTTACTTGATTAGAAAAGTGATAAAGGCTGAATCCACTGAAAATAGTTCGCATATGAGCAATGAAGACTCAGCTAATTCACTTAAACTATATAGGCTACTTATTGACCTTTGAACAAGAATTCAACAGTGTCAGCTTCAGGTAAGGCCTGATCCAGCTGTCTGATATGATGTCCAGGACCTGCTCTTTCCATTGCTCTGTTCTGTCGTTTCTAGTGTAAGTTTCTGCCATCCTTAGTATAAGCTCCTCCTTAGGCTGGCTGTTTTTATAATTTCAGGATAGCTGTCTGCACCTACCTACCATGACTATCTATCATCTTCCCTAGTAATGTCTAATAAAAGCACTCGGGGTTTCAACTTACCCAGCCGACATCTTAAGATTAAATTTGGACCAACTTAGGTCACATGCCCACCCCTGCACCCGTGAACCAATCACTGTGGCTGGAGAAACACAAGGACCTCATGGCTCAGCTTGGGTTACATACTCTACTCCTAGATTCCAGAAAGTGGGGTCACCTTCCTTAGAATCACATCAGCTAAGATTAGAGAGAGGATGATTTCCCTAAAGCAAAATCAGTCATATTGTCAAAGTTAGGAATGGTAGGTGGATGTCTGAAGTAAACCTTCAGGTCACTTGTCAAAAACGAACACTCAGATACATAATTCTTATAAAAGTTACAGTTAACAGAGCTAACTCAAAGAAGTCAACAGGTGTCACTAGTGACCACCAGGAAGGTGGGTTATATTAGTCACGATATGCAAACTGCTATAACAAACTATCCCTAAATCTCAGTGACTTGACACAACAACGGTTTGTCAAAGAAGTCCAAGATAGCATGGGTTGGAAACCACAGTGCTCCACACAGTCATTCAGGGACCCAGGCTCTTTCCATCAAATAGCTCTCTCCTATACCCAAGGTCCTTGGGGATCTTCATGAGATTTGTTACATCCAATGAGCAGATGAGGAAAGAGAGTACACAGAAAAGGCACAGCTACCCTTAATTGTCTTGACCCAGAGGTAACACATGACACTTTTGGTCTCTTTCCATTGGCTGGAACTAGTCACATGGTGCCACCTACATACAGCAGAGCTGGGAAGTATAGAATAGTGGGAGCCCAGGTAGAGGTGGGAACATGGATAGTTGTGAACACCAGCACCTTCCTAACAGTGTGTCATCAATCACAGCTTCTGGAATCTCTGCAGTTCTTTCACATGGTTATTGTAGAAAATTTAGAGATTCCAGAAACACCATTTTTAATTTTGATAAGTAACCCAGAAAGGGAAGTACAGAGTGGGATGTGGAAGACTATTGTTCAGAAATATTGACTGCCTGTTCCCTCTCCACTAAAAGGACAGAGTCTATTTCCCCCACTTCTTGATGCTGAGTTAGACAGTGTGAATCACTTTGGCCAACAGAATGAGGCAGAACTCACTATTGCTAGTTCTGGACCTACGTCTCAAGTGGCCTTGCAGTTCTCACTTGCCCTTTGGTGCTTCTGCTGTTGCCACTGGAAGAACATGCTGGGCTAATATGCTGGAACCAGGAGAAGGATGATAGATACATGGGCAGAGCCACTCCAGCCAATTCTCCCTAGATTGCCCAGCCCTCATTGCCAACCCTCAGATGTGTGAGCAAACCCAGCTGAGATCAACAGAGCCAACCGGCCAAGCCCACCTAGATCAGCCACAATCCACCCAAAAACCACAGGCTAAATGAGTTCTTGCTGTATGACATTGAAATTTGTTGTTTATTGTGCAGCAATGAGCCAATATGGTGGAGTTGCTCAAGTTCGCAAAGGATACTGTGTTTTCCCAGGTTACTTTTTTGCTGGAGACAATAAAAAAAGGAGTAGGAACATATTACAGAAGTGTCAGGTGCATGTTTAAGGAAATATTCCAGACTCTGCTGAATATGCTCTGAGATGACACATGACCCAGAGACGGAATTCCAGAGCCATGGTTAACTTCATTCTTCATGACGTGAATCCAGGGCTTCCGAGGACAAGGGACTCAACAAAGCACTGTGCATCAGCAAAGAAGGTGCTGGAATCAAGACAGAAAACACCACCCACCACTCACCACCACCACTGCCTTCACCCCCACCACTCATAACTACGAAGCATTTATGCCTACAAGTCACTGGGTTGTTTTGCTTACAGAGGAGCCAATATGGGCATAAATGGAGCTGGAAGAGGTTCAGACACCAAGAGCAGAGGGGAACTACAGACCAAAGTTCCCCATTCTGAAAAGTCAAAAATAATTGGAGAAAAGCTCTGACTTCCCAGTGTAAAAGAGGGAAACTTCCACAACCCAAAGTAGTAGAACCAGCACCTAACACCCAGATCTTTGTTTTTAATGCCATTCTCCAATTACGAAAAAAATTTTGGAGAAATGGTTGATTCTAGGACTGGGGTAGGAAATCTACAAGATGAGCCTGGAGGATCTTGTAGTGCTAGAAATTGTTCAAACAAAACCACACACACACACACACTGATGGGGTGTGTCAAAGAAACACATGGGCCACTGAAAGAGCTCCCAATGGCCAAAGCTGGAACAATTTGAGCAAGAAAATAAATAAAGTTGCACTGGATTACAAACCAAAGTATTAAAAAAACTCATGAGTTTATACTGATATTCATGAAATAAATACAGAATAAAATAGGCAATCTCCTGTGCAGAAAAATTGCAAAAAATGTACATATACATTCTGCCCTCAAGGAGGAGGAGTCTAACATCCCACTCCCTAAGTGTGGGCTGTGCATAGTGACTTCCCTCTACAGGGGGTACAAGGCAGGGGTGGGTGAAGGAAGAGAAGCATAACTTTACCGTGGAGAAAACTGACAGACTCTACCTCAGCCAGGTGATCAAGGTTAAATCATGGTGTCGTAGGTAACCTTAATATGATATGATGAGTTATGGCAATTTATCTTTGTGGTCTCCTTCCTAAAAACCCACCTCACTGGTTTAACCATGAGCAAAACACCGGACCAATCCCGGTTGAGGAGCGTTCTATAAAGAAAACCTAACCAGTACTCCTCCAAACTGTCAAGGTCATCAAAAACAAAGTCTGATTAATTGTCACAGCCAAGAGGAGCCTGGGGAGGCACGATGAGTAAGTGGAATATGTTATCCTGGAAGGGATCCTGGAACAGAAGGAGATTGGCCAGGAGGGGTGCCCCACACCTGTAATCCCAACACTTTGGAAGGCCGAGGTGGGAAGATCACTTGAGGCCAGGCTGGTCAACATAGCAAGACCTGGTCTCTACCAAAAAAAATTTTTAAATAAATAAATAAAGGATATTAAGTAAAAATTAAGGGAATCCAAATAAAGTAACAATTGTAGTTAATGTATCAGTACAGGTTCACTTCTGGCAAATTTACCATATTAGTGTAAAGATAAATTAGTGTTAATAATAGAGGAAACTGGGTGGTATGTTAGAATGCTCTGCACAATCTTCATAACTTGTCTGAAATCAAAATCAATTCTCAAATAGAAAGTTTATCACTAAAAAATGTGAGAACCAGGGCCATCCTTGAGGATGAAAGAGGAAATTTAAGCATAGACTTTGAAGTCAGGGACAGCCAGATTTCATTCCAAGTTTGCATTACATTTGTTGGTTGTGTGGTCCTGGAGAAGTCACTTAACTTCCCAGCATTTTGTCTTGTCTATAAAATATGACTATCAAGGTGTCTTCCTCCAATTGTGGAGAGATATAAAGGAGGTCACATATGAAAGCAGTGTGACATATCACAAACACTCCATAGATTATGGCCATCATAATTGTTATTTATTTCTTAGTAGGAAAATCAGGGAAATCTTACCTTCCCAACCAATAATAAATAAGGCAATAATTCCCTCAATAGGTTGTGCATGCTGAAAAGACAAAACAGTTTCTTTTTTTAAATTTTAGATTCAAAGGGTACATGTGCAGGTTTGTTACATGGGTAGATTGTGTGATGATGAAGTTTAGGTCTCTACTGATTCCGTTGCCCAAGTAGTGAACATAGTAGCCAATAGGTAATTTTTCAACCCTTATCTCCCTACCTCCCTCCCCGCTTTTTGAATCCCCAGTGTTTATTTTTCCCATCTCTATATCTGCATGTACCCAAAGTTTAGCTCCCATATATAAGTGAGAACATGCAGTATATGGTTTTTTGTTCCTGTGTTAGTTTGCTAAGGATGATGGCCTCTAGCTGCATCCATATTGCTGCAAAGGACATGATTTTATTCTTTTTTTTTTTTTTTTGACAGAGTCTTGCTCTGTTGCCCAGGCTGGAGGGAGTGACACCATCTCAGCTCACTCCAACTTCTGCCTCCGAGGCTCAAGCGATTCTCGTGCCTTAGCCTCCCAAGTAGCTGGGACTACAGGTGCCCACCACCATGCCCGGCAAATTTTTTGTGTTTTTAGTAGAGGGGGGTTTCACCGTGTTAGCCAGGATGGTCTTGATCTCCTGACCTCGTGATCCGCCCACCTCGGCCTCCCAAAGTGCTGGGATTACAGGTGTGAGCCACCGTGCCCGGCCTCCTTTGGGTATAGTTTTAATAACCACTGAGGCCAGTGCAGTGGTTCATGCCTGTTATCCTAGAACTTTGGGAGGCCAAGGCAGGTGGATCATCTGAGGTCAGGAGTTCGAGACTAGCATGACCAACCTGGTGAAAACCCATCTCTATGAAAAATACAAAAATTAGCTGGGTGTTGTGGCGCGTGCCTGTAATCCCAGCTACTCAGGAGGCTGAGGTAGGAGAATCGCTTGAACCAGGAGGCAGAGGTTGCAGTGAGCCGAGATTGGGCCGTTGCTCTCCAGCCTAGGAAACAGAGTGAGATTCCATCTCAAAAACAAACAAACAAACAAACAAACAAACAAAAAAACCTTTGAGATAAATCAGTGAACATGAGAGTTACAGTGGAGTGGTCGATGGTATTGTTTGTTCACGACTCTTCTTTCTCCCCCACCTTGGGCATGGCTTCTCTTTAGAGAGTGTACGATGCTACCCCACTGACTTGAGCTGCTGCCCTGTGATTTACTTTGGCCAATGGCCCACAAGCAGAAATGATGCAAATAGAGGCTTTAAGTATATTTACGTGCCGTGGCTTGGCCTCTTGCATACTTGCTGTCACCATGATGAGTATGCTCCCAGTAGTCACTGTTTCTTCATCCTGGTCCTAACGTGAAAGACACACGGAGCTGTCCTGAATCTGAGCCCAGTTAACTGTGGCTGATATCCAGACCCATGGGAGAGAAATGAATGTTGTTTGTCACAAGCCGCTGAGATTTTGGGTTTACTGTGCAGCCTTATCCCAGCAACAGCTGACTACAAGTTGATTGCTACCAAAATATGTGGACACCACCCATGTTTCTTCTTTATTGTTTTATGGTGACTCAGTAGAAGATGAAGATATCTTTCTAGGAAAAGCAAGCAGTGCCCCTCCAAAGAGACAATCACAGTGGAAGAAGAGTTGATCTTACCCACAATATTTATGTCTTGTGCCACTCAAGAGTTTCCATCAGTCTTTTCTTTGAATGCCCCCATTTTTTGTTTATTTCACTTATTATTTTTTCTTTGTAGTTATTAATCACGCAAACTGTAGGTACTTCTAGAGTGTCTGTGATGTGTTAAACAGAGCAGACACTTCACAGATATGATCCCTAGATCATGCAATATCTTTGTAAAATTTGCTTTATTGGCTTCAATTTACATATAAGGAAACAAAGGTCCAGAGATACTAATTGCATCACAGAGCTGGTAGGTAAGTAACAGTCTTCAGGCTCAGATGAATGCCTTTGGTTTCTACAATCTTTGTTTCAATATTGCAACTCTTTTATTTTATTTATTTTAGAGACAGGGTCTCGCTCTGTTGTTCCAGATGGGGTGCAGTGGTGTGATCATAGGTCACTGCAGCCTCAACCTCCCAGACTCAAGCAATCTTCTTGCCTCAGTCCCCCAAGTATCTGGGACTACAGGTGCATGCCACCACACCTAGCTAATTTTTTAAAATTTTTTTTGTAGAGGTGGATATCCCTGTGTTGCCCAGGCCGGTCTCAAATTCCTGGCTTCAGCTTCCCAAAGTGCTAGGTGTGCCATCATGCATGGCCTTATTTTTATTTTTATATATTTAGAGAGAACAAATACAGGTTTCTTACATACATATATCCCACAGTGGTGAAATCTGGGCTTTTAGTCTACCCATCACCAGAATGGTGAACATTGTACCCAATAGGTAATTTTTCAACCCTCATGCCCCCTCCTACCCTCTCACCTTTCGCAGCCTCCAGTGTCTAGTGTATGCTGTATGTCCATGATTACAACTATTTTTAAAGTGGACAACTAGAACTAAGGGATGGGTTCAGAAATGCATATCTAATGTGGGGTTTAGAGACACTGGAAGCTTGGTGAGAGAGGTACCTTTAGATAAGAAGATGTCTCAGAGATCCCCAAGCTACCATCTAATTTAACAGTGACTGTTTATTGAGCACTTATTACATGCCAGGTGCACTATGCCTTGGAGAGGCAGAGATGTGCAAAGATTCACATGGTAAGGAGATTGAGTTTTGTTCTGAGGGTAAGGGGGATCCACAGAAAAGTTTTCAGTGAGGGCTATGAAGGAGCAGTAAGAAGGCAATTACAGGAGTCCAGGAAAATATTGGCCTGGACTGGGTTAAGGTGGTGGTGGGTAGAGAGAAGGGAGAGATTCAAAAGGCACTTGGCACAGGCAACAAAAGAAAGAAATAGACAAACTGAACTTCATGAAAATTAAAAACTTTGGTGCATTGAAGGACATTCTCAACACAGTGAAAAGGAAACCTATAGAATGGGAGAAAATATTTGCAAGTCATATACCTCATAAGGGATTCATATCCAGAATATATGGAGAACTCCTACAACTCAACAACAACAACAAAGGCCAAACAACCCAATTCAATCCAAACAACTTGAATAGACATGTCTCTGAAGGGATATACAAATGTCAATAAGCACAAGAAAAGATGCTTAGAATCACTAATCATTAGGGGAATGGCAATCAAAACCACAGTGAGATACCACTTCACACCCATTAGGATGGCTACAATCAAAAAAACAGAAAATGACAAGTGTTGATGAGGATGTGGAGAAATGGGAACACCTATGCCCTGCTGGTGGGAATGTAAAATGGTACAGTCTCTGTAGAACACAGTATGGCGGTTCCTGAAAACCGAAATAGAATTATCATATCATCTAGCAATTCCTCTTTAGAGTATATACCCAAAAGAATAGGAAGCAAGGTCTTGAAGAGCTGTTTGTACACTAATGTCCACAGCAACATCATTCACAAGAGCTAAAAACTGTGGAAGCAACCCAAATGTCCATCCACCAATGAAAGGATAAGTAAATGTGGTATATCCAGACAAAAGAATACTAGTCAGCCTTAAAAGGGAAGGAAATTCTGGCGCATGCTACAACATGGATAAACCTTGAGGATACTATGCTAAGTGAAATAAACCAGTCACAAAGAGGCAAATACTATATGATTCGTTTATGTGAAATACTTAGAGTTGTCAAAATCATAGAGACAGAAAGTAGAATGGTGGTTGCCAAAGGGCTGGGGGTTGGGGCAAATGAGGAGTTACTGTTTTATAGTCTCAGTTTTACAAAATGAAAAGGGTTCTGAAGATAGATGGTCATGACAGTTGCACAACAATATGAATGTACATTTAACATCACTGAATTGTACACTAAAAAATTAAGATGGTAAATTGGCTGGGTGCTGTGGCTCATGCCTATAATCCCAGCACTTTGGGAGGCTGAGGCGGACAGATCACCTGAGACCAGGAGTTCGAGACCAGCCTGGCCAAAATGGCGAAACCCCGTCTCTACTAAAAATACAAAAATTAGCTGGTTGTGGTGGCAGGTGCCTATAATCCCAGCTACTCAGGAGGCTGAAGCAGGAGAATTTCTTGAACCTGGGAGGCAGAGGTTGCAGTGAGCTGAGATCATGCCACTGCACTCTAGCCTGGGCAACAGAGCAAGACTCGGCCTCAAAAAAAAAAAAAAAAAAGAAAAAAAAGGTGGTAAATTTTATGTCAAGTGTATTTTACTACAATTAAAAATCAAAATAAATAAGTGATATTTTTACAGGCACTTAGGAAGTAAAACAAGTAGGGCTGGGTCTCATTTATTGCATGCAAGTGGGAGGGACGAAGGAAAAGAAAGGAATAAAAGCAAATCCCAGATTTCTGGCTCTGACACCCACATTACTAGTGGCGGCATTCTTTAAGACAGGGAGTACTAGGGAAGGATTCATCCCTCCACACATTTGCCTTTGGCTGGTATGTCTCTTTAGTCTCCTTTATCTATGGCTTCTGCCTCTGCCTATTTTTTAAAATTTTCCTTGCAATTGACATATTTTTAAAAACTGAATAATTTGCTCTGTAGAGTACCTCACAATCTGGGTTCCGTTGGTTGTATCTTTGTGGCATCTTTTAATATGTTGTTCCTTCTCTTGCATGTCCCGTAAATTGGTCATTAGATTTAAAGATTTGATCTGATTCAGGTTTGAGTTTTCAGCAAGAATATTTCGTAGTTAGTTGTATTATTCAGTCAGCAGGCTCATAACGTCTGGCAGTCTCTCTTCGGGGGATTTTAGCAGCCTATGATCACCATTGCCTAGAGCCATTATTTCCTCAGGCACTTGCAAAATGGCTCTATTTTAAGTCTATCACTCCTTCCTATTAGTTGGGCTACTTCCATGAGAAAGCTTTTTTTCATCGACTAAGATACAGTACCTACAGGAAAGGCAAGATAAATACTCAATTCTTTTATTTGCCAATTTTCAGAATAATAAGTTGGTTCTTTAAAATTCCTTCCAAAGGAGGCCAGTGAATTTTGGTTTGATTTGTTTTGTTTTTAGGATCATTGTTAACTCATGAACTTTAGAATAGTTAATGTGTTTCACTGCATTGTAGTTATTCTTCTTTCAGATGTTCATAGAATTTCATCTTTAGCCAGTGAGAGCCAAGTGGGTTGGTTTCTGAACCCTTTTGACAAAACCATAGTAATCTTTGATAGCCTCCTTTCTTCTGATAAACAAGATGTCCTAAGATCATCTTGTACATTTCCTGCCCCACTCTTGGAATCAGCTATTTCCCCCAGGAGCTGTAATTCCTTTCACTTTGAAATTGTTCTTAGAGACCATCATCTGTGTTATAGCTGGGTTGGTCATTGTTTCTAGGTAGTAGGTTGGTGCAAAACTAATCGCCATTACTTTTAATGGCAAAACCTGCAAATTCTTTTGCACCAACCTAAAATTTCAATAATCAAAACTAGGAAGTAAAAATTTAAAAAAAGAAATGCATCATAAGTTCATACTATTTCCAGTTCAAATTTAGGATTACAAGGCTTCACTTACCTAGGTGATCTTATATTTTTATGTTTTCTCTTATGCTGAAAATCTTAGTTGCTAACAACACTAATTTACCAATCTATTTTACCCACTATGTATTAAAATAACAATACCAATATTTTTGCTAATAGTATGATTAATGAGAATAGTTTCTTTCTTTTTTTGTTTTTATTGTTATTTTGTACAGTCAAATTGCTGTGTTTAAAGTCACATGTATGTGGTTAAGTCACTAAGCCAACACAGTTAGGTTCATGTGTTTCATTTTCCTTTCAGTTTTAAAGAATTAATTTTCATTTTCTTTTTGACTTTTTATCATTACAAAAGAAATTTACATGGTTCCCGAGTCAAATCTATAAAATGATATATTTTCAGATGTTAGTATTTTTAAATGTGTCATCCATATCTCTCAGACTGCTTTTTATTGTCTAGAAAATGTTAGGTTTTACCTACTAATGAAGAGAAATAAGACTGTCATTCAGACTGTTAGAAATGATGAGGTATTTTTATGAAAAGAAACATATTCAACCTTGAAACTAGAAACCATTTTTGTTTCCCCTAACAAGGGCTTGTCTGTCAATTTCCCACAGTTTCAAAGCCCCACTGCACAACCCGAATGAAAACACAATGTCATTATGGTTACTGAAATCAATTATATGTCAAGGTTTTCCATTTGCATGCAGCTTCCTTCAGACAAGAATGCTTTCCAGAAAATTTTTATTCCCTTTGGATTTTTTCCCCTGAAAGCTTTTATGATTAATATGACAACAAAAACGCAGCCATGTCTATAACTTTCTTCCATAGATACACAAATAGAATGTACTGAAGCATCACAGGTTGAACTTGCTCATTGCCTTGCAGGACTGGCACAGCCCCGGCTAGAAGCCTCAACCTCATCGTTGCGTGCTCTCCCTCTCTCTTCCATCACTGCTAGTTGCCTCTATGTCCTGCTGATTCCAGCACTCAGGGTCTCAGACATCTATCCTCCCTCTCCTTTCTACTTGGCCTCATCCCTCCACCAGCATCTTTCATGATGGATGGTAGCAACAGCCTAGTTTCCCTGCCACCAGTCCCTCCCCTCCAACCACTCACAATACAGCAACCAAACTGTCTTCCTAGAAAATCACAAGCCTGATAAAGTACCACTTAAAAATTGTGAATGGGGGGCCAGGCACGATGGCTCATGCCTGTAATCCCAACACTTTGGGAGGCTGAGGCGGGGGGATCACGAGGTCAAGAGATCAAGACCGTCCTGGCCAACATGGTGAAACTCTGTCTCTAATAAATACAAAAATTAGCTGGGTGTGGTGGCACGTGCCTGTAGTCCCAGCTACTCCGGAGGCTGAGGCAGGAGAATCGCTTGAACCTAGAAGGCAGAGGTTGCAGTGAGCTGAGACTGCGCCACTGTACTCCAGCCTGGTGACAGGGCAAGACTCCATCTCAAAAATAAATAAATAAATAAAAATAAAAATAAAAAATAAAAAAATTGTCAATGGCCTCCCATCAATCAAGGAACAAAATACAAAATCCTTAGCAGGGAGTAAACACCTTTCATACTCTCATAATCTTACCCTCTCTTTTTTTCTCTCTTTTTTTTTCTAGAAACTCTTTTATGTTCTTCCCACCTCATGGCCTCAGAACATGCTAGAAATTTTTATTCCTCTCTGCCTTTACTCATATTGTTCCCCTACATGGAATGTCCTACATGCTTATCCATTCCTACATCTTCACCTACCCAACTTTTACTCATTCTATGGCACCCAATGAGTTTCAATTACCTCTCCTGTGAATCTATCTCATCTCCCCAACTCCAAATGCAACTAAGCCTTCCCTTCTCCAGCCTTCTGTTACACTGTTGTCAGGCTTTATTTTATCTTCTATAGCAGAGACGAGTTTGTATACCCACTTCTTACTAAGAAGTGTTGTACACCAATAAATTCATCTATATGAAATGGACAAATTCCTAGAAACACACAAACTACCAAACTGACTCAAAAAGAAATAGAAAATCTGGATAGGCTTATAACAAGGTAAGAGATTAAAGCATAATCAAAAAGCTCTCAAAAAGGAAATCCCAGGACTAGATGACTGGTAAATTCTACCAAATATTTAAAGAAGAATGAACACCAATCCTTCCCAAACTCTAGTTAAAAAAAAAAAGAAGAGGAGGGAACACTTCCTAACTCATTGTATGAGGTCAGCATTACTCTGATACCAAAGCCAGATAAAGACATCACAAGAAAAGAAAACTACATACCCACTTCTTACTACAGGATGTGAGTGCCTGTTTCTCACTCAGCTTTGGGCTCTTAGCACCCAGCACAATTCCTGGCACACAGTGAGAAACCATAGAGCCTTCTTTATTCCTGAATAATTTAATGGATAAGGATGGGTGATGTCTGAACTGGAGGGGGTTGTCTGACTTGCAAGGATTTGAATCCCAAGATAGTTTTAGATGGTTATAGAAAGATGTGTTATTCTTAACATCACTCAGAAAGTAAGTCTGTCACATTTAATCAGCTCTGTGATTTCTCTCTTCCAAATTCCCCAAGGGAGGGAGTTGGAGCTGGGTAAAGTTCAAGTTTCACTTAATGAGGTAATGATTTGTCCTCTTTCTTGTGGGAGTGGCTGCAAAGATGAGACGATCGCACAAGAGCCCGAGCATTCCTTGTGTATTTCTAGAACACAGTAGATGACCATACAGAAACATTACTCAGCAGCTGAACTTCTCTCTGGGAAGATCCTTGGGTTGGGACTGGGAACAGGCTAGAGGGACAGAGGATGACCTTTTTTTTTTTTTTTTTATCATTGCTGTTGTTTTATTTGTTTGCATGTTGCAGCACGCAGAACATTAATGGAGGATGAGAGTGCAGTTACTAAGGAGATGTTAGAAGCTTCAGGGAGAAAAGGAAAAGGAAAAGGAAAGGCGAAACAGGTGTCATCACAGAAGTCCTATGGGGATGGGCGATGAGGAATCTTATTAAGTTTTGCTTTTTCATATGTCATGTAAATTCTCTTCCCAGTGTTTCCATAACACTTTGAGTAAAACACCCATTTCTCATTAACATAGTGTGTAGTTAGACTTCAGTTGTTTGTTTTTAAAGATTGATCCCAAGTGCTGAGTCCATTTTAAGGTGCTCTCACAATGAGAGCAGATCTCCCCATTAGAACCCACCTGTATTTAAACGGCAAGCATAATGCTTGATGTACCAACTAGAATGCTTTTAGTTGAAAGAAACAGAACCCCAGCTTAAAATAATGTGAACAGTGAAAGGAATTTATTGATACATGTAAATAAAAATGGGTCAACACTAGTTTCAGGAATGGCTTGATCAGGGTGCTGACTCCATTGCTCTGCAGTTCTCTTGATTTTGCCTTCCTGAACATGATGGTTTACTTTTCAGACTCACTTTTATCATGGTGACAAAATTTCTGGAACAGTTCCATACACCACATCTTCCTGAAGAAAAGTGTCTTTTACCTTGACTATCAGACAAAATCCTAGGTTTCACTCTAACTGAGCAAAGCGGTCACATGCCCATCTCTGAGTCAATCACCATGGCCGAAGGAAGTGCTGTGCTCTGATTGGCTTAGGATAAGATTTGTGCCCATCTCTGAAACAATCCTGTGCAAGAGTAGGATTTTCTGATTGGTTTCATCAATTGGAGGGGCGTTTACCTCTGGAACTGTGAATGGAGTCACTGTCCCCTAAATTATTATACATGACTGCCATGCATTGGGAGTAGAGTCAATACTCTCAAAATCACATGACCCCATGCCTTTGCAGAGCAGATGAATGGATGCCGCTAAAAAAGCCATCAATGTCTTTCTGAATGGGAATTTTCCTTTGGGATGTAAAAAGTGCCTTTCATTCTGGCCTTTGACCCTCCAACACAAAATTAAACCACTCTGCTACTTCTCCAGTGTGCATGGATGTGTCCACACTTTTCTTTGCTTGATATATTTTATCAGTTGCTCCAAATATTAGCAAAAAGCTGTTCATGGACTTGAACATTATTTAGAAACAAACAACCTTTGTGTTGAACATGCCCTTGACAATATACAGTTGTCTACCTTGAATCTTTCGCTCCTTTCATTAGGCTGAATAGCACAATGGTTAGGAATTGGGACTCCGGAATTGGGCTGCCTGATTTTGGAAACTGGTTCTGCCACACACTGGCTGTGGACCTTGAATAATGTACTTAACCTTTCTGGGGCTTGGCTTTTTTATCTGCAAAATGGGGATAATGTGGGCACAAACTTCATAGAGCTGCTATGAGAACCAAATGCTATGATGAATACACAATGTTGGCTCAGTGCCTGGTAAATAGTAAATGCTCCAGAAATGTGATGATGATGATGATGATGATGGTGATGATGATGATGATGATGATGACAAGTAATTGGCCTTGGCTCTTGCTTTGTCCTTACCAGCTAAATAGTCTGACACCACAAATGTAACATTTTCTATAGCTCCAATAACAAAATCTAAGCACTACAGATTCTACACATTTGCTTCTTGTTAAGAATTTACAGATTCACAATCACTTAAGTCGAAAGGAGGCTAAAATCTAAAGTTGGCATTCAAACAACAGTGCTATTGGAAAAATAAATTTAAAAAAGGAAAACTGGGGCTAAATAGCTGAATAGTTAATTGTAGTACTTGAGCTATTAACATATTAATAATGAATTACTAATAACAATGATTAACAGTTTTGATATTTAGATATGAAAGAGTGCCTTCCAGAAGAGTTGTATCTGTCCTGTTTCACAAACAGGCAGCATCATCTGTAGCAGGGTATGGAAAGCAGTCACCAAGCACGAAGACACTAGAGTCATTTATATGATCAAGAAAGGGCTTTGGCCGAGCGCAGTGACTTACGCCTGTAATCCCAGCACTTTGGGAGGCCGAGGTGGGCGGACCATGAGGTCAGGAGTTCAAGACCAGCCTGACCAACATGGTGAAACCCAACTCTATTAAAAATACAAAAATTAGCCAGGCGTGGTGGTGGGCACCTGTAATCCCAGCTACTCAGGAGGCTGAGGCAGGAGAATTGCTTGAACCTGGGAGGCGGAGGTTGCAGTGAGCTAAGATTGCACCACTGCACTCCAGCCTGGGTGACAGAGCGAGACTCTATAAAAAAAATAAATAAATAAAAAAGAAAAAAGAAAAGACTTTAGTTTTTAGGGAAGCAATGCCCTTCTCTCCCTATCTTTTCAAACAGAAATTCAATTTTAAAAATCCTGACCCACTGGGATTTTATTCCCCCTTTCTCTACTCACCAAAGTAGTAGCTCATTAAATCCACATTCCAAAGCCTGCTGTAATCAGAAGGCCCTTTCTGCATCCAGCTCAGCCTTTGTTATATCACATGGCTTTATGTGTCATAGTCATTATAAAAACAACTGATTTAAGAAGATACATGAGTTTTGGAAAACCTCCAGAGGATGCAGAGGTACAGAGCAGTGGTTCTCAAGCTTTGGGAGCTGCTAGAATCTTCTGGGCAGGCAAGTGGGGTAAAGAAGGACTGGCTCAAAATGCAGATTCCTGGCCCCAGCCCCAGAGACCCTAACTTGAAATGTCCAGGGTGGGGCCTGATAGTCTGTACTTTTGTGCCAGCTTCTTGGACAACACTGAAGCAGATGTGGTGTGGATCATTCAAGAACCCTATCTGGAAGCTCAGAGGATCAGACCCTTCCACCTGAAGACAAACCCAACAGCCACTCAGTGTATTTATTTTATGGGGGTACATCACAGGGTATGCATTATGGACTTAATGTTATGTTTCTGTCTCCCTAAAATTCATGTTAAAGCTGTAACTCCCAATGTGATGTTTTTGGAAATGGGAACCTTTGGGAAGTAATTAGGTTTAGATGAAGTCATGGGGGCCAGGTTCCCATGATGGGATCGGTGTTCTTCCTTAGGACACTCTCTCTCTCTCTCTCTTTCTCTCTTCCCCCCACCCCCTCTTCCTATCCCTCTCTATCTCACGCTCTCTCTCCCTCTCTCTGTCTGCCATAGGACACGGTAAGAAGGTGGACACCTGCAAGACAGGAAGAGAGCCCTCACTGGGGAATTGAATCTGCCGGCACCTTGACCTTGGACTTCCAAGTCTCCAGATCTGCGAGAAATAAATTTCTGTTATTTGAGCCACCCAGTCTATGGTATTTTGTGATGGCAGCCTGAGCTGACTAAGACAGTGTGTGAGCATGTGAGTGTGGGGGTGTGATACAAGATGAACCAAAGCCAGCTAAAATCTGCCACAGGCTGAGACAACCCATCAGCCAAAAAACTCCAGGTTCAGGCTACATAATATTGTCAGAGATCATCATGTGCCGGTTTTAAGTAAAATATTTTCTCTTCTCTAAAACTCATGAATTTAAAAACTCATGAATATGCTACTGTGTTGGAATTGTTTACATACTTTGCATTTTATAAAGGAAAGCTTCATTCAATCAATATAGTCAGGCTCTGACTCTGATAATAAACGTTTTAATTTCTCATGTGTTTGAAACCACCCCTATGAACTTTATAAAATTAATCAGGAAAAAAGGGAGGAGGAGAAATGAAAATGAAACAAGACTGTAGCACATTCAGCATTAATCATTAAGTCAGCCTGCTCTCTGACCTGCTTCCTCATATTTGTGTGGTACCTATTGTCCTACAATCACGTAGACTCTGTTACAAGATTATACCTCCCCTTAACTGCTCTATAGATAACAACCTGAACATTACAAAACATTAAGTTTTCCTTTTGAGACAGTCCTTCAGGTCCTGCATACTAATAAGACTATAACACTAGCCAATCTGAAGGACCCAATGAGAATCTGACTGCCAAAGAATGCAGTTTTCACATCCTGATGATTTCATCCCCCTTTCCCTGATCAATCAACAGTCCCAATTCTCTAGTCCCTCACCCTCCATGATCCCCTTAAAAAACCCAGCCCAGAACTCCTTGGGCAAACAGATTTGAGAGTCTCCTCCCATCTCTTCACTCAGTGCCCTATGATCATGGATCTCTCTGTTGCAAACCTTGCTGTCTCAGTGTAATTGGTCTGTTACTGCACAGTGGACATACAAACCTGTTGGTCCTATAACACGATTGTCCTTCTAGGGATGATCAGCAGAACTGTATTTGGCTGAAAGTGTTCTTAGCTGTAGATGCTGGAGGCATCTGAGTTTTAATTATAATATGTACCTAGATGTGGTAGGTACAGGCACATGCATTACATACATTGTATCTGACACCTCTTGGGCACCACTGTGGACTTCTGGCCTCTGCTATTTTTGGGACCCTTGGCCACTGGTTCTATTCCAGTTGCCATGGGGGTGATTGCATGGGCTCTGACCACCTCTATGCAGGGAAAGCTCTGCAGCCCTTGCTCACCTTCAAGTTGATGCTGAGACTTAAGAGCAGCAGAGCTGACTCAGCCACCATTCATAAGCAACTTAAGTTTTTAATGATTGCCCTTTGCAGCAAACCTTTGACAAATCTAGACTGGAAGTTGATGCATCTGTTCCTTCCCCTTCCTGCTCCCAGTTGAATGATCTTTAAACACAGTAATTCATGTAGCCCCACCAAAGATGGTCCCATGAGAGGGGCAACCAGTAGCTCTTGATACTGAGAGATGACCAGACAGGATCACATGCTTGTGTTGTCTCTCCTTTCTTGCCTGTCTCATTCCTCTTTTCCTTCACTCATATTTCCCTGGGACTGCACCCCCACTTGTAAAAGAGCGATACATAAGCCTTTGCCTCATGTTCTGCTTTCTGGGAAATGCAGGCTAATGCACATGGACATATGAACTCCATAAGGGCAGAGACTTTTGTCTGTTTTGTTCACTGTTGCATCTTCAGCACTTACTGGCACATAGTAGGAGCTTAACCAATATTTGCTAAATGAAAAGTAAATATGCCAGGCTCTGTGCTAATGTTATTTCATTTTCACAACAACCCTGTGACATACGTACTATGATTATCTGTATTTTATAGGTGAGGAAAGAGTCTCAGAGGGGTCAAGCAACTGGCTCAAGGTCACTTAGCAAGAAACTGATAGAGCTGGGATGGGAATACAGGAGATCTGAGCCACGTTCAAAATGGAAGTTGTACATTCATGCCACTAATCAGCTAACCAAACTGTTACCTTCTCATTTTAGAGATCTTCCACCTTCCTTTTTCCTTTTTGTAAAAAAAAAAAAACACATAATGTAAAATGTACCACCTCAACCATTTTTAATGTACAATTCAGTGGCATTCGTTTACTCGTGTTATTGTATAACCATAACCACCATCCATCTCCAGAAGTCTTCATCTTGCAAAACTGAAACTCTGTACCAATTAAACAATAACTCCCATCTCCCCTTTCCCCGTAGCCCTTGGCAACTACCATTCTATTTCCTGTCTATGAATTTGCCTATTCTGGGCACTTCATTGAAATAGAATCACACAGTATTTGTCTTTTTGTGACTGGCTGATTTCATTTAGCATAATATATTCAAGGTTCATCCATGTTGTAGCATGTGTCATAATTTCCTTCTGTTTTAAGGCTGAAGAGTATTCCACTGTACAGATTGATGACATTTTGTTTATCCATGCATCGCTGGATAGACCCTTGGGTTGTTTCCCCATTTAGCTATTGTGAATAATGCTGCTATCAATATGGGTGTACAAATAGCTCTTTGAGACCCTGTTTTCAACTCTTTTGGGTTTATATGCAGAAGTGGATTCCACTTTCTCTTTTATACCACTCACTGCATAATGGTCAAAGAGTCTTGTGCCTCTGATTCTCCACCCTCCTCCTCCCCCAAGCTTCATCACTCCTAGCCAAGGGCCTTTAATTATTCTCTCTGGTGTGGTGGGAAAGAAACAAGGGAAATGACAGGAAGGCACCAGGGATGCAGATGTAGTAGGGATGGATGAAATGTTAAGGGGCCAGAAGTGAAGACTAATGGAAATGGGATGGGAAGGTGAGGATTGGAGAGCAGGATCCTTCCACCCCAGTGAAACCACCACAAGAACCTTCTTAGGGCCCGTCATGATCTGTGAATATTCAAGGACTCCACTGGCAGCAGGTCACTGCCTCCCAGGAGGTCTTGCCACCTCTCTGGGCCTCAGTTTTCATGAGCGTAAAACACGTGGCTTAGATAAGTTTAGGGATCTGAACCGGTAGTTTTAAACTCTTATGATATGTCACAACCTGTGCTAAGCACGTTTCATGTATTATCTCATTTAATTCTCTCAGTGCTCCCATGAGGTAAGGGTGGTCCTCATTTTACAGATGAGGAAACAGAAGCACAGGGTGAATGAATAACTTGCCAGGAAATGCTAGAATTTGTATCACAGAGTTTGCATCTAAGCTCTCTGGACATAGTCACTAACCTGTGCTGCCAACTGGCCACAGGCCAGCCTTGGAGATCCCTAAGCCAGGCAGTTCCAGTCCTTTGGCTACCTGTTGTCATCCCTCTTCCCGCAGCCCTACTATTGAAGACTATTAGGATTCCCAGAAACGGGAGCATGGTGAGACGGGGAGGGAGAGATGCTACTGACAGCATTGCTCTCTCCCTACAAGGAGAAATTACTAACTTGGCCAAATCATATAGAGTAGGGTGAAACTAGGCTTAAAAAATGAAGTTAAATATAAATGAATGAATAAATAAAAAGATATGCAGGGCTGGCGCAGTGGCTCATGCCTGTAATCCCAGCACTTTGGGAGGCTGATGCGGATGGATCACACGGTCAGGATATAGAGACAATCCTGGTCAACATGGTGAAACCCCGTCTCTACTAAAAATACAAAAATTATCTGGGCGTGGTGGCGCATGCCGGTAGTCCCAGCTATTCAGGAGGCTGAGGCAGGAGAATCGCTTGAAGGCAGGAGGCAGAGGTTGCAGTGAGCTGAGATCATGCCACTGCACTCCTGCCTGGCAACAGTGCAAGACTCCATCTCAAAAAAAAAAGGTATGCAGAAAGAGAGGTAAGCAGACTGAGAACCCATATTCTGCTTTATTACCTTTTAGTTTCAAATTTCAGTTGATGGCCAAAACCTTCCTGAATTTGCCAAAGAAACAAACCCAAAGTCTCTGAATTTAGCAATTTTGGAACTCTTAAAAACAGAAATTTGTCTTTGCATTTATCTACATAAGCTTTTAAACTTTCCAGGACCCTTCCAGCCTTCTATAGTGGAAAGCGCGAGAAGGTCTGATTTCTGGTTTTAGCTGTGTGACCTTGTGCCAGTCACATGCCCTCTCTGGGCCTCAGTTTCCCTGTGTATCAAACAGTGGTTGGCCTGGATAGACCTTAAAGTCCATTCAAGCCATGGCCTGATTTTATGTTCTGGTGCCCATTTCAGCCTCATGATTTATGACTGATGTAGGCGAAGCAGGCACAAGTCTTTGTAAATGACATAGAAGGAAATAGAGGCCAAGAGAGGTGAAGTCATAGTTAACAGTCACTGGCAAGGCTGGGACAGGGACTCCAGCCAGAGTTCTGGGCCATTAACCTGTGGACCTCATAGTCATGTGAACAAGATAGAAGATAAAACCATTAATGTTTTCCTGAGCCTAAGCAAGATACTAGCTCATTCCCTGGCCTCAGCCCAGAGCCTGGCATAGAGTAGGTGCTCAATAAATACTTGCAGATCAATAAAGGAATAGATGTGAAAGCATAAAGACATTGAAACCAAAACATTTTTACCTGCTTTTTAAAGGTAATTTAAAATAACTTTTTTGTTTTAGAATAGTCTTAGATTTACTGAAAAATTGCAAAGGGAGTGCAGACTGCTCCAACAAACCACACACCCAGTTTCCCCTATTGTTAACATCTTACATTCAGATGATGCACTATTCACAATTAATGAACTAATATTAATACATCATTACTGCTATGGTTTGGATGTCCCCTCCAAAACTTAGGTTGAAATTTAATTGCCATTGTGATGGTATTAAGAGGTGGGACCACTTAAGAGGTGATTTGATCATGAGGACTTTGTCTTCATGAATGGATTAATGCTGTCATGGGGGAGATAGGTTAGCTATTGCAGGAGTGGGCTCCTGATAAAAGGATGAGTTCAGCCTGATTTCCTTTTCCTCACATGCTCACTTACTCTTCCACCTTTTGCCATGGTATGACACAGCACAAAGGTCCTTGCCAGATACTGGTGCCATGCTCTTGGACTTTCCAGCTTGCAGAATCATGAGCCAAATAAATTTCTTTTCTTTACAAATTACCCAATCTATGTTATTGTGTTATAGCAACATAAAATGGACTAAAACCGTTATTAACTACAGTCTGTACTTTTTTCAGATTTCTTTAGTTGTTACCTAATGTTCTTTTTCCGGTCCATAGTTTCATCCAGGATACCATATTACACTCATTACTTAGGCAATTGTTAAACTTCCCCTGAGCCCCATATTGCTCCTCTTGTTCACTATTGCCCTACTTCAATCCAGCTTCCACGTTGGAGCCAGCAAGATATTTAAAATACAAGAACCTGATCATTTACCCCACCCTTTGCTTCAAGAAGTCCCCCATGACTTTGAGGAAAGAGATGCAATTGGTTAAATGAGTACCCAAGGCATTTTATAGCCTTTAAGGACCTGAATCTTCCACTCTGTCTTTTCTGTGTTGTAAGATGCTGTCAATTGCAAGTTGTGGCAAACCCACTTCAAATGGCCTTAAACAATAAAGAGTATTGGCTTATGTGATAATTAATTGTATGTGTCAGTTTCACTGGGCTAAGGGATACACAGATAGCTGGTAAAACATTATTTCTGGTGTGTCTATGAGGGTGTTGCTGGAATAGATTAGCATTTGAATCAGTCGACTGAGTAAAGAAGATCCACCTTCAATTATGTAGGTGGGCACCATCCAATCCATTGAGGGCCTGAATAGACCAAAAAGGCAGAGAAAGGGAGAATTTTCTCTGTTTGAGCTGGGACATCTGTCTTCTTCTGTCCTCGAACATCAGTGATTCTGGCTCTCAAGCCTTTGGACTCAAAGTGGGACTTACACCATTGGCACCCCTGGTTTTGGGGCCTTCAACTTCGGATAGAAACTACACCACCAGCTTTCCTGGGCATCCAGCTTGCAGACAGCAGAGCATGGGACATCTCAGTCTCCACAGTCACATGAGCCAATCGCTCATAATAAATCTCTTTCTATATATCTCTCTATATAGAAATATATGTATTTCTGCTTGTTTCTGTTTCTTTGGAGAACCCTGAGTAACACAGCTTATATAAATGAAAAGTCAAACAGGAATGTGGGCTTCAGGCATAGTTTAATCCAGAGGTTTACTCTATCAGCAGGGCTCAGCTCCCTTTCCCTTCTCCTCCAGTCTGCCTTTCTATGTCCATTGATTTTGTCCTTCCTAGAACAGATTCTTACCTGGCAGCAACATAGCCCCAGAGTTCCATGACTCATATCCACACTCCAACACCTAGAAGAAAAAAGAACAAGCTTTTTTTCTAGTAAAGAGCTCTGGGATTCACTCTGACTGGACTAGCTGAGATCTCATGTCTATGATTGGCCATACCAGTTGGTTCAGGGATTATCACAAGTATTACTAGCATAGCCTTTATTGCATTGAACTACAATTCTGATTTTCTCATTGGTGTCTCCAGTAGATGGTGTTATGTTATTCTCCTTCATATCCGCACTGCCTAGGACATAGTCATACTCAAGAAATGTGAATTGGATTTTCAAAGCACAGGGTTAGTTGTCCTCTTCTCTTACCAAACTCTTGTGCTAGCTTAATCCGGGCCTCAGCAGTCTGTAGGCATAAAAAGTGCCCCATTAATAGTTGTAAATACATAAATAAATACCAGCTTGACTGCCTCTTGGCTCCATAGGACCTCAGCTCTTACAATTTCCTCCACAGCCGGGTATTCAAGCCCATCTCAGGGGCTGTCTCAGACAGGTTTACAAACATGATTAGTATGTTCCCTGTGGAACAGGCAGGTACCACTGTCCTTACCAAGTACCATGTCTTTGCTGGGTGCTGCAGTGTCTATCTTTGGGTCTCCATGGAGATCATGGGAGAGTTGTGGGGGGGTGCATACACCTTCTCCCTCCTCCTTGTAGTTGATGGGTCCTGCAGCAGTGGGCTCAGGCTCCAGTGTGTTGCAGAGGTCTGCATGGAGCCCATTGTCCATTCTTCTTTGCTGCCCTCGCTCCTCCGGGGCCCCAGACATGATCCCGTGGACTGGGCCTAAGTAAGAGACCAGAGATGGTTATCTCACTCCACTCAGAATCTCTTCTCTCTGGCCCTGAGATGTGGGATTGGAGCCAAGCCTGTCCTGCTAGATTTCTATTCCTCTGTCCTTTGCACTCGGAGCTTCTTGGCTGCACACAGAGACTGCCTCACTGACAATCAGAACTTCCTGGAAGTATCTGGACCTCTGCAGTGGCCACAGCCTAGGCCTCACCCATGAGGAGTATGCTAGCAAGGATGCCTCAGGGTGTATAGTACCTTCCAGGTGCAGCAGAGAACGCTGGCCACTGTGCCTTGATTTTTCTGGGCCTTCTGTTGAAATGGGGCAATATTTCCAACCTCTCAGTGTTCTCTAGGGGGTCAAATGGGATAAAGGACTTGAAAATCCACAGATGATACCTCTTATTTTTCAGGCTGATTTAGGCCCAGCACACTAGACATGCACAGTGCTTATAAATACCTCCCTGGGTATTATCAAACACTTCTAATTACCAAACACACCTGCTTTTCTCAGAAGATGTAGGCTCCTAAAAACAAGAGCTATATATGTATGATTTGTATTTGTATATTTAGTCCCCAAACTAAGTTTAGTACAGTATAGACAAAATCAATCAACCAAGCAAGCAAGCAAAGCTGAGATTTATTGTGCACATACTATGTACCAGATTTTACATCAAGCACTTTCTTTTTTTTTCTTTGAGACGGAGTTTTGCTCTTGTTCCGCAGGCTGGAGTGCAGTGGCACAATCTCAGCTCACTGCAACTTCCACCTCCCGGGTTCAAGCAATTCTCCTGTCTCAGCCTCCTGAGTAGCTGGGATTACAGGGGCCTGCCACCATGCCCAGCTAATTTTTTGTATTTTTAGTAGAGATGGGGGTTCACCAGGTTTGCCAGGCTGGTCTTGAACTCCTGACCTCAGGTGATCCACCCACCTGGGCCTCCCAAAGTCCTGGGATTACAGGCATGAGCCACCATGCCAGGCCTACATCAAGTACTTTCTATTCACCATGTCATTGAACCTTTACAGCAGTCTCACAAAGGAAGGACTAACTTTCTACATAAGCAAACAGAGGCCTGGTGGGTGGTATGGTGTAGCAACTTATCCAAGGTCACTCAGCAAGTAGGTAGCAGAGCTGGGATTTGAATCTGGGTCTCTCTGACTATTAAGCATACATTTATATCCCATGTAAACATGTTTCCTAAAGACTATCTTTCTTCAAATCCATAGGTTGTGGATTCAAAGATAGACCATCTATCTTTGAATCCACAACCTGTGAACACAGTTCTTCTCAGTACATAGAACATGCCAAATGAATGCTTGATTGATAAAATGAAGAAATATAAAAGAATGATAGCTAGCTAGCAAGATAAAGATAGAGACAGATAGATACATAGAGACAGATAGATGGATAGAAAGATGATAGATATAGACAGACAGGATGGATAGATAGGTAGGTATGTAGGTAGATAGATAGATAGATAGATAGATAGATCGATCGATCGATCTACTGATACGTTAGGCGAGAAAGCAAAGGATTCTTTACAGATGGTCTTTCTTCTAAGACCTTGCATCTGATCTTCAAAGCATCTCCCATAACATCATCTGAATGCCCCTGGAACAGAAAGGTCATGTAGGATCAACATCAAGGTGAGGTCTCCATGGTTTGTTTGCCAACAACACTGGATGTGGCTTACCCATCTTTACCAGGAGAGTTTGTATTACAGGACAAGGGAAGCTTATCCAACCTCGGGGTCTAGAGCCTGAAGGACATTAGAATGTAGAAGCTTCATTCCATGATGACAAGTAATCCAGGTGGGGAGGGGTATGCACAAGACTAGAAAATGAGACAATCTCGGCCGGGCGCGGTGGCTCATGCCTGTAATCCCAGCACTTTGGGAGGCCGAGGTGGGTAGATCACGAGTTCAGGAGATCGAGACCATCCTGGATAACATGGTGAAACCCTGTCTCTACTAAAAATACAAAAAATTAGCCAGGTGTGGTGGTGTGCACCTGTAGTCCCAGCCATTCGGGTGGCGGAGGCGGGAGAATGGCGTGAACCCAGGAGGTGGAGCTTGCCATGAGCCGAGATCGCACCACTGCACTCCAGCCTGGGTGACAGAGCGAGACTCCGTCTCAAAAAAAAAAAAAAGAAAAAAAAGAAAGAAAATGAGACAATCTCATTGTCAACATTGCACAGGCATGTAGGAGTTCTTCCACTTGACCCATTTCTGTGTACTGTTGACCTCGGAACAACACAGGTTTGAAATGTGCAGGTTCACGTATGGGTGGATTTTATTCTGTCTCTGCCACCCTGAGACAGCAAGACCAACCCCTCCTAATCTTCCTCTTCCTCAGCCTACTCAGCGTGAAGACAATGAGGATGAAAACCTTTATGATGATCCACTTAATAAATGTTTTATTTTATTTTCCTTATGATTTCCTTAAAATTTTCTTTTCTCTAGCTTACACTATCATGAGAATATAATATAAAATATGAATAGCATCCAAAATATATGCTAATTGACAATGTTATTGGTAAGGCTTCTGGTCAACAGTAGGCTATCAGTCATTAAGATTTTGGGGAGTCAGGCCAGGCATAGTGGCTCATGCCTGTAATCTTAGCACTTTGAAAGGCTGAGGCTGGAAGATTGCTTGAGCCCAGGAGTTCGAGACCAGCCTGGGTAACAAATCAAGACCCCATCTCTACAAAAGATACAAAAATTAGCCAGGCACAGAGGCATGTGCCTGTAGTCCCAGCTAATCAGGAGGCTGAGGCAGAAGAATTGCTTGAGCGCAGGAGATTGAGGCTGCAGTGAGCTATAATCACTCTGTTGCACTCCAGCCTGGGCAATAGAGCAAGACTCTGTCTCTAAAAACTACAGATAAAATAAATAATTTTTAAAAAAGATTTTGGGGATTAAAAATGTATACCTAGATTTTCAAATGCATAGAGTCAACTTAGATTTTCAACCCATGTATTGGTCAAGGATCAATTGTACAATCGAAAGCAAGGCTGACCTATTAGAGCCTGGCTAGAAGGATTTAATTTCTGCAATCACCCAAAATTCTATGTGGCCATTTTGCCAGGAAGGACAGCCCCCTGGCAAGTTCCAAGAGCACCAAAATGTGAAAAGTGATCTGGACTGGGAGTGAGGAGGCATACAACATGGTCCCAGTTCTGCCACTAATAGGCTATGTGACTCTGAACCCAGGGACTCAGTTTCACCCCCATCTACTTATTATCCCAACTCCAAATGCTATGACATCATGTCAATAGCTTGAAATTGGCCATGGTGGTAGTATTTACACCACAGAAATTAGCCAATGCTAAATCAGAGCCTTTTTTTTGAAAGCCAGTTAGTCAACATTTGCTAGCACACCACTGGAAGGGGCCAAAATGTATTCAACACCTAGTAAATGTCAGGTACCTAATGTATACCATCCCTTCTTTTTTCTTTTACTTACTTACTTATTTATTTATTTATTTATTTATTTATTTATTTATTTTGAGATGGAGTTTCACATTGTTGCCTGGGCTGGAATGCAATGGCATGATCTTGGTTCATTGCAACCTCTGCTTCCCAGGTTCAAGCGATTCTCCTGTCTCAGCCTCCTGAGTAGCTGAGATTACAGGCGCCCACCACCACGCCCGGCTAATTTTTTGTATTTTTAGCAGAGGCGGGGTTTCATTATGATGGCCAGGCTGGTCTCGAACTCCTGACCTCGTGATTCGCCTGCCTTGGCCTCCCAAAGTGCTACGTTTACAGGCGTGAGCCACCGTGCCCAGCCGGCAATGTACACTATTTCTTCCAACACTCAAAACCTCATGACAAATTCTGTGAGGCTCAAAGAGATTCACTAACGTGCCCATTGTCACCCAGCAACTAGGAGATGAGGCTGATATCAAACACAGGACTTAACCCAAAACCCATGATATCTTTCCATCTCCATACTTGCCTCTCTGAATTTGGAAAGGCAAATATGACAAGAAGCCACAAGTATAGCTGGGTCACACCCTTGAAAGGTACTCTGAGGCTAGAGGGGTGTCCGCAATAAAAGTGCCAGTTCTTGTTTCTCTATCAAACAAAAATTCTCTGATATTCTCAATTGTCCTTAAGATTTTCCAGTTCATGCTGTCAATGCAGAATTGACCCAGAATCTACTTTTTCCATTCCACTCCCCCGGTGGCTTTTGTATTACATGAAATTTGAGTCAAATTATTTGGAGCCTTTGGCAAATGTCAATTTAAGGGGCTTACTTTGGGTATTGAAGGTCAATAACACTGTAAATTTACCACTGTGCAAGGCTGTTTGATGTATGTATCATGCCTGAGTCCATCAGAGGACATGTGCATGCATGTTTGGTGGTAGGTAAACTCTGCAATTCCCATCATTGACACTGCTATCAATGACAGGTTTTATGTAAGCCAATTCAGGGGGGAAATATACAATTTCATGCAAGCACACCACCACCTTTGTTTATTAATGGTTTACTCCCCCAAAGACTGTCCTTCTTTCTCTTTCACCAAGAAGAAATAGCTCTCAACTGAGTCTTTTTGATAGCAATCCAGCAGAAACAAATGATGGGGTTCATCATCAAAGAAGTTTTGAACAAAAGCCACATGCCCTTATTGAGATAAATTGAATGACCAGAACAGTGATTTTTTTTTCATGGTCCCTGTAATTTTAAGGCAGCTCATGCATCTGCCACTTATTCAAGATTGAATCAAGGTGAGCTTATTGGTTTTCCTGTGACCGCAAGGATGACCTTCTCACTCCGTGCATGACTGACTTTTAATCTATGGCAGACATTCAATGGCTTTGTAGCAGAAATGGTTCAGTCCTAAGTCAGGCTCTTCCTGGAAATGTCTCTCTGGACCCTTTCTGGGAATGCCATTGAGCAACCTAGATTTTCCTTGTAGCTTGACTCCCCACTCCTTAAATTATATGCCATTAAGCTCAATGAGCCCAATTAAGTACATGTGGGTGGAAATCCCTATCACATAGATTGTCTCCCAGCCAATGTGGCTGATGGCCCATCTGCAGCATTTCACCACTGGGATACAGCACTTTAAAGTGAAGCAGTCTCCGACTCCTTGGTAACAAGGGTGGAAATATTTAAGGAGGAAGATTTCAGCTTGAAAGGTGTGTAGCTCGTGGCTGTGAAGAGCTGTGTGTGCTCTACAGTTAGAGAGTAAATGCCAGGAATCTAAATGGGTTTGTCCCTGACTTGCTGTGGGAGTTTAGCCAAGTCACTCATTATGATCTGGGTCTCAGATTTCCTGTCTATAAAGTATGAGGGTTGGGCTTAACCAGTGGTGGAGAAATCAAATGGCTTCAGAGGCAAAGCAGGTAAAGAAGTGATTTCAGAGGGCTGGATTAAGAATTTAGGGAAACCAGAAAGTGCATGCCCCACGTAAGAGAAAACCATCAACAATATCAACAAGGATAATACAAATAATAGTAATAACAGGGATCACAGTTGAGCGCTTATTATTCCAGGCACTACCCTAAACCCTTTCCATGTATTAACTCGTGTTTCTCATAACACCCTCTGAGGTAAGCCCTATTACCATTTTACGAATGAGGAAACGGAGGCACAGAGATGTTCAGAAACTGGCCCCAGAGTCACACAGCTGATAAATGAGAAAGAGTTCCTCTTTGGGTAAGATTAGGAATGGGCCGGGCACGGTGGCTCACGCCTGTAATCCCAGCACTTTGGGAGGCCGAGGCAGGCCGATCATGAGGTCAGGAGATCGAGACCATCCTGGCTAACACGGTGAAACCCCGTCTCTAAATGCAAAAAATTAGCCGGGCATGGTGGCAGGTGCCTGTAGTGCCAGCTACTCGGGAGGCTGAGGCAGGAAAATGGCGTGAACCCGGGAGGTGGAGCTTGCAGTGAGCCGAGGTCACACCACTACACTCCAGCCTGGGTGACAGAGGGAGATTCCGTCTCAAAAAAAAAAAAAGATTAGGAATACATTGACAGTTTTCAACATTTAGACTAGGAGGTCTCCAAAATCCTTCCAGCTCTAGCAGTCTGAATCTCTATGGAATGCAGTCTGCACACAGTAGGTGTTCTGTAAAGATTAGTCAGATAAATAAGAGTCAAATTTTTGGTACTAAGCAGCAGTTACTGATCAGTTATATGTCAAACTCCATGGTAAGGACCTGTAGACATTCATCCATTGATCGGCCCAAACTCATTTGCAGGTGATGAATCTGAGGTTCTATATAAGATGCACTGGGTCAAGTTCACATAGCTAGGCGTGATGAACCTGGGGTTTAGCTCCAATTCTAAACCATGCTATCGACTAGAGCAGGGATTGGCGACCTATGGTCTGAGGGCCAAATTGGGCTCACCTGTTTCTGTAAAAATAAAGTTCTATTGGAACACAGCCACACTCACTCATTCATTTATGTATTGTCTATGGCTGCTTTCATACAGCCAGAATTGAGTAGTTACAATAGAGACAGAGTGGCCCACAAAGCCTCAACTATTATCTCTCTGGCCCTTTACAGAAAAAGTTTGCTGACACCTGGACTAGAAATGTAAAGAAACCAGCCATCAAAAGCAATGGAGACAGTAAAGAGGTAAGGAATGCGTAGGCTTTCGCAGGGCCCAGGGAGGTCAGCAATGGCATCTTTAAGAGGTAGGTAGATGAAAGGAAAAGGAATTCAAAATCTGGACAAAGACTTGACTCAGGAAAGAAAATTTCGGATGTGGAAGAAAAGCAAGCTGCAGGGCAGTTATTCTGGGAAGTAAATGGCACATTTTTTTTTCTTTTTTTTTTTTTTTTTTGAGACAGAGTCTTGCTCTGTCACCAGGCTGGAGTACAGTGGCACAATCTCTGCTCACTGCAACCTCCACCTCCCGGGTTCAAGCAATTCTCCTGCCTTAGTCTCCCCAGTAGCTGGGACTACAGGGGCATGCCACCACACCCAGCTAATTTTTTTGTGTTTTTAGTAGAGAGAGGGTTTCACCATGTTGGCCAGGATGGTCTCGATCTCCTGACCTCGTGATTCGCCCACCTCGGCCTCCCAAAGTGCTGGGATTACAGGCATGAGCCAGCGTGCCCAGCTAGTAAATGGTACTTCTAAAAGGCAAGAGATTGGATCAGATCCTGGGCTGATTTTGAAGGGGATGTTGTTGCTGTTCACTCAGCTAATCAATACTGCATTCAGCTAATCAATACTGCATTCAGCTAATCAATACTGCATTCACCAGGAGAAAGAGTCCAGCAGTGAGACCTGCCGGAGTGCAAGGAAAGGAAACTGGATTTCAGATGCAGGAAGCCTTTTCTTTCATTCACTCCTTCCTTCACTGATACATTTCTCAAACATCCACTAGGTACCAGGCATCATACATTCCAATGAATGAGGAAGGGGGTGGGGCAGAGAGTATAAAGAAAGCAGGGCATACAGAAAAACAGGAAAGATATAGAGAAGGGAGAAAAGGAAATGAGAAAAAGAGAGAAAAACAAATAGAGGGAAAGGGGGAAAAAGCAACAAGGGAAACATACAGAAATATAGAAATAGAGAAGGAAGAGGATAAGAGAGACAGTCAGGAAGTTAAAAAGATACAAGGAAACACTAAAGCGTGAGCTGTGAGCTTCAGGGTATATACTTACCTTTCATTGCTTCCTTATGCAATGATGATCGGCCATGGTTCACTGCTCTTAAACCACTCTGAATCCTTAAGTCTTCAGAAACTGAGGTCTACCTGGTTCTGAAGGGGGGAAATTTATCTCTGACTTGCCACGCAGCATCCAGAACGTCATGGCCCAATGAGGTGGGTGAAATTAAACCTGGACATTGGACCTCGCCGTAAGCAGAACATTTCCCACCATGGGGATTCAAGAAAAGAATTCTAGAAGTCTAACAGTCTGAGGAAATAAGATTTATGGTCAAAGAACAATGTGAGGTGGTATGGAATCAGACTACTGGAGCTAGAAGAAACAAAACAACGGTGCTAATAGTGATGATGATTGATGATGTCATATGAAGACAATGGCAATGGTAATGATGACAATAGGAGAAGATGATGATGGTATTGCATGACGCTGAGATAGCAGCTTCAGGCAAATAACCCTTTATTGGTTTCATCTGTCCCAAGCACTATGCTACTTGCTTTACCAGCACCATTTCTGAATCCTCTCTACAACCCTGTGATGGTTAATATGGAGTGTCAAAATTTGATTGGATTGAAGGATGCAAAGTATTCTTCCTGGGTGTGTCTTTACATCCCTCTGGAGAACCCTGACTAATACAAATCCTAAAAAAGGTATTACTGTTAACTCCGTTTTTTATTTTTATTTTATTTATTTATTTTTTTGAGACAGAGTTTCACACTTGTTGCCCAGGCTGGAGTGCAATGGCATGATCTCGGCTCATAGCAACCTCTGCCTCCGAGGTTCAAGTGATTCTCCTGCCTCAGCCTCCCTAGTAGCTGGGATTACAAGCATGCATCACCACACCCAGCTAATTTTGTATTTTTAGTAGAGACAGGGTTTCTCCATGTTGGTCAGGCTGGTCTCAAACTCCCAACCTCAGATCCGCCCACCTTGGCCTCTCAAAGTGCTGGGATTACAGGCATGAGCCACAGCGCCCAGCCAACTCAGTTTTTTAGAGGAGAAAACTGAGGCTCTGAAAAGCAAAGCTACTTACCAAGGTCAAAGCTAGGGTGGAGCTGGGATTTGAACTTGCATCTCTGAGCCCTCAGCACATGCTCAGAACCATTAAACCAGTGATTCTCAAAGTGTGGACCCTGGGCCATCAGTATCAGAATAACCCCAGCGAGTGGCTGTTTAAAGTGCAGATTCCTGGGCCCCACCCAAATCCACTGACTCAGATACTCCGGAGAATAGTCTCAGATCTGCATTTTGAACCAGATTCCCCAGATGATATCTATGTTTGCTGAGGTTTGAGAATCACCATATGAGACTCAGGCTTCAAAGATTCCATGACCTATTGATAATAAATTGGAGTATTGTTCAACACATGTTCACTCACTTTTTCCTTCCTTTTGGGGCAGTGTATTCTTTTCTGCCCCAATGACCTTGACTGACTTCAGCCAATTGAATGTGAGCAGATGTTATATGATAGAATCTTGAGCCATGTTTGCATAGTGTGTGACTTGTCTCTCAAACTTCTGCCATCATCACAAAAAGAACATGCCTTATACAGCAGCTGCCTCTTCAGCATGGGATCCAGAATCAGATATGTGGAACAGAGTTGAACTGTCCCAAAGCCTAGAGCCAGGCATGGCAGTTTGCAATCTGAAACAGAAACACCTGAGCACTTCATACGTGCATGAGCAAGAAAAATAGGCCGGGCGCGGTGGCTCAAGCCTGTAATCCCAGCACTTTGGGAGGCCGAGGCGGGCGGATCACGAGGTCAGGAGATCGAGACCATCCTGGCTAACACGGTGAAACCCCGTCTCTACTAAAAATACAAAAAAAAAATTAGCCGGGTGTGTTGGCGGGCGCCTGTAGTCCCAGCTACTCGGGAGGCTGAGGCAGGAGAATGGCGTGAACCCGGGAGCCGGAGCTTGCAGTGAGCCGAGATCGCGCCACTGCACTCCAGCCTGGGCAACAGAGCGAGACTCCGTCTCAAAAAAAAAAAAAAAAAAAAAAAAAGAAAAATAAATGCTTGTTGTTGTCAGCCATTGAGTTCAGGGATGATTTGTTACACGGCATAATCACAGCAATAGCTGATTGATATACATAAAATTATATACTGTATATTGTGGATCCATTTTTATATTGTATGTCCACTTTTCTGGAGAGGGTGTACATATACCATCTAGCAAATTCTCAAGAGACTAGGAACCCCAAAAAGTGTTAACAGCCACAGAGCTACTTTAAAATCCTCTCCACTCTCAGTGGAACCTCACGTTCCAGGACTTGAGCTGAATGAGTTTTCACTGTCCCTCCCTGCCTTGTAGAATGTAACTGTTTATTTAAGTCTTAAACTTTAAGGGGTCCAGACTGAATATACTACAGGAGTTCTGAAAAGGGGGCCTGGGTGATGGTCTTAGGACCCAATCTCAAACACTTGGACTCTTAAAATTATCACCAGATACAAAAAGAAAGGAAATGAAAGCAGAGATTATTAAAGTACAGAGAGTATTTTGTAAGATTGTCCCTTATAACTTACTCATTTATCTCTCCAGTGAAAAGAAATTTCTCTCTAACTCTGTGAAATAAATAAAAGCAACTCAGCCAACGTTTTGCCAGAAACATGAAAAATTAAAAATATTATGCCCCAGTCTGGGCTGGTTTCTATATAAATAAATATATACAGAATCTATATTCAACACCTCAATCATGAAAATTATGCTAACATGTCACAGGACATTAATTTTTTCAAGACCACTGGGCAATATTTTAGAAATTTGCGAATACACAGTTTACGGGTTTTGGCCTGCAGGTTATGAAGTAACAGCTCCAAGGCCCCATAGTAGAAGCAGCGAGGCCCCCAAGAAGGATGTGAAGTAACCCAGCCAAGGCTCCATTTGTTTTACGTCACTGCCCATATATTATCCTGAGCTGGAGGCAGAGCAAACCAATCTGTGAGCAATCCATTTTCCTGTGTTGGCTTCATCCCCTTGGCTGTTATCAGCCAAGTATTTCAACACGGATGGGTTCTACCCGGTCAGGGAGATGCAATTGAACTTGAACTATGTCCAGCTGGCAGGATTTTTGATTGCCAAGATGACCGGCTGCTTTCAAGGAGAGCAGAATTCAAACGGTGATTAATGAAGTGATAGGGAGGAGAGTGAGAAAGAGAACATGAAATTGCACTCTGTAACCCAGGGCTACACTGAGACTAGAGGGAGGATTTCTTGGGTAGTGTGAGAGGAATGAGGAAAGCTTAAGTTCTCACTTACCCCCAGTAATGGCCATAATACCTCGCCCTTTTGGGTTTTGATGCATCTTTTGTTTGTCAATACAGTCAGATAGCTTGGGTTTGGATCCCAGCTCCACCGCTTAGTTTCTGTGCAGGACTGGGCAAGTTACTTAACCTCTCTGTGCTTCTGTAACATCCGGAAAAATAGGGACAATACACATTGAAAATTAAATGAACTGGCTGGTCCTGGTGGCTCACACCTGTAATCCAGCACTTTGGGAGGCTGAAGCAAGAGGATCACTTGAGACCAAGAGTTCAAGACCAACCTGGGCAACACAGCCAGATCCCATCTCTACAAAAAGAATTACAAAAATCAGCTGGGTGTGGGGGTGCATGCTTGTGGTCACAGCTACTCAGGAGGGTGAGGCAGGAGAATCACTTAAGCCCAGGATTTGGAGACTGCAATGAGCTATGATGACACCACCGTACTCCAGCCTGGGTGAGAGAGCAAGAACCTGTCTCTTTAAAAAAAAAAAAAAGTTGGCCGGGTGTGGTGGCTCATGCTTGTAATCCCAGCACTTTGGGAGGCCAGACGGATCACCTGAGGTCAGGAGTTTGAGGCCACCAACATGGTGAAACCCTGTCTCTACTAAAAATACAAAAAAATTAACCTGGCATGGTGGTGTGTGCCTGTAATCCCAACTATTCGGGATGCTGAGGCAAGAGAATTACTTGAACCAGGGAGGCGGAGGTTGCAGTGAGCCGAGGTCACGCCACTGCACTCCAGCCTGGGCAACAGAGTGAGACTCTGCCTCAAAAAAAAAAAAAAAAATTAAATTAACTGGTGAGATGGGTAGCGCATCGCAGTGGTTAAGAACATGGGCTCTTTAAATGTCTTTAGTAGTTGGCTAAGAAAAAAAAAAAGAAGATGGGCTCTGGCTCTGGCTGGGTTTGAATCCCAGCTCTACCACTCACTTCCTGTGTAGCCTAGTGCAAATTCCTTAACCTCTCTGCTTCAGTTTTCTCTTACGTAGAATGAACATAACAATAGTTTTTACCCTGGAGGCTTGTCTTGAGTTAATACAACCAGCGCCTCTGGGCCTAATCCGAGGACTTTAAAGGTTTAATCAACTTTAAAGGTTTAGGGTGGTTCTGCAGGAGGTAAGGGAGTAGGGTATCTCTTTGAGAAAATTTGCTGTGCATCCTTGGGTAATTGACTACTCTCCTCTGAATCTTAGTTTCCACATCTATAAAATGGAAGGTTGGACTGAATGGTCTCTGAGCTGTTCCTTTAAAACTCTGGTTCTGGGCATGTACACCGACCCAGAAGACAGTGCTTCGTGCTTACGTGCCTTCACACATGCGGTTCCTTTGGCCTAGAGTGACTGCCCCCATCCTGTCTGTTTGGGGAGTGTCAACTGGCCCTACATGCCCCATCCCTCATGTCGTTCCCCTCTGTAAACAGTCCTCCTACTCCTTCAAGTAAAGATTATGGAGCCCGACTCTGGACCCTCTTCTCTTCCTGCAGCATTTGGCTCTTGTTACACTCACCTCCCTGTGCTACACTTATGGGATGTGCATGGACTAGATCTGTTCATCCTCCTCCTGGCTCACCTTCAGCGAGCCAGTGAGACTATGTTCAGGTGGGTTTAGCTCAACAGCCTCAGGTCGGACCTTTCTAGGGGGTGGGGCCAGGAGATAAGCAGAGGGGGTAGGTAGGATGACCCAGGTACTGAGTGAAGTGAACAGAGGTATGGAGACATGGACAGTGAGGAGACCATCTCGTCCAGCTTGGAGGACAGCATTGCAAGATTCTGCTTTTATTCTGGCTTAGGGTTTAGCACATTGTGAGTGTTCAATAAATATCTGTGGAATGAAGGAAAGGATGGGTGGGTGGATGGGTAGATTGAGAGATGAATGAATTAATGGAAGGGGGGATGGATGGATGGATGGACGGGATGGATGGATGGATAAATGATAAGATGGTGTATGTATGTATCCATGTAAATATATATGTATACAGATGGGTGAATGGATGGAGGATAGATAGATTGGCAGAGAGAGGATGTATGTATGTATATATATGTATATGGATGGGTGGATGGATGGATGGATGGATGAATAAAAGGATGGAGGATGGATGGATGGATGGAGGATAGATAGATTGGTAGATGAGAGGATGTATGTATATATATGTATATGGATGGGTGGATAGATGGATGAATGGATGAATAAAAGGACAGAGGATGGATGGATGGAGGATAGATAGATTGGTAGATGAGAGGATGTATGTATGTATATATATGTACATGGATGGGTGGATGGATGGATGGATGGATGAATAAAAGGATGTAGGATGGATGGATGGATGGATGGATGGATGGATGGATGGATGATAGATAGATTGGTAGATGAGAGGATGTATGTATGTATATATATGTATATGGATGGGTGGATGGATGGATGGATGGATGAATAAAAGGATGGAGGATGGATGGATGGATGGATGGAGGATAGATTGGTAGATGAGAGGATATATGCATGTGTATATATACATATATATGTGTATATATACATATATATGGATATGGATTGGTGGATGAATGGACGGATGGATGGATGGATGGGTGGATGGATAATATCAGGGAGTCAGAATGAAGCGCCAGATGTAGGGATACATCAGGGCTCGGGGACAGTGGCCAGAAATACAGGAAACCAAGACAGAAAAAAAAATAAAGAATATTTTACAATATCTACAGACAGCAATTCAGAGACTCCAATGAGCTGAGCTGATCCCAGCACCATAGGTGAGGATTTAGCATATAACCTTGATGATAGGTGATGAGTATGTGATCTAAAGTTTACATATATGGGCTATGAAATGAAATCAGGATGTATTAGGCAGATCATTTGGTTGCCAGTTTCAAGCAATGAGATGATGGCAGGAGAGGACAGAGCCACAGAAAATCTGGCTTTCTCTTCCCAGATGCCTCACCCCACCCCTTGGCCTTCACTTTTTGAGCCCAGTTCAGAGTCTCTTTCTTAGAGAAGTCTTCCCTGATAACCACCTCTCCTACCCAAGCCAGCCCCTGTTCTCTTATCCTCTTTTATACCTTTGTCACTGCCTTCATCTCAAGAGTAAACAATGCATTTTGACATCAATTGCTTTCCATATTACCCCTTGCCACAAAGCCAGATCCATGAGCTCAGGGATCCTGACTGCTGGCCCTCCTGCTGCATCCCTGGTGCTTAGAACAGTGTCTGTAATCCAATAGACATTCAGTATATACAGTTGCAAATATCTGAATAAATATTCAGACAAATCCATGTGGTTTAGAATGAGGAGAAGACAATTGGGAGTTTATGTGAGTTTTAATGTTTTTTTATATGACTTTTCCAAAAAATGCCCGTCCTGTCCCACAAAGCTAAGAAGACACTCTATGAGTATCCCAGCCACCCACTTGTTTGCAGGCAGTGGTTCTTTGATTTTACTGTACATATGAAACTCCCAAAGAGCCTGACCACACTGGTACTCATCCCCAACCAGAGCATCTGACCTCACCAGCTGGGTGCAGAGCTGGCATTGGGATTGTTCAGAGCTCCCCAGGTGATCCTAATGTGCAGCCAGGGCTGAGACCCCTGCATTTGAAACACAATCTCTACTCCTCTTCTAGTTGCTGCATTCCCATTTTAGAGAAGCTTGGGGGATGGGGGTCTAATGTTACTCATTCCTGTCTTTGGGTACTAAAATCATGGAATGAAGGTTGCAAAATGGGCAGTTATATGGCCTTTTGGGTCTGGATGACTGATAGGGTTTCAGGATTCTTTCTGGGGACAAATATTCTCCTTTAATTAAAAAAAAAAAATCTAGGCCAGGCATGGTGGCTCAAACCTGCAATTCCAGCACCTTGGGAGGCCAAGGCGGGTGGATAACCTGAGGTCAGGAGTTCAAGACCAACTTGGCTAACTTGGTGAAACCTCGTTTCTACAAAAAATTAGCAGGGCATGGTGGTGGGCACCTGTAATCTCATCTATTTGGGAGGCTGAGGCAGAAGAATTGCTTGAAACCAGGAGGTTGCAGTGAGTTGAGATCATGCCATTGCACTCCAGCCTGGGAGAGAGAGTGCGACTCCATCAAAAAAAAAAAAAAAAAAAAAAAATCTAGAGCCAGATGCAGTGGCTGATGCCTATAATTGCAGCACTTTGAGAGGCAGAGGCAGGAGGATTGTTTGAGTCCAAGAGTTCAAGACCAGCTGGGCAACATAGTGAGACTCTGTCTCTACCAAAAATTTAAAAATCAGCTGGGCATGGCAGCATGCACCTGTAGTCCTAGCTACTTGGGAGGCTGAGTCAGGAGCATTGCTTGAGCCCAGGAGTTCGAGGTGGTGGTGAGCTATGATCATGCTATTGTACTCCAGCCTAGGCAACACAGTGAGACTCTGCCTCTAAAAAAAAAAAAAAAAAAAAAAATGAACCTCACTCCAAGCCCATCTATAAAGACACCGATGAGGCCACTCTAAGAACAACTATAATCATGCTACATCCATTTGCACATAAAATTGCTGAAATGTATCCAGCATCTTTTATCACAGGTGGCAGAGTGGGATAAGGGGTAGCTACAGATAGGTAGTGGCCACTGTGTCCTTGGACCACCAGAATCAAGCCAGGGTAGAGCAAAGAGACTGGTAGTTGAGGATCATTTCCTTTCTTCCCCAGGGTCTAGAATCTTTTCTCCTCCAGGGTCTCTCATGGACTAATTCATAACTGCACTTTAGTGTCTGACAGTAACAACCTAAGGAAATTTGCAAACAAAATATCAGGAAACACCATCCACTTAGAGATCAGAATTTCATCCCCACTGCAATGCCCAGGAGCATGTTTGGGAAGAAGGGGTGCAGTTTGAGTGTTTTTTTAAAACTATGATTGTGATTTTAGGTCAATTATATATTCCTGGGGCTCAGTGAGAAGTAATATCTCCAAGGCTATTTACCAAATCACAGTTGAGTAAAATTTCCCACTGGGAAGGAAGAGGGAGGAAATGAACACAAGCAGATGCTAAGTGACTGACACGATTCCCACTGAATCCTCACACCCACTCCATGGCAAAGCTACTAATTGCCCCATTTGCAGACCGATGGAAAAACTGAGGCTCAAAAAGGCTAAATTATTTGCCCATCTTCCTCATTACTATGCTTTACTCAGCACTGTTTGCAAACAGGGAGAACAATAGCTACCTAACATGGGCTGTGCAGTCAGACCTGGGGTCAGGCTGCAGTACAGTGGTGTGATCATAGCTCACTATACCCTTGAACTCCTGGGCTCAAGCGATCCTCCTACCCCAGCTGGGGTTGATCTTGACTTTGTTCCTTGCCTGGTACAACCTTGGACAAGTGTTTTCTCAGAACTTCTTTCCCATGTCTGCAATACCAGATAATAATACCTATATAGCAAAGAGTTGTTTGAAGTGTTCAGGGAGATCGTATCTGCAAAGTGCCTAGCAGTGTCCCTGACACAGGTGGGTGCACAACAGATATTAAAAATGAATGTGATCCAAACCTTGAACACATAAGAGATGATCAATAAATTTAAATCCTCAAAACACACACCCTTCTGGTTACAATATGGGGAAAGCCATGACCTGGACAAGATGCAATTTTTGCTCGAAAAGAGCTCACAGCCTTGACTGTGAAAGAAGAAAGCTCATGGAAACAGAAAGCAAACAGTAATTGTATAATTGTAATATAATAATCTATAATAATATAATAATCTATAATTGTATGAGTCAGGATGTGCCCAGTTGAAAAAGAAATATCAACTCTAATTAGCTTTTTAAAATGCACTTATTGACCTATAAAATGAAAGAGTTTATTTAATTTTAATTTCACACTGTTAACCTAAGAGGCTTAGGCCAACGTAGTGGTTTAGAGCTTGGGATAGATATATCACTAGGTCTGTTTTAATCAGGGGGTGTCAACACCACTAGGCCTAACACCTTTCTATAACAAATAATCTATCATGTCGTGAATTCTGAAATGAAATTCACAGATAATATAATCTACCTACCCTACAGTTTAATAGAAAACCAATATAGTGCCCTCTCTGTGATACAAAGAAGAAAGTAGATTTATAATAAAAATATATTTTCAATATATAAATGTTCACACACAACTCCACTAGAAGACATAATGAAGTCATCAAAAGCTTGCACTTTTAGCAGACGTGATGCAATATTTGGCTAAATATTGTCAACAGTTTTACTTTATATTTAACAAATTAGAA